>NC_063169.1:28028288-28362038 GCF_023159225.1 Perognathus longimembris pacificus | reverse complement strand
TTGAACAAAAATGCTTAGGGACAGCGCTCAGGCTCTGAGTTCAAGCTCCTTGAGTGACAAAAATAAAAAAGAAAGAAAGGAAGGAAAGGTGGGTGGGAGGGAGGGAAGGAGAGAGGGAAGGAGGGAGGAAGGAAGGAGAGAGAGAAAAAGAAGGAACAAAGGAAGGACAAAAGGGTCAGCGACTTGGAGAGAAGAAGGGTGGATGGATACAGTCATAATATTTAATTTTAAAAAATTTTTGTGAAGGGGCTGGGAATATAGCCTAGTGGCAAGAGTGCTTGCCTCGTATACATGAAGCCCTGGGTTCAATTCCCCAGCACCACATATACAGAAAACGGCCAGAAGTGGCGCTGTGGCTCAGGTGACAGAGTGCTAGCCTTGAGCAAAAAGAAGCCAGGGACAGTGTTCAGGCCCTGAGTCCAAGGCCCAGGACTGGCAAAAAAATAAAAATAAAATAAAATAGAAAACTCAAAAAAAAAGAAAAGAAAAACATTTGTGAAAATAAAACCAGGTTACTTGAGGGGATGGGTGAGGTTGGAGAAAATGGGGGAATTGATAAAAAGGGATGCACAACATGCATTTTACTCATAAACAGACATGTTGAATTGAACCCCCTTTATACAACTATTTAATGGTAATACAATTAATAGACAATAAAAATAGTTTACAAATAGCTCAAGTACCTAAAAATGCAAAATACTCCAAAAGGCTGAGTTTATCATAAAACTGGTGTTCTTAATTAGAGCCTTATAACTTCAAACAGATATGTACCCAGCAGCTTCTAGTAATTCTGTAAGCAGCAACACATACTGATCCTTTGGAAATTAAAAAAAATAACACTTTGACTTTAATCTTGAAAGTTCATTAGAAGTACATTTGATTCATTTTGAAGTCCTGGTTTTATGTATTTGACAGGAAAAGAAAACATACAAATTTCTCATGGTTTCTCTTTTCAGCTTTATGCTCCTGCTGTGTTGTTCCAGTCAGTGCTTTGCAAGAAACGATCCTTGCCTTCTAAATAATCCAGTGCTGCAGACAGCTGTGTGCTCAGGACAGTTCTGTTACTTTCTGAACAGGAAGTAGTACACTAAGAAAGGAAACGCTACAGTGGAACAGGAAAATGCAGACACCTGAAGCAAAGGTGAAGAGGTGCCTCTTTGCTTCATCTGTATTCTGTATAAAGTAAGTAACTAGCCTGGCACTGATGGGTCACACCTGTAATCCTAGCTACTTAGTATAGGAGCCTGAGATCTGAGCATCCCAGTTCAAAGCCCACCCAGAAGACTTTAACTCCAATTTAAAAAGCTGTGGTTCTAGTGACAGAGTGCTAGCCTTGAGCAAAAGGCTCAGTGGCAGTGCCTAGGCTCTGAGTTCCAGCCCTATGACCCACATGAAAAAAAAATAACTAACTAGGTCAAACCTCTCTCTATGTCACTAGTTCAAAAGGAGAATAATGCACCAGACACTATTCAAATTGTAGAAATTTCAAAGAAGAAAGATAAGCTGTGTATTTCTCCCCATATTGATTTGAGAAAGTGGCCCTCTCAAAGCCTACTATTTTTATGAAATTTCATATGAATGTAAAATATAGTTAATAATGGTTTGAGATAGTCCCTGTGTTAATCATATCCTTAAGATTATTAGAAACCATGAGTAAATTAAAAGATGCTGATAGTGACCCTAAACTATGTTTATGAAAATGAGATATTATTTTAAATTCTGAAGATTTTTTAAAAGTCAAGCAAGTCACAGTTTAATTAAGAATTACTGCCTGATGTTGGTGTTTATACCTGTTGTCCTAGCTACTCAGGAGGCTGAGTGTGAGGATTGAAGTTAAAAGCCAACCCAGACAAAGATCACAAACCTTAAGTGAAAAAGCCAATGTAGAACTCAAAAACTTAAATTCCTCCAAAACAAATCCTCAAAGAACCAACGGCCCCCTCAACAAATGGACTAAAGACCTAAAAAAAGACTTCTTTGAAGAGGAATGGCCAAGAGACACATGAAGAAGTGCTCTACATCACTGGCCATGAAAGAAAGGCAAATCAAAACAACACTGATATTCCACCTTGCCCCAGTAAGAATGTCCATTATCAAGAAAACTAATAATAACAGATGCTAGAGGGGATGTGACCAAAAGAGAACCCTACTACACTGTTAGTGGGAGTGTAAACTTGTTCAACCACTCTGGAAAGTAGTATGAAGTTTCCTCAAAAGTTTAAACATTGAGGGCTGGGGATATAGCCTAGTGGCAAGAGTGCCTGCCTCGGATACACGAGGCCCTAGGTTCGATTCCCCAGCACCACATATACAGAAAACGGCCAGAAGCGGCGCTGTGGCTCAAGTGGCAGAGTGCTAGCCTTGAGCGGGAAGAAGCCAGGGACAGTGCTCAGGCCCTGAGTCCAAGGCCCAGGACTGGCCAAAAAAAAACAAAAAAAAAAGTTTAAACATTGAGCTCCCCTATGACCCAGCAGCCCCACTTTTGGGCATCTACCCAAAAGATTACAAGCAAGACCACACCAAAGCCACCAGCACAGTTATGTTCATCACAGCACAATTTGTCATTGCTAAAACATGGAACCAACCCAGATGCCCCTCAGTAGATGAATGGATCAAGAAAATGTGGTACACAGACACAATGGAATTCTATGCCTCTATCAGAAAGAATGGCATTGCCCCATTCGTAAGGAAAAGGAAGGACTTGGAAAAAATTATACCAAGTGAAGTAAGCCAGACCCAAAGAAACATAAACTCTATGGTTTCCCTTATTGAGAATAATTAGTACATGTCTGGGATAATCCTAGCAGTAGATCACAATAGCTCAATAGCTATGTCCATATGAACACATAAGATGATGCAAAGCAAAATGAACTGCAAGTTAGGGAAACAAGTGGTTTGTCATTGTTGTTATTTTTAACATACCATATAAAATTATGCCCTTTTTCTTTTGTATTTCTTGCCATGGTTTTATCCAATATCACTGTAACTGATTTTGGTACCCTAGATATTGTATATATGTGTGTTGGAACTAGGGAAGGGAAAAGGAATACCAAAATCAAGAGACAAAGGATAAAAAGACAAATCAAGACAACAGCAATACTTACAAAACTATATGCTGTAAACCATATATACAACTATATGCTGTAAAACTATATACTATAGCTCATGGAGGGGAGGGAAATGTGGAGTGGGGAGGGGGGAAATGAGGGAGGAAGTAACAAGTTGGATAAGAAATGTACTCACTGCTTTATATATGAAACTGTAACCCCTTTAACACTTTAACAATAAAGAAATTTGAAAGAAAGAAAGAGAGAGAAAAAGAGAGAGAGGAAGGAAGGAAGGAAGGAAGGAAGGAAGGAAGGAAGGAAGGAAGGAAGGAAGGAAGGAAGGAAGGAAATGCCAAGTGAGAATGGAAGGATCTTGTGTGTGTGTGTGTGTGTGTGTGTGTGTGTGTGTGTGTGTGTGTGCCTAGACAGCAATCCTTCTATTTATACTTCTTGTAGCTGGGGTGGTAGGTGCATGCTATTATGTTTATCTTCTTATGTTAACAGGGTTTTCATAAATATTTTGTCCAGGTTGGAACTGAACCACAATCCTGATCTCTGAATCTGAAGAATCCAGGATTATAGATGTAAACTACCGTTTCTAATTAAAAAGGGGGCTTTTAGTAGAGGGGGGGGAACCCCACAAATAATCTACTCATCAACAGTTAAATTATTCTTTATTTATACCATGGAATATCATGTGGCAGTTAAAATAATGTTGATATGTACTGATTTCTAAGAAAATGTAAGGTTGGGGTGGAGATGTGGCTTAATGGTAGGGCACTGGTCTTCAAAGTGTAAAATCCTGATTTGATACCCAGCACCAACAAAAAACAAAACAACAACACTAAAGTAGAGGGTGTTCCAGGTAAGTTATGAGTTGCTATAAACTGATTTAAGAAAGTCAGATGGTATTATAATTAGAAACACTTTTAAATCAGGGCGTGGGGGAGGGGTGAATGTGTGTAGGTACTGGGCTGAAACTCAGGACCTTAAGCTCTCACATGGGTTTTCTGCTCGAGAAAGGTGTTCTACCACTTGAGCCACACCTTTACTTTTGGCTTTTTGCTTGTTAATTAGACATAAAAGCCTCATGGACTTTCCTGCTTTGGCTGACATCAAACAATAATCCGTAGATCTCAATCTGAATAGCTAGGATTATAGGTATGAGCCACTGGCATCTGATATGATTTTTATTTTTCATTTTGTCTCTTTTCTGCTTAAAATTTTTACCACAAATATAAATCATATTTATAATATATCTCCATTTGCCCTTATATATGTAAAAAGAAAAATGGCTTTCATTGTAGCAAATAATACAGAGAATGTTTTGTTTTCCATGCTGGGGATCAGATAGGTAAGGCACAAGGGATATGTCCCTATTTTTGCAAACTCTTTCTGGTAAGGTTAAGAAGTACTGCAATTCGGGGCTGGGAATATGGCTTAGTGGTAGAATGCTTGCCTAGCATGCATGAGGCCCTGGATTCAATTCCACAGTAGAAATAAACAGAAAAAGACATAAGTGGTACTGTGGCTCAAATGTCAGAGTGCCAGCCTTGAGGGAAAAAAAAGAAGCTCAGGGACAGTGCCCAGCCTCTGAGATCAAGCCCCCAGACTGGGGAAAAAAAGTAGTGAAATTCAGGCAATTTTAAAGAGGTTTCTGTGCAGGGGTAGAGGTAAGGGGTTAAGTAAGAATGTGTGTTCGGGCTTTTTTTTTTTTAAGTAAAATTGATGAAAGTATCTTGAGTTCAATGGAAAGAAGAAGGCAGAATTAGACAGCCAAAGGTCTAGAAAAGTTTGACCTCAAAGAGTTTAGAACACAAGTTTCCAGAGCCAACCTCAGTCAACTAAATCAGATATTCTAGAGTTATGGTCTGAGAATCTGCATATTGATTAAATTGGGTACTTCTTATGGGCTTGGAAATTCAAGAAGCTGTGTTCTTCTGGCACTAGTGGTTCATGCCAGTAATCCTATTTACTCAAGAAGCTGAGGATTAAGCTTCAAAGCCAGCCAGAGCAGGAAAGTCTGTTAAGACTCTTATCTCCAATTAGCCACCAAAAAGCAGTAAGAGGAGGTGTGGCTCAAGTAATAGATCCCTAGCCTTGAGCAAAAAAGTTCAGAGATAGTCTCCAAGCCATGAAGTCAAGCTCCAGGACCAGCACCAAAAAAGAAACTGGACTGGAAATTTAAACTCTCTTGAAGAAATGAATTAAAACATCAATATTGTGATGAAAGAGAAAAGGCAAAACTAAATCAGTCCTAAAGCACAGAGTACACTAGAGAGAAAGCTATCATCCATGCATTCACAGCTCATCTGTTATGTATGACTTGAATGTGTATCATATTTTCTTTCTTTTTTTTTTTAAGTGCTAGTCCTGGGGCTTGAACCAAATTGCCTGTGTGCTGTACCCTGAGCTTTTTTACTCAAGGCTAGTGCTCTGTCACATGAGCCACAGCTCCACTTCTGGTTGTTTTGTTTATTTGTTTTGTGTTTGGGGGTGGAGTATTTAACTGGAAATAAAAGTCTGGAAGACTTTTGTTGCCTGGGCTAGCTTTGAATCACATTCCTCATATCCCAACATCCTGAATAGCTAGTATTACAAGTGTGAGCTACCAGCACCCAGCTCTTGTGTTCTTTCAATTCTATTACTTGATGTAAGGTTAGCCAGAAAGGAAAGGAAACCCATCAGATGGTTCAAGCAGAAAGGAGTTTATTGGAGGGGAGAGCAAACTGCTGGCCCCCATACACAAGATGGAGGTGTGGGGAGACAAAGGGGAAGGAAGAAGAGAAAGACAGAAAGAGAGCAAGGACCGTATTGAGCCAGATTAAATAGGAAAAGGCAGGAGATATGGCCAGGTGGATTGGATCTGACCTAGACAAGTAGGAGGTAACTGCCTCCAGGTATGCCAGTTACCTAGGTAACTCAGGTACTGGGCACAGCCTTAAAGAGGTGGGGGACATCTACATGCAGCCCTCCCGGGTGTGGACCTTACACTTCTTGTCGATATTTTTTTGGCACAGGATTGAATACACAGTTTGTATGTGTGAATACAGTGTCTGTACATGCGAGCTAATGAATCTGCTCATGAGAAATATCCCCAGTTTTAGACTTTTTATTTTGGTAAGTACTGGGGCTTGAACTCAGAACCTGGGCACTTGTAGCTCTGTTGCTCAAGACTGGTACTCTATTACTTCACCCATGCCTCCACTTCTGTTTGCTGTTGTTGTTATTGTTGCTTTTGCTGGTTTACTGGATATTAGTCTCAGGGATTTTCCTTCCTGGGCTGGCTTCAAACTATGATCCTGGGGCCTGGGAATATGGCCTAGCGGTAAAGTGCTTGCCTCATATACATGAAGTCCTGGGTTTAATTCCTTGGCACCCCATATATAGAAAAAGCCAGAAGTGGCACTGTGACTCAAGAAGTAGAGTGCTAGCCTTGAGCAAAAAGAAGCCAGGAACCGTGCTCAGGCCCTGAATCCAAGCCCCAGGACTGGCAAAAAAACAAAACCAAAAGCAAACTATGGGAGAGAGGAAGATGGCGCCACCACAGTAGGGAGGCACCCCAACTTGCTCCAACTGAATGGCAAGCTTGGAACTCTAGCACCCAATATCCCATCAAGAACCTAGCAAAACCAGCAGCCAGAAGCAGTGGAGAAATACAGGAAATGAAAAGGAACAAAAAAAGAAGAGCCTAGGGCTGGGGATATAGCCTAGTGGCAAGAGTGCCTGCCTCGGATACACGAGGCCCTAGGTTCGATTCCCCAGCACCACATATACAGAAAACAGCCAGAAGCGGCGCTGTGGCTCAAGTGGCAGAGTGCTAGCCTTGAGCAGGAAGAAGCCAGGGACAGTGCTCAGGGCCTGAGTCCAAGGCCCAGGACTGGCCAAAAAAAAAAAGAAGAGCCTATAACCTGCCCGGAGCCGGAGAATCTCCAAGGTACCCTCCCCCCACCTGCCGACCCTGGCCCGAAAAGGGCCAGGCTGGGAGAGGGGACCCAGTGAACGGCAGACCAACTGCCAAAAAGTCATGCCGAGAGCGCACAGTCCAGACAGCGGGACTCCATGGACCCCAGGGGGAGCACGGACCTAGACAGACAGCAGCAATGGGAAGTTCAGGACCACACGGCCAAGATCGAACGTGAGAGGCAGGGGTACCGAGCAGTGCAGAAGGGGAGAGCCGGGGCAGCCACCACCAAACGACTGTTCGCCGCAGCCCACCCTCGAAGGGCCAACAATGGCACGGGACACACACACACAATCCAGGGCCAGTGAGTTCCCCATTGCCCTCTCCCCCAACGGGAGACCAGCTGTCAGAGACCCAAGCCCTGCAGAGAAGCTGGACCTCCCTTCCTCCCCCTCCCCACCCCGAGGAAACAAAGAACCCCCAAATCAGGCCACAAAAGGTCCCTTCAGACTCTGGGAGGACACAGGAGCTAGCAGGGGAGGGACGGAGCAGCGCCAAGGCAGCAGAAGAGACTGAATCCGCCGCACCGGCCACACCCCCTTCCCAACAGGGGCCCGGGACCAGCAAGCATTGATCCCACTGGGGCCCACACATACCGACCCGCACAGCGGACTCACAGGAGGGCACAAGCACACCCCCAACAACCCGGGGCTCGCTCCAGTAGGTGTGCCCCACACAGGTAGGCAGAGCACCACAGTAGCAGCGCCCGCTGTGGTGGGCTTACGTCACACAGGTGGGTGGGGGCACCCCGGCAGCAGGGCCCGCTCTGGTAGGTGCACCTGCACTGGAGGGCAGAGCTCCCCAGCAGCGGCACCCACACAGTTTGGCACATTTCACATAAGTGGGTGGGTTGACCCTCAACAACACCGGCCCTGGAGCGGTCCACACAGGAGGGCGAACCGCCTGAGATGTGAGCTCCTCTGACCACGCTACAGAGTAGAAAAAAGAACCAAAGAAGAGAAAAGCCTCCACACCACGCTGAATCAATGACCAGCAAACCCCTACAAGGGGCACACTAGGGTCAGAACAATACAGTGGCGGGACACTGTCCCACAGAGAAAGACACAGAACCTACCCACTCCCAAGTGCAGGGA
This sequence comes from Perognathus longimembris pacificus, assembly GCF_023159225.1. Classification (NCBI taxonomy): domain Eukaryota; kingdom Metazoa; phylum Chordata; class Mammalia; order Rodentia; family Heteromyidae; genus Perognathus; species Perognathus longimembris. Next base: position 28,353,933 of record NC_063169.1, on the reverse strand, counting down.
GTGTGACCACCCCGGCAACAACCGAGAAGGTCACACTCACCCATTGGGGAGTAAGGATCAACAGCCAGGCTCAAACCCAGAGCCAGGACACAGACAAGTCTCCCACTGACGGACCAGCAGGAACAAGCACAAAGCCAAACTAGGGAAGCCACCCACAGATCTCCAGATGCGCAAATCACAAAGAAATATAACAAATTTCATCAAAGGGCAAACCAACTCGCCAGCTCCAAAAAGCAGCAACACTGAAGAGGAGATGGAGAATTAAAAAAAAAACTGAGGCCATGTTAGCAGAAATGATGGAAAGCCTCAGAAACGAAATAAGGAAACAATTCCAGGAGTTTAGAGTGGAAATCTTGAAGGACATCCAGAAAGCCAAGAAAGAAATGGAAGCAAAAATGGATACAGTGCAAACCTCCTTTAAAGAAGACCTTAACATCCTGAGAAGTGAAATGCATGAAAAAATAGATTTAAAATACAACTCTTTAAAGGAAGAAAGTTCCATGATCAGAGCTGATCTGGCAACCATAAAAAGCTCTCTGACATCCATAAACTCCGCAATTGAATCCACAGCACAAAGAATTGACCATATGGAATCCAGAATCTCTCTCGGACGATGATGCAGCCGATAAGAACCAGAAAATTACCATTCTACAAGAAACAGTAAAGCTCCAGGGCAGACTAATCCAGAAGCTAGTGGACAAAGATGAGAGATATAATCTGTGCATAATTGGAATAGAAGAAGAAGCCGAATACCAGAGCAGAGGGCTTCAACATATCTTCAATAAAGTTATTGCAGTATGAGGGACAAGGTAACAAACAGTACAAGAAATGTATCCAATGCCTAACATATGAAACTGTAACCACTCTGTACATCAGTTTGATAATAAAAATTTGAAAAAAAATAAATAAAGTTATTGCAGAAAACTTCCCCAATCTCACAAGGGACCCCATCCAGGTAACCGAAGCTTATAGGTCACCTGGCAGACCAGACCCCAGAAAAGCCACGCCAAGGCACATAATATTCAAGACTTCAAATCTCAAGAATAAAGAGCAAATTTTGAATGCAGCCAAAATGAAGAAAGAAATTTATTACAATGGGAAGAGGATCCGAATAACAGCAGACCTCTCCACACAAACCTACCACACGTGAATAGAATGGAAGAACACCATCCAAGTTCTACAGGCCAACAAGTGCCAACCTAGAATAAAATACCCAGCGAAGCTGGAGTTCATATTCGAGGGGAAAACCAGATGTTTCCATAGCAAAGAGGATCTAAAGGAGTATGGGAATAAAAAACTAGCCCTACAGCAAATTCTAAGAGGGGAATCCTACCCAACCGAAATCATACAGGACACACAGACAAAAACAGAAAGAAAGTACAATAGCCAGAGCCTAACAGAAAGAGCAGCTCACTAAAGACAAGGAAAAAAAAAAAAAAAGAGGAAAAACAGCCCAACAAGAAAATGGAAGGAGAAAAAACACTCTTATCCTTGATCTCTTTGAATATAAGCGATATAAACTCTCTGATAAAGAGGAGCAGACTGGCAGAATGGATTTGCAAACAAAAAGTTACTATCTGTTGTCTACAAGAGACCCATCTTACAGCAAGGAACAAAAACCGGCTCCAAATGAAAGGGTGGAGCAAGATCTTCCAAGCAAACACACCTACCAAAAAGGCAGGAGTAGCCATTCTGATCTCAGACAAGCTGGACTTCTCATTAAAATCAACTCAAAAAGACAAAGAAGGTCACTACATTGTAATACAAGGAAAAATCCAGAATCAAGACATCACGGTGATAACTGTATACTCACCAAACAAAAGAGGCCCTACATATGTCAAGCAAATTCTCACAGAACTACAGAACAAGATAGACCCAAACACAATCAGAGTGGGAGACTTTAATACCCCACTCTCTCCAAGAGACAGATCCAACACCCAGAGGATTAGCAAGGGAGCTGAGGACCTAAGTAACACCATATCCCAAATGGAGCTGACAGATCTATACAGAATCTTCCACCCTACAGAGACCCAATACACCTTCTTCTCAACAGCCCATGGATCATACTCCAAAATAGACCATGTCATAGCCCACACAAAGAACCTCAGCAAATACAAACGTATTGACATCATCCCATGTATTATATCTGACCACAGTGGATTAAAGTAACCCTCAATAACAAAGGAAACCACAGAGGCTATACACATTCTTGGGGGCTAAACCCCACACTGTTATCCAACACATGAGCCACAGACCAAATTAAAGATGAAATTAATGAATTCATAAGCCACAATGACAATGAAAATACATCACAAAGAAACCTATGGGACACAGCTAAGGCAGTACTGAGAGGCAAGATCATTGCCCTCAGCACTCACATTAAAAGAATGGAAGCAGAGTAGGTGAATAACCTCACAATGAAACTAAAACAATTGGAGAAACAAGAAATGATCGAATCTAAAACGACTAGGAGGGGAGAGATCACAAAGCTTAAAGAAGAGATAAATCTGATTGAAAATAGAAAGATCATTCAACAAATAAATGACTGAAAGCTGGTTCTTTGAGAAAATAAATAAAATTGACAGACCCCTCGCAAGACTTACAAAAAAAAAAGAAGAGAAGAGACTCATATATGTAAAATCAGGGACTCCACCGGCAAAATTACAACAAGTATACATGATATTCAAACAATCATAAGGAACTATTTCCAGAACCTCTACTCAGCAAAAAACAATAATTTTACAGAAGTGGATCAATTCTTAGAGAAGTATAAACTGCCCAAACTGAACCAATAAGAAATAAATCAACTAAATAAACCAATAACTTACAGCGAGTAATCAAGAACCTCCCAACAAAGAAAAGCTCAGGCCCAGATGGATTCACCAACGAATTCTATAAAACCTTTTTTTTTTTTTTTTTTTGGCCAGTCCTGGGCCTTGGACTCAGGGCCTGAGTACTGTCCCTGGCTTCTTCCCGCTCAAGGCTAGCACTCTGCCACTTGAGCCACAGCGCCGCTTCTGGCCATTTTCTGTATATGTGGTGCTGGGGAATCGAACCTAGGGCCTCGTGTATCCGAGGCAGGCACTCTTGCCACTAGGCTATATCCCCAGCCCCTCTATAAAACCTTTATTGAGGAGCTAATACCAATACTCCTCAAACTCTTCCGCGAAATAGAAACAGAGGGAGAAATCCCAAACTCATTCTATGAAGCTAATATCATACTCATTTCCAAACCAGGCAAAGACCCAACAAAAAAAGAGAACTACAGACCAATATCACTAATGAACACACACACAAAGTTCCTCAATAAAATATTAGCTAACAGGATCCAGAAACTGATCAAGAAAATTATACATCATGACCAAGTAGTCTTCATCCCATAGACACAAGGATGCTTCAACATCCATAAATCAATCAATATAATTGACCACATAAACAGAACTAAAATCAAGAATCACATTGTTATCTCAGTCGATGCCCAAAAAGCCTTTGACAAAATACAACATCCATACTTATTAAAGGCTCTGGAGAGAAAAGGAATAGATGGAACATTCCTCAAAACAATAAAAGCCATATATAACAGACTAACTGCTAACATCATATTAAATGGAGGGAAACTTAAATCATTCCCCTTAAACTCAGGAACAAGACAAGGATGCCTACTCTCCCCATTTCTTTTCAACATAGTGCTGGAATCCCTAGCCATAGCAATAAGGCAAGAGGAGGACATCAAAGGGATCCACATCGGCAAAGAAGAAATCAAGCTATCCCTATTCGCAGATGACATGATCTTATATCTGAAGGACCCAAAAAACTCAGTGCCCAAACTCCTACACCTAATAAACCATTTTGGCAAAGTAGCAGGATACAAAATCAATCCACAAAAGTCAGCAGCTTTTCTGTATACCAGCAATGTACAAGTAGAAAAGAAAATTATGGAAACAATTCCATTTACAGTAGCCAAAAAAGAATAAAGTACCTAGGGATCAACCTAACCAAGGACGTGACTGACCTATTTAATGAGAACTATAAAAATCTAATAAGGGAAATCAAAGAAGACACAAGGAGATGGAAAGACCTCCCATGCTCATGGGTAGGCCCAATCAATATAGTGAAAATGGCCATATTGCCCAAATTGTTATACAAATTCAATGCAATCCCTATCAAAATCCCAGTTACATTCTTCACTGAAATAGAGAAAGCAATCCATAAATTCATATGGAACAGCAAAAGACCTAGAATAGCCAAAGCAATTCTAGGCAAAAAAAAAAAAAAAGCAGTGCAGGAGGTATCACAATACCAGACTTCAAGCTCTACTATAGGGCCATCATAACAAAAACAGCCTGGTATTGGTATAAAAACAGACCAGAAGACCAATGGATTAGAATTGAAGATCCAGATATAAAAGCGCACTCTTAAAGCCAGCTGATATTCGACAAAGGAGCTAAAGACATACAACGGAATAAACATAGCCTCTTCAACTACTGGTGCTGGGAGAACTGGGCAGCCATATGCAGAAAATTCAAAGTAGACCCAAGCCTATCACCATGCACCAAGATCAACTCAAAATGGATCAAGGACCTCAATATCAGATCCTAGGGGACCTGGGGAGGCTGTTTGGAACTCGATGCCAGCAGAGGCCGCATGTTCCCAGGCGTCTTCCCCAAAAGAAGAAGGTGGTTAAGGACTCTTCCCGGTGGCCAATGCACCAATGTAATGGGGTCCCCCCAAGGGATGGGACCACAATGTAATGGGGTCCGGGGGGGAGGATCCTCCATCACTCCAAGAGTCCACTACTCAGAGACAGTCTCAAGCAAAAAGATGGATTTATTGGGAAAGTAAAAAGTATACTGACGGGCCAGGGTCATGGCCCAGACTCGGGAGCTGGAACCAGGACTGTAAAAAGCAAGCTGGCCAGCCAGGGCTGCAGCCCAGACTTGGGAGCTGGGACCGCACACTCTCTTATTCTTTTTAATTATAGATAATTTTCCTGACAAAATGGGATCTCTTAACATATTATAAAGGCAGCAGAAAAGTCTTTAAAGTGAAGTTTAAAGGGCACAAGTTCTCCCTATAGGCTCTAGGATATTTTAAATAATGTTCAGTATAAATTGTTATATACAACTATCAACTATACACTGAATTGAACTTACTTCAGTGGACATGTATTGATACTGCTTTTCCACTTGCCAAAGGATACTGCAGAATAAAAACTAAATATGACAATCTCTACGCTTAAAGAGATTAGTCTCTGAGCAAAGCACAGCTATAAAAATAATATAATAATAAGCAAAATAACAATTCCCTAATAAAATTACAGTCAGAGTTGGGTGCCAATGGCTCAGGCATGTTATGCTAGCTACTCAAGAAGCTGAGATCTGAGGACTGAGATTTGAAGATTTTCCTTGGCAGGACTATTACCTCTAATTAATCACCAAAAAGCCGAAAGTGAAGCTAAGACTCAAGTGATAGAACACTAGTCTTGAGCAAAAAAGCTTAGAGACAATGTCTAGATCCTGAGTTCAAGTCCCAGGACCAGCTCTCTCTCTCCTCCCCTCTCTTTTACACACACACACACACACACACACACACACAATTACTACAATTATTACAATTACTAATAAAGTTACAAAATCTTTGCAGAATGCTTGCATGAAGGAGGAATCTATAAGGAAGTAAAACAAATAAGTCACATCTACTTGGTTACAGATAATGCATCTAGAATTTATTTTACCTGAGCAGATCAAGTTAAGTGCCACAGAGCAACCCTGGTTACAGAGGAACACAGAAGGTTGAGGATTTTTTTTTAATATTTATTTATTTATTTATTTATTTATTTATTTATTTATTTATTTATTTATTTTGCCAGTCCTGGGGCTTGGACTCAATGCCTGAGCACTGTCCCTGGCTTCTTTTTGCTCAAGGTTAGCACTCTACCACTTGAGCCACAGTGCCACTTCTGGCGATTTTCTGTATATGAGGTGCTGAGGAATCAAACCCAGGGCTTCATGTATATGAGGAAAGCATTCTTGCCACTAAGCCATATTCCCAGCCACAAGGTTGAGGATTTAAACAGAGAAATAACACGAGAATATTTTTCTAAAGATGTGATAGAGTATTTGTTGGGAATAATCCTTGTTCAATATATGAACAGACACTAAATACTTGGTGATTAAATTACTATTGTTGTTATATTGAAAAGTATGTGTAGGGCTGGGAATATGGCCTAGTGGCAAGAGTGCTTGCCTCGTATACATGAGGCCCTGGGTTCGATTCCTCAGCACCACATATACAGAAAATGGCCAGAAGTGGCGCTGTGGCTCAAGTGGCAGAGTGCTAGCCTTGAGCAAAAAAGAAGCCAGGGACAGTGCTCAGGCCCTGAGTTCACGGCCTAGGACTGGCCAAAAAAAAAAAAAAAAAAAGAAAGAAAGAAAAGAAAAGTATGTGTATAAGATTCATGTAGCAGGGGATGGTGGCTCATACCTGTTATCCTACTCAGGAGGCTGAGATCTGAGGATCCTGATTCAAAGCCAGCCCTGGTAGAAAACTCCCCAAGAGACTCTTATCTCCAATTAACCACCAGAAAGCTGGATGTGGAGCTATGGCTCAAAGTAGCACAACACTAGTCTTGAGCAAAAGGGCTTAAGGACAGCAAGAGGACCCTAAGTTCGAGTTCCACAACCAGAAAAAAAAAAAAAAAAAAAAGATACATGGAAATCAGCAAGACTCCTAAAAAGTTGTAAAGTTTATACCTAAAGGGAGAAGAAAGCCATGCATAAATCCAAGTTTATTACATTTCAATAGTCTTGTCTTTTAAAACTAAAATATCACATAGGATATTATGGATATTTTTTTTCCTTTGGTTGGTTGTGGGGCTTGAACTCTGGGCCTGGGCGCTGTCCCTGAGCTCTTCAGCTCAAGGCTAGTGCTCTACCACTTTGAGCCACAGCACCACTTTGTTTTCTGGTAGTTAATTGGGGATAAGAGTCTGGTGGACTTTCCTTCCACAACTGGTTTTGAACCCTGATCCTCAGATCTCAGCCTCCTGAGTTAAGCTAGGATTACAGGCGTGAGCTGCTAGCACCCAGCTATATCCACAAATTTTAACTAACTTTAGATTTCTGATGAAGTAAATGATATACAATGATTAAAATTTAGAAATATATATGCAGCTCAGTTGTGTAGTGTATGCCCCAGTTCAAAGCTCTGGTTTCAATAAATAAAATAAATTAGAAGTATTAATAAGTGAAAGTTAGTGTCTATGTTTTTCTCTTTACTTATTTAGACACAGGCAAGGAACAAATTGTCAGATTTTCCATAGAGATCGTGTACACCACATTTATCCTTGTAAAATTTTATTTTTTTCACGATTATTTTTATCTTGACAAATTAGAAGTTTGGATAATTGAGGCTCTCTTTAAAACATTTTGTGTGTGTGTCTGTGTGTGTGTATGTGTGTGTCTGTCTGTCTGTCCTGGGGCGTCCCTTAGCTTTCTGTACACAAGGGTGTGGCTCTATCACTTGACCACAACTCCAAGTCAGGCTTTTCGATGGTTATTTGGAGATAAGCGTCTCAGACTTTCCTGCTTGGGCTGGCTTTGAACCATGATCCTCAGATCTCAGTTTCCGGAGTCGCTAGGATTTATAGACATGCACCACAGGAGCCCGGCCCAATTTTGTGTTTAGCTTTTCCTCATATGGAAAGGAAAAACATTCAAATAAAAATTTAAAGAAATGTATTCTTATCTGTCCATATACGTTTATATACTAGATTTTTGGCCAGGAGAGGAAGAAATACAAGGACTGAAAATAATCCCCTTAAATGTGGGTTTAATGTTTGCTATGTTTTGCGATCACTCCATATCACAGCACCTGCTTTATGCTCGGAACATTTTGACTCCTCTGTCCTTCTTCTTAAGGAAAATGTCTTCCCTGGAGACGTGTGGTGTGTTCCTAACAGATGCAAATAGCGCTTCAACTCTGCTCCCTCAGAGTCCTGGGCACGGCAGATTCTCAGACTCTCCAGGGACTTTCTATTGGACCCAGTTCCAAACCGACTCCAGCCTTACGTGTGCGATCCAAAGGCTGCGTGGGGCCTAGCGGCCCAGCCCTTGGGAAAAAGGCGGACTGTGCGAGCTGGAGACGGAGCAGCAGCGTCCGCAGCGTTCGGGAGCAGCCCGTCTGGGGCGTTTTCCGGCGGCCCAGCACCCAGCTAACGCCCTGGAGGCCCCGGAGGCCTCCCTCGTATCCGAGCCCGGAGCCACCGGCCAGCTGCGGGTTTGATGTGCAGCGCGGGGTGGAAAGCTGGGGCTGAAAAAGTCGAAGCTCCGACCGGGCGCTGGGCGCCAGTGGCGGGCCGACCCGGAGCGGGAGCCGGGAGAGATGTTAGGCGCCGCCGCGGCCGGGGGAGCGGAGCTGGGGAGGTGCAGACAGGGGTACTGGAGCGGAATGGAGAGAGCTGGTGCCCGCTCCGCCTTCTGCTCCCCGGGGACCCGGGTGAGGGCTGGAGAGAGAGGAAGTGGCGCCCTCCTCTATCTGCAGGGAGGCTCTCGCTCCTTCCCCTGGGCCCGGCTGCCGGGCGCCTCGGGTTGGAGGCAGGAAGAGCTAATGGGGGCTTCTTGCTGGAGTGATCAAAGGCCACGGTCGCTGCATTCCTGGGGCGCCCCTCTGGCTCTGCATTGCCTGCATGTAACCTGCAGAACCCAGATCCCTTCCTGTCCTTAGGCTCTTATTTCAACAATGCAAAAAAGAGCGTGCATTTGGCTGTGGCGGCCCTGTGCAGCCCTAGAGCGCGGCGAGGAGAGCTTACGACACGAGCACGCGCGGCCCGGAAGCAAGCGCCGTCCTCCCCCAAATGCCCCCCAGCTTTATTGATCGCAGAGGTGGGGGAGCCGTCCATATCTGCCTCCCAGATTTATTCTGAAACCGAGTAAGAAGGCCTGTGTGTTTATGCCACGCCCATAACAGTCGCGCAGTGTTCAAAATGGGTGGTTTCTCTATGTAGATATGTACTTCCTTAGACTTGGAGATCTTGATCCTGCGGCCTATTTTTATTGCTTTATGGAATGGGTCTCGGATTTCCTCTAAGAAGTGTGTGTGTGTGTGTGTGTGTGTATAGTACTTAAAAGAACAAGTGCACCCAGGCCCCACAATAAGTCCTGTGTTGTTGCACAGTTTCTATAGATAACTATGAGATTTCTGAAATCTCCAAGATCGACTTGTGAAGGAATACGATTTCCAGTTCTTTTCGTTTAATTAAAAACAAAAGCTCGTGCTTCTGTAGGTTCCTAGTCTCACTAGGTAGCACCTTAGGCTATTTTGATGTTCACAATTGAGACTACATTTTCATTAAAACACACACACACACACACACACCACTTGTCACAAGCTTGTGTTGGGATTGCAGATCACTTTCCCCACAAAGTTTTAAGTTCCTTCAAAGAAGGAGTAATTTTTATTCACTTCTAAACTTCCAAAGCCAAATAGTTCCTATGAATATTAAGTACTTCCTAAGTATTAATGGCACTCACCCTCAGTCTTTGCAGTTCTAGGGAGCTTTACATATTTCTACGAGTGCAAAGAATAGAGTATAGGAAAAACAAAGTAGGGTCCACAGATGAAAGTGAAGGATATGGCTGCCCATGGTGATGGACATTTTTAAAGCAGTAACAGTGCTCAGAATCCATTTGCTAGCTGATTTTGTGGTTATAAAGTTATCATGGGCATGAGGAGAAATGATCTACATAGCTACTCTTTCAGGTAATTCTCTGCCCTTCCCCCATTTCCTTAGCACCCTGCCCACCCAAGCCAGGGGTTAGCACCTGTGTTTTACCACAGCTACAATCGTAGGCAATCCTGTTTGTTTTTTAATTTATATTTTGGTATATTTCTCTTTGAATATTTATGTCCTCTCCCTTTTCTTCTTTACTGTATAGACTGTGTGTGGTGTAAGTCATTGCAATGAAACTGAAAATGAGGAAATCTTTATTTATATATTCTTAGTTTTTCTGGTGCATTTGAAACTTCATTGGATATCTAAATTATCGAACAAGGGAAAATAAGCTGTAAATATTATAAATCAGTTGGGCCAGCCTGGGCAGGAGAGTGTGTGAGACTTATTTCCACTAACCACCAAAAAGCTGGAAGTAGAGCTATGGTTCAAGTGGTCTAGCACTAGCTTTGAGGAAAAAACCCACAAAACAAACAAACAAAAACCTCAAGGACAGCACTCAGGCCCTGATTTTAAGCCCCAAGACTGGTGCAAGAAAAATAAGAAAAAGAACTTTAGAGCCATGAGCAAAGCCCAGGGTTCCTCTTGTTGGAAGAGAAAAGAAGGAAGCAGGTGGGACTCATTTCTTCCATGGGTGAGGACTGTTTATTGAGATAGAGCAGCTAGGGACACAGGCCCAGTTTAAAAATGAAAACAAAACAAAACAAAACAAAAAACAAACCACAATCTTCCTTAATTGTTGCAGTTCAGCTCTCAATGATACTGTTGTATCCTTTCTCAGCTTTTCAAACATTCTCTAGCCTCTTCTACAAGTAAGCATTTGAAGATTCTAACTTGTTAATATGTAATATAGCAACTGATACTGTTTTTCCTAAGGGCTTTGTGTCTGTTTGCCTTATACAAAATTGCTTGTAAAACACTACAACCGCTAATACATTCCTTCAGAACAGCATACTATGTGGGGCATTTTCTATTACTAGTAGAAATTTTGAATCCTCCACAACAGACTTTTGTTTTTTTCTTCTGACACAGTATTTCTATGTGGCTTTGAGGGCTGTGATTTCAGGTGTGAACCATCTTGACTTTTTTTTTTTTTTTTAGCTGTTTGTAGAAGACATGCCTCAATCAAAATATAGTAGCAGAAAGTCTAGGTGCATTATTGTTTAATTCCCATAAGCCAAAAGAAAATAGGCCTTTTGGCTCATATATTAACACAAATGTTTTGTTATGGGCTTTAGGACTTTAAGTTTTCTGTACTAACCCCTTTACTCTTAACACTAGGTATTCATTCCGAATGCCATCTCTATTTGTAGCACCATGGAGGAAAATGCTATTTTTGATAAATTTTGACAGCCTTTTTTTAGCCTCAATTTTCCGTCTCCCATTATGATTTTAGTAGAACGCTCATTGCTGTTTTTTTTTTTTTTCTTCTTCTTTCTCGACCTACTTTCAAGAGCTTTTTCATACATACTTTCAATGTTGGTGATTTCTGTGGTGTTCCAAACCACGATGAAGCAGAATAGATGGTTATCATTTACTTTAGGGCAAAAAAAAAATCGTGGTTTTAGAAGGATCTGGTTACAGTGTTCCTAATTTCATAGTCTGAATTCTTTTAAAACTACCTTACATGAGTTTTCTCCATATGCACACCAAGGCTTAACACTCATTCAGTACTGACCCAACTATTACTCTTTGTTGCCTCCTGCCCCTCTAGAGAACGAGTTTCCAGGGGAGAGGCTTTCTTGGGCCGGCGACCCCACGCGCAGGGTCCCTCCTTGCGGGCCTGGAGAGAAGTCACCGTCAGTTTTGACAGCTCGTCCTCCAGCTCTGCCTCACGTTCGTGGTCCACGGATGGATTTCACCTTCTCCCCTCTTCCCTCCTCTCCGGCCTGCTTAAAGGCCAATCGCCAATGCCGCCACTGCCCCAGGCCACCCAGACCAGCGCCGTTGGAGGACAGGGACGGCCACGCGGGACCCGGACGCCGCAGAGGGCAGCCCCTCCCCAATTTTTTTCCAGGCTTGGCCCCCACGTGACCGAGAGCAGGCCTCCATGGGCCCGCCCCTCTCGGCCGCGGCTGCCCACTTCCCGCTGGGGGTAAGTAACCCGCGGGTTTCCCGCCCCGCCTCCACCCCGCCCTTCTCCCCTCCACCCCGGCGGCCCCCGTGCCAGCGCCTCCCGCGCGCTCGGCGCGCCACTGTCCCCGCCCTCCCTCTCCCCCCACGGCCCGACCCCCTCCCACCACCCGGGCCCGCGCCCGCGCCCGCCCCCTCCCGGGGCCCTTTGTACGTGCTCGGCGGCGAGCGAGCGCGCCCGGCACGTGACCCCACCGAACGTGGCATTGTGTTATCACGTGACCCAGGTGCGTACGCGACGGAGCGGGGTGTGAAGATGGCGGACGAGGAGGCCGACCAGGAGAGGTTGAGTGGCGGCCGGGGTGGCTGCGTCGTCGAGCTGCAGCGCCTGGGCGAGCGGCTCCAGGAGCTGGAACGGCAGCTTCGGGAGAGCCGGGTGCCGGCCGTGGAAGCGGCCACCGAGTACTGTCAGCAGCTCTGCCAGGTGAGGGCGCCGGGGGTCCCCTCCCCCTTTCCCCAGCTTGGCGGGGGGACGGGGCGCGCGGGCGCCCGGCGGCCGAGCGGGGGTCGCCGCCGCCCTGAGCCTCGTCGGCGGCGCCGCTCGGGCGGGAGCGGGGAGGACGAGGATGGCGCCTTTGTGTGGCCGCCGTGGTGGCGGCTGTTGTCGTCTGCAGCGCTGGGCTTAAAAGGGGGGAAGGGAGTTGTGGTCAGGGCGGAAAATTCTCCCTCCCTTTCCACTCCCAGAAGTCGGGGCTGCGCGGTCCCCGGGGCCGCGGCGGAGACTGCGAGCCTGGGAGAGGGCGAGGGGAGGATGAAGGCCAGGGCCTCTTCCTCTTCTCATTGTGCGCGGGGGATTACCCTGCCCAGCTCCTCGGCTTCCCACTCCAGCGGGCCTCCGCCTCCACGGCTTTGGAGTCCTTTGCCTGCTTTCAGCTGTCCCGCCCCCGGCGCGGTCTTCCCTGTGTTCCTCCCGGCCTTTGTTGTTGGAGTTACTCGCTTTGCGACTGAAGGGGTCTTTGTTGATGTTCCATGGGGACAGTCCCTGCCGACCCCTCCAAGCTGGGCGAGGCGATCTGTAAGAGGGGGGCGGAGGTTGTCCACTGCTGCCTTGGCCGGCTTGATGCGCCTCCATGGGAGAGGGGTAGCCTTCCTCCATGGAGAGGAGCTGTCTCTACATCCATTCTAAAGGGGTCGCTTGTCCTGCGGGGCGGATTCTCCAAAATCCTTTCCTCCTTTGCTTTCCCCCTTGGAGGAGTACGATTACTATCCTTCTTTGCACCCTGTCCCCACTCCACATTTCTTAGAGCCCTCCCTATTTGGTCTCTTGGCGAACGTGAGAGGGCTGAGAGTCACGTAGTGGTGGTCAGTTTCAGATCTTTCCATCCTTTTCTTGACCAAGGACATTGCTTAACATTCTAAGCAGGATTTAGAATGTTGTTAACAGTCTTTGCTCAAGAGAGAAATAGAAGTGTAGGCCCTCCAGTTATGTTTGATATTCCACTAAGATGCTTCTGTCTTTGAGGAAGATCCTAAATTCTCTAATTGAGGTGGGGGTAAAAATTTTTACAGGTCACATTAAGAGTTAACTGAATGTACTAGTATAGAGAACTGAACTTAAGGTTGGACAATGGGTGGATCATTTTAGCATTTTGTAGTAGATAATAATTTCACTTAGCTTTTAGCCTCCAAATTCTGCAATCCCTTTTTCATAAAAAAAAGGGTATATTTGATCACATTACAAAAGACTCTCCATTGCCGTATGCACATTATTGTTTGGAATTGATTCATTATTTTAACAAGAATTTAATGAGATCAAATGGTGACTGTCTAGATTTTCCCACTTCAAGTCTGGAGGCAAAACGAAAAGATCTGTCATTTCTTTAAATCTCTAAGCAGGAAGGAATTGTTGAAATTTACAGGTTTCTCTGCCCTGAAAGTACCTACTTAGTCTTACTTGGTTTTTGATGTGAAGATTTAGGAATTTTTTTGTTTAAAAGTAGACTCAGCGTTTTGTTGTGTGACCAGAACTCGAACTCACAGTCTACTGCTTTTGCTGCCCCTCTAGCTCTGAGCTACATCTGAGCCACATCTCCAACCCCACAGCCTTGGCTTTTTAACCAGTGAAAAGTATTAAAAGTGTAGTTTTGCTGTTCCTCTGGTAGTGTCTACTAATGGCTTCAAGGCTAATTATCACTGCCTATTATAAATATTCTTAACCAGCAGCGTTTATACTGAAGGTTAATAATCCTTGGCAAATAGAATCTTTGAAGCTGTGTGATATTACTTTCAGCTGGACCTACTTGCTCATACTTGTAATCTTAGCAACCCATCCACTCCTGATTGATTCGTGATGCTGATGATTGAACTCAGGCCCTCACACTTAGAGGCGCTCTACCACTTGAACTATGCCTTCTGCTCCTTTTAATGTTGGTTATCTAGGTAGGGTCCCATTTTGTGTCCTGGCCCACCTGAGCCATGATGGTCCCTCCTACTCCTGCTTTCCTGCTGGAGATGACAGGAACATGTATGTGCTTTTTGAACTCTTTATGCAGCTGGCCTCTACACAAGACCTAAGTAACGAAGATTACAGGCTTGAACCACCCTTCTGAACCCTAGCTACTACTCCTAAGGCTGAGATTGAGAGGATCACGGTTGAAGGTCAGCCCAAGCAAAAAGTTTACAAGACCCCATCTCAACCAGTAAAAAAGCTGGGTCTGGTATGTGCTCCACTCCCAGCTGTGTAGGAAATGTAAATAGATTCCTGGTCCTGTGAATAAATGTGAGATCCTATTTGAAAATTAAGGAAAGCAAAAAGAGTTCAGGATATGGCTCATATGGTAGAGCCAGTCTGAGGTCCTGAGTTCAAACCCCAGTACTGCCCATCATTACATGTTTTTGAGTTTATCACTTTAAAAATATTTTAATGAATAAAATGGTATTATAAAAAAATCAGAAAGTGATTGTACCACACATGAATTGCTTTTATTGACTAGTGCTGACAGGAAACATCAAACAGAAATGAAATGGATTTTGAGAATTACAAATGATTTCTTGCACTTCAGCTCCACAGTAGTATGCACTTAGACGTCATCTCTATTATTTGAAGAGGGTGTATTTAATGTTTGATTTTCACTAGAATATTTTATTTTTTTAAATAGCATATTTATTTTAGTGATCCTATCAAATGGGAGATAAATGGAACCTTATTCTACAATTGTATCTCAACTATTAGCTATTTTTTTCGGGGGGGGGTAGGTTTTTTTTATATTGATGTTTGAACTCAGTGCCTTATTTTGCTAAGCAGGTATTCTACCATTTGAGCCATGCCTCCAGACCATTAGCATTTTAATAGGAAGTTGAGCAAATCAGTGGTTAGTATGTATACAATTTACTGGAACAATGTAAATACAGTGTTAAGGGTATGAAGAGTTGGAAATTATGGCCGGGCACTGGTGGCTCATGCCTATAACCCTAGCTGCTCAGGAAGCTGAGATGTGAGGATCGTGGTTCAAGGCCAGCCTGAGCAGGAAAGTCTGTGAGACTCTTATCTCTAATTAGCTACCAGAAAACCAGAAGTGGCACTGTGGCTCAAAGTCATAGTACACTAGCCTTGAGCTGAAGAGCTCAGGGACAGTGCCTAGGCCGAGAGTTCAAGCCCCATGGCCAACTAAAAAAAAAAAAAAAAAAAAAATTGGGGCCTTTTTCAACCTTGAGATTATCATTTAATTTTTTCTAACTTTTTCCTGCTGGGATATTGACATATTTCAAGAAGATCAAGATGTTAAGAGTAGGCCTCCTGGTTAATATTCTATCAAGGAATATTCTATCAAGTGCTTTTTTTTTTTTTTTTTTTTTTTTTTTTTTTGGACAGCCCTGAGGCTTGAATTCAGGGCCTGGGCACTGTCCCTGAGCTTTTTTGGCTCAAGGCTAGCACTCTGCCACTTGAGCCACAGCACCGCTTCTGGCTTTTTCTGTTTATGTCATACTGAGGAGTTGAACCCAGGGCTTCATGAATGCTAGGCAAGCATTCTACCACTAAGCTCCATTCCCAGCCCTTGTTTATTGCTTTTGCAATCCTAACTTGCATTTAGTGAATTTGATTTTTACATTTTGATATAAAATACAGGCACATGTGCTACTCAGTACATGTATGCATTATGCAATGATTGAATCTTGGTAATTGGCTATCCATCACCTTAAAACAATTCTTTATCTTATTGGTGAGACCATTCCTTGTCTAACTATTTTGAAACATTATGTAACATTATTGCTAACTATGTTACCCTTCTTTGTAATAGGATATCTTATTCCTTTCATTTGATTGTAACTATGCTATTGATTAAGTCTTCTTCGATTCTTGTTCCCTTTCCCAGTCACTGGTAATAATATCTTTTTTTTTTTTTTTTTTTGGCTAGTCCTAGGCCATGAACTCAGGGCCTGAGCACTGTCCCTGGCTTCTTTTTGCTCAAGGCTAGCACTCTGCCACTTGAGCCACAGTGCCACTTCTGGCCATTTTCTGTATATGTGGTGCTGAGGAATCGAACCCAGGGCCTCATGTATACGAGGCAAGCACTCTTGCCACTAGGCCATATTCCCTGCCCCTGGTAATAACACCTTATTCCATCTATGAGTGAAGGCATTTTCCCCCCTACACCTAGTTGATTTCACTGAATGTGTCTTCCAACTCTGTCCATATTGGGATAAATAACAGAACACATCCTTTTTTATGGCTAAATGGTATTCCATTGTGTGTCTGTGTGTATAGTATTTTTTTCAGTTGATAGATAGTGAAGGGATTGTTGTATCATATGGTAGTTGTTTTGTCTTTTTGATTGTATTACTATCTGTAGAGAAGAGGTACTTTTCTGTGTGGGTTTCCTCCCCCCCCCCTTTTTTTATGGGGATTGTATACTCTAAGCACTTGCTCTACCACTAATACAACAACTCTAGCATTGATTTGCATTTCCTGATGTTTTAGTGAAGTTGAGAACATTTTCATATGCATAACTTTGGGCCAGTTATAGATCTTCTGAGAAAATTCTATTGAAGTCTTTTGCCCACTTTTTTCTTTTTTTTGTTGGGCTTAAGTTATTACATATATTTCACAGTATACATTTTAACTTTCACAATGATGAAAATTGTCATTCTACTCTACATAGCTTATGAAGTCTGTGATCTTTAACAATAAAATCACTTTTTCCATTTCGGGTGATATGTACAAAACGTTCCTTTTGTTTGGCAACATCTCTTTCCTCCTTCAGTCATTCCTTCCTTCCCAATCCCACCCATGAGTTGCTTAGTTCCCTTTCATCTATGTCTGATATATATTATTGTTGTTGTTATTATTGTTACTATTCTCACACACTTTCCACTCATTTTGTGTCCTCTGCTTTTAACTGTGCTTTGGTATCTTGAGACCTGTTTACTTTGTTCTATCTCTTTGCATTTTAATTCTGACACCCTCATATCAGGGAGACCATAGGCCATTTGTTACTCTGTTCTTGGTTTGTCTCACTCAGCATGATTTGTCCCAGTTCCATCCATTTCCCAGTGAATGCCATTATTTTGTCTTTTCTAATGGCAGTGTAAAATTCCATAGTATATAGGTACCACATTTTTTTAATCCAATTAATCTGTAGTGGGGCTTTTGGGTTTCCATATATTGGCTATTGTGAATAGTCTTTTGCCCCCCCCCCCCCGGCCCCCTTTTTTTTTTTTTGCCAGTCCTGGGGCTTGAACTCAGGGCCTGATCACTGTCCTTGGCTTCTTTTTGCTCAAGGCTAGCACTCTACCACTTGAGCCACAATGCCATGTCCAGCTTTTTCTGTCTATGTGGTGCTGAGGAATCGAACACAGGGCTTCATGCATGCTAGACAAGCACTCTACCACAAGACCACATTCCCAGCCCTCTTTGCCCATTTAAAAAAAATCAAATTTAAGTTGTTTGAGTTTCTTATATATTCTGGATGTTGACCCTTTTTATCAGATGTATAGGTTGTAAAAATTTCAGCAGATTTTCTCTTTCCCTTGTCTTTCCTGCATTATGCAGAACTCTGAAGAACCTTTTTCAGTTTGCTATAATCCCATTTTCTATCCAAAGTCAGAGAGAGAGAGAGAGAGAGAGAGAGAGAGAGAGTGTGTGTGTGTGTGTGTGTTGTCCGTCATGGAACTTGAACTCTGGGCCTGGGCATTGTCCCTGAGCTCTTTAGCTCAAGCTTAATGCTCTACCATTTGACCTACAGTGCCACTTTCAGTTTTCTGGAGGTTAATTGGAGATGAGTGTCTCACAGACTTTTCTTGCCCAGGCTGGCTTTGAACTTCGATCCTTAGATCTCAGCCTCCTGAGTAGCTAGGATTACTGGTGAGAGCCACGGCATTCAATGTTTTGACTGTTTTTCCTGTTTTCTTCTAGTAGGCTTATAGTTTTAGGTTTTATATTTAAATCTTCAACCCATTTTGTTTTATATATAATGAGAGAAAGAGGTCCAGTTTCATATCTCTACATGTGGCTATCTTAATTTTTCCATTTATAAGAGGTTGTCCTTTCCCCAATGTATGTTCTTCCTACCTAGGTGAAATATCAGTTGAATATAATCACATGGATTAAAAATGAATTCATTTGTATTTTGAATTTTTACCTTAATAGAAGGTATGCTGGAGGATATGGTTAAAACCATACAGAAGTTGCTTGTGAGCCCTACTTTATAGATTCTCTCTTTTTTTTTTAATGATGTAGGATGAATAATAGATTTCTTGAGTCCAGAGAAATAGAAGTGAAAGGCAAATGTTTTTATTGTTAAAAACTTGTTTTGCTGCTTATTTTGGGTTGCTTCCTGGAAACAAGTTCCACAGTTTGTTACTTAAATGAGCATTTGTAGGGCTGTAGAAACTGCTTAGTGGAAGAATTCTGGCCTACCCTTGGCATGCATCCTACACACACACAAAATTAAAACTTAAGTGAGAAGAATAGCTAATATGTATGCCTATGAGAGTACCTGTAATTTTAAATAGCCTTCTTTTGTAAGTTAGCATTAATGTGGATAATATAGGCAATTTATACTTTCTTAAAATTACAATGTGATTACAGGACACCCAGAAATCACTTCTTGGGCTTATTTGCTTCAGAGTTTTACTATATTTATTATATGTAAAAACTGGCTATAGTTGGAGCCCCTTGGGCTGTTAAGTGGAGCCAGTATTTACTGATAGTACTTCCATTGAGTACCTACTATGTTTGAGCCAAGCTGTTGCATCACAATTTTTGGCTTCAAGTAGCTTGCTGTGTCTAGAAGAAGGTAGACAAATAATTTTAGGAAAATGTGAGTTAGGCCACTTATATCAGAGATTAATATAACAATGAAAAGTTATTTATTTGGAAATTTGAACAGAAATATTTCAACAGCAGAATTGTTCTTCCAGGATTTTGGATAACCATTCATTGAAAAGAATTAAACAGTGGTTTGTTAGGATGTCATGTTTATGACAGCTATATACTAAGTGGAGTGCTGCTTTTTTATCTTCTGGTAACTGATACCTGTTGTATTTTTTTTTTTTTTACTTGTTTCTGTGATGCTCAAAATTGAACCCCAGGGCCTTCTACATGCTAAACAAGTGGTCTACCACTGGACTACACCTAAAGTGCAGCTTATGTTTTAAATAATTGAATTGCATTTGTGGAAATATGTATGTTATATATAAGTGTGTGTATAAATGTGTACAAATATATGTATGTGTAGCACACACATACACATGTATTTACACACATGTATTTATCTTCTTATAATTCCTCAGTTCATGATAATCAGTGCTTCTCAATTGTCATCCAGTTCTCTTTTCTAAAGAATTACATTATGCTGTAACTATGGATAGGACTTTAGCACCAATGGATAGTCAGTCTTGCCCATGGAAATTTATCCTCCTGCCTAAATACAGTGCCCCCTTGAAATGAATAAACTGAAATGAAAGCAGCATATTCAGAAATTATTTTCTTGTTGCATTCTTCTCATATTAAGGTAACTAAGCTCCAGAAATAGTTTGGAACAGGTCCAAGTAAAGGCTCTTTATCCAGATATAAATATACTGAACATAAGAAGTAAAGAAATGTTCTGCTTTCGTAGCAGAATTCCAGTGTGTGTGTCTTTGTGTGTCTGTGTGTGTATACATGTGTATGTGCACACATGTATGTATGTGTGTGTGCACATGCACGCTCACACACATGCCAATCCTGGGATTTGAACCCAGGGTCCCTTAGAGCATGGTCCCTTAGCATTTTTACTCAAAGCTAGCTTTTTACCTAGAGCCAAAACTTTACATATACATACACACACACACACACACACACACACACACACACACATATATATATATATATATTTTTTTTTGCCAGGCCTGGGACTTGAATTCTGGGACTGGGTGTTGTCCCTGAACTCCTTTTACTCAAATCTAGCAGTCTACCATTTGAGCCACAACACCACTTCAGACTTTTTTTTGGGGGGGGGGGCAGTACTGGGCATTGAACTCAGGGCCTGAGCACTGTCCCTGGCTTCCTTTTTGCTCAAGGCTAGCACTCTGCCACTTGAGCCACAGTGCCACTTCTGGCCATTTTCTATATATGTGGTGCTGGGGACATGTATACAAAGCAAACACTCTTGCCACTAGGCCATATTCCCAGCTCAACACTTCAGACTTTTTCTGTGAGTAATTGGATGTAAGAGTCTCACAGACTTTGTCCTAAGTGGGCTGGCTTTGAACCACATTCCTCAGATCTCAGGCTCCTTAGTAGCTAGGTGAGCATGTGTGAGCCAGCAATACTGGCTGCAACCAATTATTATGTGGTTGCTACCGCTGCTCCCGAGGCTAGAACTTAGGGGCTGGGCATTGTCCCTGAGCTTTTTTGCCAAAGGCTACTTACTTACTGCCTTAGCACTTGAGCCACAGCTCCATATCTAACTTTTTGATGGTTAATTGGAGATAAGACTATCACCAACTTTCCTGCCTGGCCTTGCTCTGAACTACAATCCCCAGATCTCAGCCTCCTGAATAGGATTACAAACATGAGCCACCAGCACTTAACCAATTGTTTTAGCTGCTGTTTAAAACAGCTTGCAGGCCTGGAGTGTAGGTCTGCTAAAGAGCTGGTGCTTAGCCTGCACTAGTTCATAGATTCAGCCTCAACAATGCAAAAACAAAAACAATGAACCAATCAGCATAAAAAAATGCTTTTACGGGGTGGTAAAGTGCTTGCCTCCTATACATGAAGCCCTGGGTTCAATTCCTCAGCACCACATATATAGAAAAAAGCCTGAAGTGGCGCTGTGCTTAAGAGGTAGAGTGCTAGCCTTGAGCAAAAAGAAGCCAGGGACAGTGCTCAGGCCCTGAGTCCATGCCCCAGGACTGGCAACAAAAACAAAACAACAACAACAAAAAATGTTTTTACTAGGTTAAGTCAAGGTAGATGCATAGGGAGAATAAGCTAATTTTGTGAATAGCAATTTGAATAAAGAGTTCAAAATGAGCCTTGGGGACATGGTCCAAGTGCCTCACAAGTTTGCAAGATCATGAGTTAAACCCCAGTAACACACACACAAACACACTTCAAAATAGGTAATAAGCTCTTCAGACTAGTGTACCTAAGGAGATTGAATTTGAACTGACATTTATTTTCTAAACAAATTCAACATATTTAATTGTCTTGACTAAAGCAAGAATATAAGCCAGGTGGTGAATTGCCTGTGATACCAGTACTAGAGACTGTGGCAGTTGATGCTGACCTGGGCTACATAGTGGGACCCTGTCTCCACAAAACAATCTTTCTCCCTCTTCACCTTTCTCTCCCTGTACCCCTCCCAGATCAGCTGAACAAACAAAACCAAAAGCAAGGATTTTTGCTTTTTGGTAGAACTGACAGTCTGTCTTTTAGATATTATAGGAGATGTAAGATACAGGAGTCTCCAGTAGGATGTAAATTAAGGTAAGATTTATATATCACTTCATGAAGACAGTTGAAGAGATGTCAAAAGGTAGTATATCATTAGGTTATGAATGTTTTGCTTTTTTTTGAGCTTTCTGTTTCAAGTGTAGTTATATTGTTCAACAACTGCAGTATGATGGTATATGCCATTAGAACAACTGGGATCATGGTGGGGAGCAAGTACTTAGGTACACTCTTCTGTTTACAAAATTACCTAGTGAATTATTTCTCAGAATGTATTCCTGACGTTAAGCCAAAGATGACTGTACACAGAGTAAATAAATAAAAATTGAATAAAGATATACTCAAAGGACATACAATGAAAAATTGTCTCTTTCTGCAAGGCAATTCATGAATAGATTTTTGTGCATCTTTGAAGAAATAATTTGCTCCTCCTTAAAAAAATGATTGATGGCAAGATATTCTACACTTCATTTTGCTTTGCTGTCATGGGGTACTGAGGAGGTCAAATCCAGGGCCTTGAATGCTAGGTAAGCATTTTACTCTGAGCCATATCCCTACCTCTGTCTTGTTTGCTTGTTTAACCTAAAAATGTATCTCTTAAGATCATTTCATAGCTGCCTGGGTAATTCTTCGGCTATTTTGCAACTACATGATAATTGGATTCTGTAGCTATGTCTAGTAAGTTAACTACTGTTGGATATTTAGGAGAATGAGCTAATTTGTAAGAATATTTCAATAATTAGTTCAAAATACATAGTAAGCAATTTACACTAGGATATCAAGGCTTTATTGAGTTTAGATTTGAACGAGATCTCATTACCTTAGCATCGATAGTACCTTCTTGGTATAAGAAATAAAAATTAAAACTTAAGAGTGCCACACAATTTTCAAATTCTTTTTTTTTTTGGCCAGTCCTGGGGCTTGGACTCAGGGCCTGAGCACTGTCCCTGGCTTCCTTTTGCTCAAGGCTAGCACTCTGCCACATGAGCCACAGCGCCACTTCTGGCCATTTTCTGTATATGTGGTGCTGGGGAATCGAACCCAGGGCCTCATGTATATGAGGCAGGCACTCTTGCCACTAGGCCATATCCCCAGCCCACAATTTTCAAATTCTGTTTCTTTGGTTTTTGTTTCTGTCCTGGGTCTTGAACTCCGAATCTGAGTGCTGTCCTTGAGCTCTTTTGCTCAAGGCTAGTGTTATGCCCAAGTTGCGAGAAGACCACCAAGAAGACCACCGAGAGCCAGACGTTCCGAAATGCAAAAGCAAGGCTTTATTCAGGAGAGCTGCAGGTCGGGCCTTGTCCTACCCACTGACACGGCGGAGGTTAGGAGGAAGGCCCCGAGCTGAGATTTCACAGAGTTTATAAAGGCAAAAAACCAAGTTACAGCAATCAGGTGTTCAAGCAAGATTAGGATATGGGTACAAATCTGATTGGCTCAGGGCTAGAGACATTCCGGGGCGGTTAAAGTTAAGCATTCCCAGGCAGTTGGAGTTACTTTCCTGACTGGCTGGGCCTTATTCTGCTAGCCGGGATAATTGGTGGCCTGGGTTACTCATAGTTTAATCAACAAAATGGGGGCTGTCTGAAAATGGGGTTTCCTTTAACTCTTCAGCTAGCACTCTACCACTTGGGCTTTAGCTCCACTTTCTGCTTTTTGGTAGTCGTTAGATAGGAGTCTCACAGGCTTTCTAGCCCAGACTGGCTCAAACCATGATCTTCAGATCTAAGTTTGGTGAGTAGCTAGGATTACAAGTGTGAGCCTGTAATTACAGGTGGTACCTGGATTCAAATTGTTTGAATAACATAATTCTGTTGGTTTGTAGTCTAGCGTTTGTTACTGATTTTTAGTCCAACATCTCTTCCTATTTGTTTCATCTGCTTGATACAAGTTGATTCTTTTGTTTATCCATATTTTGTTTAGATTTAGTCGGGGGGAATGTTCGAAGCTAGACTTTAAAAAAAATACAGGGGGCTGGGGATATGGCCTAGTGGCAAGAGTGCTTGCCTCATATACATGAGGCCCTGGGTTCGATTCCCCAGCACCACATATACAGAAAACGGCTAGAAGTGGCGCTGTGGCTCAAGTGGCAGAGTGCTAGCCTTGAGCAAAAAGGAAGCCAGGGACAGTGCTCAGGCCCTGAGTCCAAAGCCCAGATTATCTTAATTTGTAGGACTCATTAAATCAGAAGAAAAGATGACTTGCTTGTTAATTGGTGACAAATACTTTAGGTTTTTTGTTTGTTTGTTTGTTGTTTTTTTTGCCAGTCCTGGGGCTTGGACTCAGGGCCTGAGCACTGTCCCTGGCTTCTTTTTGCTCAAGGCTAGCACTCTGCCACTTGAGCCACAGTGCCACTTCTGGCCATTTTCTGTATATGTGGTGCTGGGGAATTGAACCCAGGGCCTCTTGTATACGAGGCAAGCACTAGGCCATATCCCCAGCCCTACTTTAGGTATTAAGGAAGTAATAAGTCATTTTAAAAGTTTAGATAATGCTCATGGGAAATACTTTCTAAAATGTTTATAATTAGTGTGATTACATACTAGAAATATTAAATTCCACTTTCCAGAATATAAGTATGACAATTTTAACAAAGAGGAAATTTTCACCAAGCTTTGCTTGACTGCGAAATTTAGTGACTTAAAGAAAAGTCTTTTTTTGGAGGGGGAGGTTCTGGTGCTGGTGGCTCCTAGCTTTTCAGGAAGCTGAGATCAGGGAAGTTTTGAAGCCTGCACTGACAAGTCTGAGAGACTCTTACCTTCAGTTAACCAGTAAAGGTTGAAACTGAGTAGCAGAGAATTACCCATAGTTGAAAGGCCCACTGAGTGCACGTAGCCCCAGTACTGGCACTTAAAAAAGAAACATAGGCACTTGGTACTGGTGGCTCACCCCTGTAATCCTAGATACTATGAAGGCTGAGATCTGAGGACTGTAGTTTGAACCCAGCCTTGAGATTTATCTCCAGATAACCACCAGAGGGCTGGGAATATGGCCTAGTGGTAAAGTGCTCACCTCATATACATGAAGCCCTGGGTTCAATTCCTCAGTACCACATACATAGAAAAAAGCCAGAAGTGGCGCTGTGACTCAAGAGATAGAGTGCTAGCCTTGAGCAAAAAGAAGCCAGAAGTACTCAGGCCCTGTGTCCATGCCCCAGGACTGGCAACAAAAACAAAACCAGAAAACTGGAAGTAGAATTGTGGCTCAAACTCGGAGAGTACTATCCTCCAGCAAAGAGCTCTGGCCAAGCTGGGAGTTCAAGCCTCGTGACCAACCAAAAAGAAGGAAGGCCAAGACTGGAGGTGTGGCTGAAATAGTAGAGTACATGCCTCCAAGCAAGCCAAAGATCCTGAGTTCAAGCCTCAGTACTACCAAAGAAAAGGGTTGTTTTATTATTGTTCATTTATCTACTGATCCACTGGCACAGTGGGTGCTGTATGGTCTCCCGTATGTATATGTGTTTGTTGTTAGGGAGGTTGGTCTATGGGATTTGGTTGGGCTGTCAGTCTTGTCCTTTATATAGGGTAGCTTGAATTTCTTTTGCCTTTGGCTGTGGAAAAGTCTAAGTCCTATTGCCCTGGTGCTTTCCTTTGTAAGCCACTCACATGTTTATTGCTGTCCCCTTTGCTACTAGAAGTTGCATGGTCAAACCAATCTCTGTGGGGAAGACACTGATTTCCCTTTATTCCCCACTATAATTCCAGACACTTTTTTTTTTTTTTTGATTGCTCATGGGGCTTGAACTTTGGGCTTGGGTGCTGTCCCTGAGCTCTTCAGCTCAAGGTAGTGCTCTACCACGTGATCCACAGCGCCACTTCTGGTTTTCTGGTGGTTAATTGGAGATAAGAGTCTCACGGACCTTCCTGCCTATGCTGGCCTTGAACCCTGATCCAGAGATCTCAGCCTCCTGAGTAGCTAGGATTACTGGTGTAAGCCACTGGCGCCTGGCAATTCTGGACACTTTTATAGCCATATTTACATTTTCCCTCGAGTACTACTTTATTTCTTGCCCCCCCCCCCTTCCATGACTGTACATCTGACTGCCTGTTTTCTCTTAGATTGGCAAAAGCTATTTCTCTTCCTGCTTTCTAATCTCAGTCTTTAAAAGAAGGAAAAATGTTCTGCCATAGTACTATAACTTTGGAAAATTTATGGAATAACCTCTTTATTTTACCATAGTTCTTGAACTTAATATTAAGTCTGGTCTGAATTTTGTGATTAGTGTTACACTCTAATAATAGCTCCTATTGTCCTAGTCTTGGAGCTTCTTTTTTTCTTAACTGATGTGAACTTGCTTTTAACTTTGTTTTTGTTTGTAAAATTTCCTACAGTCTTTGTCTTCCTACCTCAGTGGCAGCTTTTTTGAAGCCTAATTTTAGAGAATTAGATTTTATAACAACAATAATAGTAATCTATTAAAAAGGCTTTTGCCAACATGATGCAAGTTTCCATTGATGAATGTGGATATGCCAGTAGATGATTTTTGGCTTTATAATTTAGATCTTTCCTTTGTCCAGAAGACAAAAAGCAAACATTTAAATGTAGAATTTGAGTGGCTGGAAATGAGAAAGAATTTAGGATTACATTGTTGACAAAGTATAAATTATGAGTTATGGTTTGTATTCCAGCTTCATCACTTCTGGTGGGATCTGAAGATTGTTTTGCCTCTGTTCTCATATAAGTCCTGATGGTAAAAATGCATCTACTTTATAGCTGTAAGGCATCTGGGCTCTGGTGTCTCGTACCAATAATCCTAGCTACTCCAGAGGCTGAAACTAAGGATCTGTGTGCAAAGCCAGTGGAGGGCAGGAAAGTCGAGAGTTTTTATTCCAGTTAATCACCAAAAAGGCCAGAAGTGAACCTATGGCTGAAGTGATGGAAGTAGACTTGTGACTCAAGTGATAGAACTCTAGCCTTGAGCAGAAATGCTCAGGGACAGCACCCAAGTTCAAACCCCAGGACCAGCACATCAAAACAAAACATCCCCCCAAACTGTAAAGCACAGCTATTTGTTTATTATACTGAAATTACTGAGTAAATATTAGCAACTAATATAGTTATGAGTTCATGTGAGATTTTCCTTCATAAAAGAACATTAATCTTAGTGAACTATTCAGTTTCTTGTCTGAATAGTGGCTTTCAAGTAAGAGAGACAGAAGAGAGAGTCAGGATATAGGGCAGAAGGCAGAGACAGACATGAAGGTGCACATTTGTTATCCCTGCTTTTGAAGGAGACAGGAGTATCTTGATGTAAGGTTAGATTGAGTTACATAGTAAGTGGCAGGTCAGACTGGGAAACATAGCAAGATCTATTTATTCTTATAGAATCAAACAAAACAAACAGAAACCTTACCAAAGCCTTGTCTTATACCTTGAACAGTTAAACTCTTCAGATGGGCAATACTCGTCTAAAAATTTACAGTAATGCTGGCAGAAATTCTGGAGTCCAAGTATAATTCTCTTCCTAAACAGGTGTTTATTCTTGTTTCCCTCTTCTGCTCCCTTTTCTACACTGTACCAAAGATAATAAATTTTATTGTCATAGAAACATAATGAAGGGGCTGGGAATATGGCCTAGTGGCAAGAGTGCTTGCTCATATACATGAAGCCCTAGGTTCGATTCCCCAGCACCACATATGTAGAAAATGGCCAGAAGTGGCGCTGTGGCTCAAGTGGTAGAGTGCTAGCCTTGAGCAAAAAGAAGCTAGGGACAGTGTTCAGGCCCTGAGTCCAAGGCCCAGGACTGGCAAAAAAAAGAGAAACATAATGAAGCCTACTCATTACTTTCATATATTTATTTTTAAAGATTTATTTGTGCTACTTATTTTCTTATACAATAAAGTATATTAAATGTTTACTTTTGGTACCAAAAGCTTTATGTCTGAAAGCATGGCACTGCTGGTATGTATAGGGTGTGAATATAGACACAGTACTTTATCAGTGGAACAGCAAGTATTAGATAATAGTGAAATTTATGCACAAATAGTTCCACACCAAAAAAGTCTCACTGCTAGGGCTGGGAGTGTGGCTTAGCGGTAGAGTGCTTGCCTAGCATGCATGAAGCCCTGGGTTCTATTGCTCAGCACCACATAAACAGAAAAAGCCAGAAGTGGCACCATGGCTCAAGAGGTAGAGTTCTAGCCTTGAGCAAAAAGAAGCCAGGGACAGTGATCAGGCCCTGAGTCCAAGCTCCAGGACTGGCAAAACAAAAACTAAAACAAAAACAAATGAGACAAGCCTAGAATATAGAGAACAAAGGTGCATGGTCTCCCTGATATGTGGATGTTAGAAATAAAAAAACAAAGAGACATGACAAAGAAAACAGGACCCAAGGTACCAATTCACAGGCAAACAAAACAAAACAAAAGGCGGGGGGGGGGGGGGGCTGCCTTGGGAGAAAGGCACCCAGAAGTGACACACAAACTCTAAATTATATGTACATAAATTTGTAATGTACATAATTTAATATCCTGGCTATAAAGAACACCAAAGATAAAGATGCAAAAGACTTCTTTGTAATCAATCTTAGAGAAACTAAAGGACCCTATACCCTTTCCTCACACAAGATGTACACAGGTACACATCTGAAAGAAGCAGGAAGGAGGACGCAGAATGAATGGAAAATGGGGGAATACAGTAGAAAGGGCCCAACAGCTGCAATGGGCACTGAGGAGAACACACTAAGCAACTCAAGGGCAGCAGGGAGAGGGGAAAATTAGAGAAAAAGAAGGAACAGATTACAAGAAGCAAAAGAAAAGAGATGTATATGTATATAACACCTGATCTGGAAGGAATTGTTTTACAGTTACTAATCATAGAGGACATAAGCATTGTAGACTAGAGTGACAATGGACATCTTAAGGATAAGATCTCTGTTTATTTTATATTTTGGTTTTTGAAAAAATGAGAAAGCAAGGGTTGGGGTGAGGGACGGGCAGAAGGAAGGAGATAAATGAGGAAGGGGATAACAGGTATGACAAGAAATGTATATGTAATCACTACCTTAAGCATATAGCTGTAACCCCTCTGTACATCATCCTGACAATAAAAAAAACAAAACCACCTCACTGCTAATATTGAATTCTCACAATTTATTGAGAAGACTTCAGGCAGTCAAATAAATTTCTTCATCTTTTTATCTCCAGTTTTCATTTTCTTTGTTTTCCAAGGAAGAAATGGTGTTCAGTTTTCTAGTGGATCTTTTTTTAAAATATGCATATGTTACCTCCAACCTTTCTACTTTCCATCACTCTTGTCTTCAGATTATATAACAAGCATATATGTCTCCTCTTTATTATATGTATGTGTGTGTGTGTGTGTGTGTGTGTGTACACGTCTGACCTATTTCTTTATCTCCCATTGCAACTTGAATTCCCCATTCACCACTATAAAGAAAACAGTTCATTTGAGAGTTTGTTTTAAGCTGAGTGTCAGTTGCTCTCACTTGTAATCCTCAGGAGGCTGAGATCTGAAGATCATGGTTCAAAAGCTAGCCTGGGCAGGAAAGTCTGTGAGACTCTTATTTCCAATCAACTACCAACAAGTGAGAAATGGTCCTGTGGCTTAAAGTAGTAGAGCACCTTGCCTTGAGCTCAAAAGTTTAGGGACTGTGCCCAGGCCCTGAGTTCAAGCCCCAGGATTGGCAAAAAATAGATGTTTATTTTAGTTTTGATTGGTTTTAATTACTGGTGGTTTATATCTCATTTGTAATTGGACTTCAAATACATATTCTGCCTGTAGAGATTTTTTGTTTTTGTTTTTGCCAGTCCTGGGCCTTAGACTCAGGGCCTGAGCACTTTCCCTGGCTTCTTTTTCCTGAAGGCTAGCACTCTGGCCACTTGAGCCACAGCGCCACATCTGGCCGTTTTCTCTATATATATATATGTGGTGCTGGGGAATCGAACCCAGGGCTTCCTGTATATGAGTCAAGCACTCTTTCCACTAGGCCATATTCCCAGTCCCCTGTAGAGTTTTTGATGGACCAGGAACCAGTGAAGTTGTGGTTGGTAAAGGTCCATTTGTATTAGTAAGTTATAATTGTTAGGTTTTTTAAAGTAGGGAGAGAGAGAGAGCGACCCCCACCCAGCCCTGCCTTATATCTAGGGCAGGGGCAAGGGGTGTGGCCAGGTGGATTAGGATGTGACCTCAGGTAAAGGGGAGGTAACTGCCTCCAGGTCTGCAGGTTACCCAGGTAACTGGGTGGAGACTTATTGAGGTGGGGGCATCTACATGGAGCCCTCAGGGAGAGGACCTAACAATAATAAGCTAGATGCTGGTGGCTCACACCTGTAATCCTAGCTACTCAGAAAGCTAAGATCTGAGGTTCATGGTTTGAAGAAGCAGGCTGGGCAGGAAAGTCCATAGGACTCTTATCTCCAGTTATCTACCAACAAGCCAAAAGTGAAGTTGTGGCTCAAATGGTAGAGTGCTAGCCTTGAGTACAGAAGCCCAGGGACAGCACCCAGGCTTGGAGCTCAAGACCCAGGACTAGTGCATACACACATACACAAAACACACCAAAGCAATACATGGGTATCATCTTCCCAATCATGTACTTTTCATTTAAGAGGTAACTAGTTGCCGTACTTAATATTGCTTTAGGCATTTTACTATGAAGTCATGTGAATGAAATTCATTTGTATTTAAATGTTCAAGTGTATTAATATTTTTATTTCAGTAGGCTGGATTCCCAGGGGTCTTTATTTTTTTTTCTTTATTTTTATTAGCTTATATTAGTTTCACAAGGGGAGTTCATTGTTACAGTTCCACAGATGCTTACAATATATTCCAGTCAATCTATTTTATCCCTTTTATCACTTTCCCTTTTCCCTCTTCCCCAGACTATTTGAACAGATTTTATTGTTCTGATTTTTATAGATAAAACCTACTTTGACCATATTCATCATTTTTATACTCCTTGTTAGCCTAAAGTACACTTCCCTACACCCCAAGCTGGTTTCCCATCCCCTGGCTCTCCCCTCCCCCTCCCTGTTGATTAACGGATTTCATTGAGGTTTTTTCTTTGTGTGTGTGTGGTTAGTTGTAGGGCTTGAGCTCAAGGCCTGGTTGCTGTCCCTGTGCTTTTCTGCTCAAGGCTAGTGCTTTGAGACACAGCTCCACTTCCGGTTTTCTTAGGATTAATTGGGGTTATGTTTCATGAACTTTCCTGCCTGGGCTAGTTTCAGACCTCAATTCTTAGATCTCAGCTAGGATTACAGGTGTTAGCCCAGCTTTCATTGAGGCTTTTGATGCTTTCATATATAGTTGCAATACATTAAAACATTATTCACTGTCCTCCCAAATTTATTCATTCTTGTTTTCTTTCTTCCCCTTTTCCTCCTATGTATTTTTCCTGTGTATTTAGATTCATATTCAGTGTTTATACATAGGTATACGAATATGTATGTACATGTTCATGAATATTTCTTTTCAGTCTATGTACGAATTTATCTTTTAGCACATGTTATTTTCTTTTGTGGCAGGTTTTTCTTGTCCTAGTATGACGTTCTCCAATAACATTTATTGTCCTGAAAATGACATGATCGATCTCTCTGTCTCTCTGTCTCTGTCTCTGTCTCTGTCTCTGTCTCTCTCTCTCTCTCTCTCTCTCTCTGTCTCTCTCTCTCTCTCTCTCTCTCTCTCTCGTCAGTCCTGGGCCTTGGACTCAGGGCCT
Source organism: Perognathus longimembris pacificus (assembly GCF_023159225.1). Classification (NCBI taxonomy): domain Eukaryota; kingdom Metazoa; phylum Chordata; class Mammalia; order Rodentia; family Heteromyidae; genus Perognathus; species Perognathus longimembris. The sequence continues at coordinate 28,322,523 of NC_063169.1, read as the reverse complement.
GAGCACTGTCCCTGGCTTCTTTTTGCTCAAGGCTAGCACTCTACCACTTGAGCCACAGCACTACTTCTGGCCATTTATATATGTGGTGCTGGGGAATCGAACCCAGGGCCTCATGTATACCAGGCAAGCACTCTTGCCACTAGGCCATATTCCCAGCCCACATGATCTCATTTTTATGGTTGTGTAATAGTCTAAGTTTTGTGTGTACATATATATTTACAGATACACACACATATCAAAAATCTTTAGAGCACTTGAGCTATTGTCAGCAGTGCATCAGGTATCTTTCTGACAAATTGATTTACTTCTTCAAATATATGCCATATAGTGGTATGGTAGGGTCATAAGGATGGTTTGATTTTTGTCTTTTGATGAATCTCCATACTGATTTCCATAATTTTTGTACCAGTTTACAGTCTCACCATGTTCTTTACCTCCACATCCTCACCAGCATTCATTGTTTCCTGGATGGCAGCCTTCCTGATTGGAGAAGATGGATCTTTTTTTTTTTTTTTTTTTTTTTGGCCAGTCCTGGGCCTTGGACTCAGGGCCTGAGCACTGTCCCTGGCTTCTTCCCGCTCAAGGCTAGCTACTCTGCCACTAGAGCCACAGCGCCGCTTCTGGCCATTTTCTGTATATGTGGTGCTGGGGAATCGAACCTAGAGCCTCGTGTATCTGAGGCAGGCACTCTTGCCACTAGGCTATATCCCCAGCCCCGAGAAGATGGATCTTAATGTGGTTTTTATAGCTAAGGATGTTGAACATTACTTTGTTATCTACTAGCCATTCATATTTCTTCTTGTTCAGTTCTGTTCAGTTGCTCATTTATTGACTTGCTTCATTTGATATTTGTTTATTTTTGGGGTTTTTTTGTATTTCTGAATATTAATCCTTTATCTGTTGAATAGCTGGCAAAGATTTTCTCCCATTCCATGAGTTGTCTCTTGGATCTGTGACTGTTTCTTTTGTTTTGCAGAAATTCTTTAATTTGATATAGTCAGTTTGATATTGTCAATTCTTGCTCCCACCCTCTGGGCATCTGGAGTCCTACTCAAAATATTTGCCTGTGCTTATAGCTTTTAGTTTCCCTATAAGTTTAAAATTTTAGGTGTTAGTTTGGACTCTTTGGTCCATTTGCACTTGATTTTGGTATGTGGTACAAGATAAGGGTCCAATTTCAGTCTCCTGCAAGGGGATAGCCAGTTGTCCCAGCACCATTTGTTGAAGAGACTATCTTTTCTCCTATAGATGTTTTTAACTTCTTTGCCAAATATTATAATGCTGGCTGTAGCTGTGTTTTACTTCTGGGTCTTTTTTACTGTTCTGTTGGTCTTCAAGGCTATTTGTATGTTAGTACCAGGATGTTTGTTTTCATTACTGTGTCTTTGTAGTGTACTTTCAAGTATGGTATTGTGGTACTTCCAGAGTATTTTCTTAGAATTGCTTTTGCAATTCTTATATGCTTCCATATAAATATTTGGATTGGTTTTTCTTATTCTGTGAGCAATGGTAGTAAAATTTTTTATTTCATTGAATCTATAGATTACTTTTGGTGGTATAGATGTCTTTTGTTTATTTTGTAAGTATGTGTAGAGTGATTGAATCCAGGGCCTCCCACATGATAGGCAAGAAAAAAGAATGCTCAACCAATTGAGCAAGGACCTCAGTTCCCCAAGACCCTTTTTAATAGATTAAAAATGAAATACGTTTACCAAAAGTGAGTTCTAAAACAGGAGACATTAAATAGAATAATTTGTCTTAACAGAACTTTTTTCTATACATATATACACAAATTTAATTTTTTATCCTAACTAAGGAATTAATGATACTCTCTAACTTTGGAAGTTTGGGGCATGACAGCAAAGTCATAAAAGGACATCAGAAAGGGAGATTAAAACATCTCAGAGGCCTGATGGAGGAAAGAGAATAAGTGTAGGGAAATAGAACCGGTCCACCAAGGAATCTAAGGATCTTATCCTTTATTGAGAAATGGAAGCAGGTATGAAAATTAAATAGGGAGAATTGGAGCAAGGGAAAGTTAGTGTGGGAATCTAAACAGTGTTCATAGACACAGTATCCACAGTCAAAAACGGTGAGCCTCTAATGTATGGAAAACAATAAAAAGAAACTTGATAGAATAATAAAGAAAAAGAAGATAAATGACAAATATGGGAGGAATAAAATATCAGCCATTTAATTAGATTTTGGCTACAGTCTACAGTTCATTCTTTTTTCTTCTTTTTCTTTTCTGCCTGGTCCTGGGGCTTGAATTCAGAACCTAGGTACTGAGTTCCAAACTTGTTTGCTCAAGGCTGAAGCACTCTAACACTTGAGCCACAGCTCAACTTACAGCTTTTGGGTTTTTATTTTTATTTTTTGGTGGTTAATTGGAGACAAGAATCACCAAGACTTTCCTTCCTACCTAGGCCGGTTTCAAACTGTAATAATACTCATATCTCAGCCTCCTGAGTAATTAGGATTACAGATGTGAGCCACTAGCGCCTGGCTCATGGTGCCTTTTTGCCACTCAGGGCCTGAGCATTGTCCCTGGCTTCTTTTTGCTCAAGGCTAGCACTCTGCCACTTGAGCCACAGTGCCACTTCTGACCGTTTTCTGTATATGTGGTGCTGGGGAATACAACCCAGGGCTTCATGTATATGAGTCAAGAACTCTTGCTACTAGGCCATATTCCCAGCCCCTCAAATTATACTTTTTAATCCTTACATTTGAGTAGAATTACAATTGATGTTGAGTTTGGATCCAAAATGTAGATATTCCAATGACTTCTCTTGGACTTCTTTTGTATGCATTGTCTACAGTAATGACAGAGAAAAGAACCATTACGTGAATATGGAATACATAATCACTGCAGTAAATATGATAGCTTGAAAAAGGTTTTGGAAAAGATCTGAAATTTGTGGAAACATAATCACTGCAGTAAAGATGATAACTTGAAAAAGGTTTTGGAAAAGATCTGAAATTTGTGGAAGTAAGACAACAGAAAGAAAGTGTGTGACAGAAGGGATGCAATTTGTGAGTTACTGTGAAATGTTTGAAGGAGAGTTTTGCAATTAGACAGAAAGTTGTAACACCAGGCACAGATGAGTATTGCTAATAAAACTTGGTGAACTGAGGTGGTTAGTACATTTTGAGTTGAATGTACTTATTTTATATTCTGACATAGCCCAGTTCAATTGGCTAGTTTTAAACTTTTACTTAATCTTTCTTACCCGTTTCTCCCCCAAAACATATAAGGAAATTCATGTTTCATATTGTATTAGTGTGTGTATGTGTGTGTGTGTGTGTGTTTTAAAGTTACAGTAGAAACAACAGGAAAACATTCACATATATAGATTCCTCTCAAGATTATTTTAGCTGCAGCCTACAAATTTTAATATGTTGGGTTTATCCTGTGGTTTGGATCTGAATGTTCTGATTTATGATTTCTCCTATTCATGACTTAGTACATCTAAAAATTTCAAGTAGTACTTATCTTTGTTAAGGATATTCTTTTTGTGTCTGGTTTTATTTCACTGTGTTTAAGAATTTGAAATATATGTTGTTTTCTATTATGACTGGTTTGTAGTCAGTTTGTATAAATGCTTTGTTTGTATTTGTAAAAAGAAAAAAGTATGAATGCAAGTTTCTCTAGACTTGAATTGTCCCAAAGACAGTTAAGGAGTAATTCCTTAGCTTAATTTCCTTCGTATTTAGCACAATTTATTTGTCAGTCATAGGACTTGAACTCAGGGCCTGGGTGCTGTTTCTGAGCTCTTTTGCTTAAGGCTAGTAGCACCCTACCACTTTGAGCCATAGCTCTACTTCCTGTTTTCTGGTGGTTAATTGGAGATAAGAGACTCGACTTTTCCAGGCTGGCTTTGAACCATGATCCTCAGATCTCAGAGTAGCTAGGATTATAGGCATGAGCCACCAGCGCCTAGCTTAAACTAATTTACTGTTTATTGTTAATGCATTTTTATTGTTGCTGTAAAGGTAATATACAGAAGGGTTACAGTTATAAATCAGATAAAGTATACAATTCTTTTTGAACAATTTAACCCCTTCCCTCACTGTCTCCCAAGTTTTCACCCTCCCTTCCTTACCCACAAGTTGTATACTTCATTTTCAACATGGTGTCTAGTACCACTGCTAGCACTAATTTAATTCAAATGCATCTTCTGTGGTATAAATCCCAACTTATTCAAGCACACTAAGTAGTCTATCCCCTTAACCTTGAAGAGATTTTTCCCAAAGCTATCTGACAAGTTATTCTTCAGCCAATTGGTGAGATACTTTCATGGGATCTAGAATCCCACCTTTCTTGTATGTTAGATTCCCTTTTTCTGGGATAGTATTCATACACTTTTCGTGTGTGTGTGTGTGTGTGTGTGTGTGTGTGTGTGTGTGTGTGTAATCCTTCATTAGCTTCCTAGGGGGAAAATGTGCCTAGAGGGTACATTTTTTGAGAACTTGCACTTCTAAAAATGAGTTTTCTGTCTTCATATTTATGATTGTTAGATATAATTTCCCCTTAGGTTTTAAAACAGTGCTAGATTGTCCTTTTGTTCCAGTATTGATGTTGAGAAGGCTGCTACCCACTATCTATCATACTTACTTGATAATTTGTTTTTGAGGTTTTTTTTTTTGTTTTGTTTATTTATTTATTTTTAATTTAATTAATTAATTTTTGGCCAGTCCTGGGGCTTGGACTCAGGACCTGAGCACTGTCCCTGGCTTCTTTTTGCTCAAGGTTAGCACTCTGCCACTTGAGCCACAGTGCCACTTCTGGCCATTTTCTGTATATGTGGTGCTGAGTAATCGAACCAAGGGCTTCATGTCAAGGCAAGCAGTCTTGCCACTAAGCCATATTCCCAGCTTTTGTTTAGTTTAGAGTCCTGGGGGTTGAACTCAGGGCCTGGGTGCTATCCCTGAGCCTTTTCAACTTGAGGCTAGTGCTCTACCACTTGAGCCACAGCTCCATTTCTGGCTTTTTTTTAATGATTAGTTGGAGATAAGTGTCTTGGGGACGGACTGGGAATGTACCTTAGCTTTAGAGTCCTTGCCTAGTATGCATGAAGCCCTGGGTTCCCTTCCTTAGCACCACATAAACAGAAAAAGGCAGAAGTGGTGCTGTGGCTCAAGAGATAGAGTGCCAAGAATGGCCAAAAAAAAAAAAGTCTCTTGGACTTTCCTGACCAGGCTGGCATCAAACTGTGATCCTCAGATTTCAACCTCCTGAGTAGCTAGCTACCTGAGAGGCTACGCCTGAGTGGCATGAGCTACTACCACAAGGCTGAGTTCTGGCACTTTTTTGAAAAAGTATCATGGTGTAAGTCTACTTTCACTAATTGTCCTGAGCACTCAATGGGCCATGGCTTCCCTGGGTGTCACCCCTCCCCCCATCCTCCTACACCTAGGGTTTTTAACTCATCCCAAGTGCTGTCCCTGAACTTTTTCCTCAAGGCCAGTGTTCTACCACTTGACCCACAGCTCCACTTTCTGCTTTTTTGGTGGTTAATCAGAGAATAAAGTCTCATTTTTCCTGCCCCAGCTAGCTTCAAATTTTAATCCTCAGATCTCAGGTTCCTGAGTACAAGGCTGAGCCACCAGTGCCAGGCTAAAATAGTTTCTGAACATCTTTTGATCCCTACATCATCTCTGCTCATTCAAGTTATTTCCTCCCCTCCAGTACTTCCTTCTTATTTGGATCTCTCTCACATGTTAGAAAGTTTTTTCAATTGTCTTATGACCCTTGGGCATCCATATTTACACATATGCCATTAAAACTTCTGATTGAGAGCTCCAAGACTGTATTTTGCATTTATTATGATCTACCTTAAGAGCATCTAGTAGGTTTTACAGGTATCAGAATCTGGGTTGTTGTTTTTTCCTCTCTCTTTGAGTTTTCCAAAAACCATTCAACTAAAGAATTGGAACAAAGGACTTGAAGGACTTGTCTCTGTAATTGATATACAAAGTTGACTTAATGCCCATCTCTCTCCTCTTTCCTCTCTCTGCTCCTTTCTCTCCCTCGCATCCCCTTCCCCCCCCATCCCTTTCTCTCTCTTATATCAGTCCTGGGGCATGGTTGCTGTCCCTAAAGTTTTTCTTTTGCTCAAGGCTAGTGTTCTTACAGCTCCACTTCTGGATTTTTTTTTAATTAATTTTTATTGTTATTGTAAAGGTCATGTACAAAGGTGTTACATAAGTCAGATCAAGTATACATTTCTTTTTGGACAGTGACATCCCTTGCCTTGCTCTCTCCCAGTTTTTCCCTCTCATCTTCACCCACAAGTTGTATAGTTCATTTTTAACATAGTATCTAGTGAGTACCACTTGTACTTCTGACTTTTTTGATGGTTAATTGGAGATTACAGTCTCATGGATGTTCTTGATCTGGCTGGCTTTGACCTGTGATCCTCAGATCTCAGCCTCCTGAACAGGCAGGATTACAGGCATGAACTACTGGTGCTTGACCAATCCTCTCATTTTATCTTTGTCTTCTCCCTCATTTTAGAGAGACCTAGTGCTCCTAATTCCTGAATCCACTAGTATTTTTGAAGAGTTGCCCACCTCCTTTTAAAACAGAATCTACCTGTGAGTTATTTTTCATAGTGCTAGTCTTAATACTTTTCAGGTTGAGAATCTTTTGTGTGTTTCTTTCTTGTTTTTACTCTAGGGGACTCTGGAGGATTGAAACCAGGGACTTACATTTACCAAGTACACTTCTACCCCTGAGTACCATTAGCTCTCTGCTTTCCAATTTAAATTTTTTTAATTTCTCTTTCTTGTAATCCTGTTTTCCTGATTCTTTTGAGTTTTTTGAATTACTATAGTTTTGCTGAAGTCTGGAAAATGCAAGATATCAAATGTATGTGTCCATTGTATTAATTTTATAGAAAACATTTTCTATTTTTATAATACTAGATAATATACCCTGGGGATACTCTGGAGAAACATCTCCTGCCCAATCTCACTAAATATCCCATGAGCTCATGACCCCACTGCCTCAGCCCCCAAAAATCTGTCCTCATGCCCAACAAAATGAATGTAAATAACTTATTCATGAGCCAGAGGTTTGGGGTAAAGGCCAAAGCTATAAGATATTATTTGCCTTCTTTCATTTGTATACAGTAGAATTTTGAAGAAAATACTTGATATGCTAATTACATAAGATTAAACTCAAACAGAAAGTTGATATGAGAATTATTTTCTGCTAAGTGATTGTAGAGATTTGAGAAATGTAATGCAGTGTCATATTTCTCATTATTTCTTTAAAAATACAGCTTTTGGTGGGCATGGGGGTGGCTCACACCTGAAATCCTAATAGTTCAGGAGGTTGAGATCTTAGGACTACAGTTTGTAGCCAGCTCAGGCAGAAAAATCCATGAGACTCCTATCTCCAGTTAACTACCAAAAAAGCTGGAGGTGGAGCTGTGGCTCAAATAGTATAGCACTAGCCTTGAACAAAAAAGCTAAGGGACAAAGCCCAGATCCTAAGTTCAAGCCCCAAAACAAGAAAAAAAAAGAACAAAAAAGAAAATACAGCTTTAATTAAGAATGCCTATTGTTGGTAACACAGTGGCTTCACTATTTTAAATCCATTATAGATGTATAATTTTGAAGTTTCAGTTTTTAATTTTCATATGATGAATATCAGTAGTTATAACCCACACAAAGATGGGATGTTATTTTCAGTTATTTTTAAGGAAGTATAGAGCCATGAGACCAAAACAGGTGAGAACCTGTACTCCAGAGAACCTGCACTCTCGAGAATCCTAGATAGAAGATGGAACATGAGTATAACACTATAAGCATATCCTAGTCTTAAATTTACATAGGAAAATAAGTAATTTCATCCTTGTATTCATTAGCTTAAACATCTCTGTGGCTTTATTTCTGTTTTCTTTTAGGATAATCCTTGTGGAAACTCAAGGAAGCTACTGCAAGTCAATCGATACTATCTTTTCCCCCAGAGAATGCTTTCCTCTCTACTGATTTAAGTAGTGAGAAATCATCTTACAGGCTCAACTGTTAAAAATGTTCATTTTTCTTCCTAGTGGGTAAAAATTGGTTTTTAGAGAGCAGAAAATGTAGTTCAATGTTTTGGGACCATAAATCTATATATGGTTTATTTTTAACATCAACATTTTATTTGGGGGGGCTGGGAATATGGCCAAGTGGCAAGAGTGCTTGCCTTGTATACATGAAGTCCTGGGTTCAATTCCCCACCACCACATATATAGAAAACGGCCAGAAGTGGCGCTGTGGCTCTAGTGGCCTTGAGCAAAAAGAAGCCAGGGACAGTGCTCAGGCCCTGAATCCAAGGCCCAGGACTGGCCAATTTTTTTTTTTTTTAATTTGGGATAGGGAATGATTAGGGGGAATTGTAAGAAAAAGAGATGGAGAAACTATGTTAGGGATGGAACAATACACTATATCCTATCTTACACTTGTATTTCTTTTGCCTATTCCAGGTTTGTCCCATAATTAATACACGCTATAGGGTCACTTGAGGGTCTATTCTTCTGTCCTCTCCACCATTTCTCCCACATCCCTTCTTTAACCCACATTTTAAATAGTGACTTTCATGTGTTTGAATAAATATAAATAAATACAGAGAAGTAGACATTTATTTCTCTGAAAAAGTATGGGAATAAAATTTTTTTTTATAGGAGGACACTCATTTGCCATACTGACAGTGCAAATACAATCAGGCCTAAAATGTACATACTCTCAAGCAACAATGTACAGCTTTCTTTGTCCTCCATGCTAAGAGATGTAAAAGGTTAAGGGCCAAACAATGTATAGGCTTCAAAAGCCATCTATCTAATTTAGGGCATTCACTAGTTTAGCTAAGCTACATCTGGAACTATGAAAGTGATCATTTATTACAATAATGTTAAGTAATTTTTTTGAAATATAAACTTCAGTGGAACAATCCTCAAGGATACACCAGAAGAACAGGTTTTTATCAGTTTATGGTGTCAGCCAATTTGTGTCAGTCACTTTTGAATCCATGTTCTAGGAATTTAAAATTTAGTTATCGTTCCCTAAGTTGAGAGCTTCCTTCCTTGCCATTAACTAAGTTATGAGTAAAGGAGACATAGGTGAAAAAAAATTAAAAAAAAAATCACAACTGGGACTGGGAATATGGCCTAGTGGCAAGAGTGCTTGCCTCCTGCACATGAAGCTCTCGGTTCTATTCCCCAGCACCACATATATGGAAAACGGCCAGAAGGGGCGCTGTGGCTCAGGTGGCAGAGTTGCTAGCCTTGAGCGGGAAGAAGCCAGGGATGGTGCTCAGGCCCTGAGTCCAAGGCCCAGAACTGGCAAAAAAAAAAAAAAAATCACAACTGCTGTGGTCAATTTCCTAGGACCTCAACAGCTTCATGAAATCTGGGAAATGTTCATGCACAAGGATATATTGCCTTAGCTGACTTAAAGTTGCCCCATACAATGGTACATTATCAACCCTTAGTAAAGCCTTTTTTAAAAAAACAAACAGGTTGAAAAATGGGTTAAAGAGGCAAATACAGCATCTGCCTTTAGAGCTATCAACTCAGGAATTTTCGATTATGAAATCTTTTTTTTTTTTTTTTGGCCAGTCCTGGGCTTTGGACTCAGGGCCTGAGCACTGTCCCTGGCTTCTTCCCGCTCAAGGCTAGCACTCTGCCACTTGAGCCACAGCGCCGCTTCTGGCCGTTTTCTGTATATGTGGTGCTGGGGAATCGAACCTAGGGCCTCGTGTATCCGAGGCAGGCACTCTTGCCACTAGGCTATATCCCCAGCCCCGATTATGAAATCTTGCAGAAAAATATTCTTTCTCAAAATCCAGGTGATGATAATACTCCTTATTCCAGATCCGGCATTTTTTTCATCATCACTGTCTTGTGAATCATCATCTGCTCCATCCACTTCTGGTAAATCTGCATCCTCATCACCAACCATGTTGTTCATCATCTCAGAGAAACAATCAAAATTAGACATGTCTTCATCTGAGTCTTTCCAATTATTGAAATCCACACAGAGCCAATTAAGCTTTGCCCTTTCTTTTGTTAACCTAGGCCACGACTGGCCCGATTCTCCTTTTCGTAAACAACATTGATCTGTCTGTTCTTTTATGCTTGGAATCGTTTGGATCAATACAGTGAAAAAGATCAATTTCATTTAAATGTTTAAAATTGTCAGTTCCTCCAAGACAACTGAAAGTAAGTTCGGATTTTTCAAAGTTTACATTAACATCTTTACTGTCTTCAACACAAAATTCAATGAAGACATAGTCCCTTCGATCGTACCATTTCGCAGAAGCAGGCTGCATGGTGAACGGGGCAGGGGGACGGGCGAACGGGTGGTCGGGCCTCTCTGGCGGCGGCGACATGGCCTTGGCGACGGAGGAGCCGACTCCTCTCTGGTGGCGACTCCCGGCGTTTTCTCTGCGGTCGAGGCCTCTTCTCGCTCCCCTCAGGGGAAGGAGGAGGCGGCGGCGGGATCCACCTCGATTCCCAGAATGCCTTTCTTTGTGTTGGTTTTTTTTGTTTTGTTTTGTTTTGTTTTGCCAGTCCTGGGCCTTGGACTCAGGGCCTGAGCACTGCCTCTGGCTTCTTTGGCTCAAGGCTAGCACTCTGCCACTTGAGCCACAGCGCCACTACTGGCCATTTTGTATATATGTGGTGCTGGGGAATTGAACCCAGGACTTCATGTATACGAGGCAAGCACTGTTGCCACTAGGCCATATTCCCAGCCCGAGAATAAAATACTATTAAGAAAAAAGTGTAGGGATTTGGGTCCTCCATTGTAAATAAAATCCTGATTTTACTTCATATTTTTTTCTTTGCTCTGCATGGCTTTGCACTTTTGAGAATGAAGGCCCGGGGTCTCTGGATTGATTTTTCAGCTTTGGAGAATAGATTTTGATTAGCTTTAAAATCATCATCATCTTATCACCTGTTCTCCAACCCACCCTCCCACGGTCATGGGGCTTGAACTCAGGGCCTGAGCACTGTTCCTGAGTTTTTCTGCTCTACCACTTTGAGCCACAGCGCCACTTTCGGTTTTCTGGTGGTTAATTGGTGGGTGGTAAGTGTCTCATGGACTTCCCTGCTCTTCCTGGGCTGGATTTGAACTTCAGTCCTCAGAAAAGGTTCCTGAGTGACCAGGATTATAGGCATGAGCCTCCTGTGCCCAGCTTCACCTGTTTTTTTTCTCTGTCTCTCTCTCTTTCATCATTGGACCTAGGGCTTCTTATATGCTGAGTAAACACTTTACCACTTGTCTACACCCTCAGCTCCTGAAATCCTTTCACATTTTTTAAATTTAATTTTTTGAAGTACAATGTTGCACTGGCAAGTCTTGAACTTCCAGCTCATGTGATACTTGGGGGTCAGCCACCTAATAGCTAGGATTCTATAATGCCATGATGCATGCCACTGCATTTAGCTAATTCAGCATTTTATATTCTGTTGAGTTTTGTTTTTCAACTTCCAATATCAGTTGCATGGTGTTTCCACTAACTTTTTTCCAACTCTTCAAGAGCAAACCAGTGTTCCACAATGATGTTCAATTCTGACACTCATTTCTTGGTGTTAGTGTGACTTCACAGGCCTAAGGGCTCACTTTCACAAAGCTACTCTCTCTTTATCCCATTGGAGGTACTAGGACCCCACGTTCTCTCCGTTTCTACCAAACCTAGCTACAAAGTTAGGGATCCCTAAGCCTCTGCCTCTCATTTGGGAATGATCATTTGTAGGATGACAGGAAAATATTATAGTTGTCTTTATGGTTTATTGTAAAGTATATAGAGAAAGCGCAAGAGGTGTACAGGTCTGAAGGCCCCAAATGTGAAAAGCCAAAAAGCCTTTGTCTCTGTGGAATGAGATATGTCAACCTCTTGGGACATGGATATATGCCACTCAGAAGCTCACAGAGCCCTATTGTTTAGTTTATATAGTTTTCATTACATAGGTATAATTCATTAATGCTCACTATTAGAGGCTGAACTCAGTCCCTTAGCTCCTTCTTCTAGAAGTGAGGGCTGGAAGTCTCAGCCTAGTCATGATTTGATCTTTCTGCTGATCAGACCCTACCCTGAAGCTATAAGGTGTTCCCTAGCCAAAAATTACCTCAGTAACATGTAATAAAGACACTGATCAGTCATGATTTCAATACTTTTAGGTCTGTGCCAGAAACTGAGTTTTGGGGAAAAATAATTTTTTTTTCTCATACCATACCTTGCATGCACATGGCACAGGCTTGAAAGACTGATAGTGAAATTCCTTTCCCTATCATCAAATGGGTGCATCTTTGGCATCTATATTTTTATATAGTCTTTTTGTTTTATGTGAACTCAACAAGAGTTTGATTCAACTAATTCTATAACTACGATAATCAAAGTCAGCATGCAAGAGAATGTTTTCATTTTCCAGATGTTTGTCATTGAAGTGATGTATTGTTGCTGGTTAAAAGATTGGAAAGTATAACCATTTCAGATCATGAGAAATGTAAACTTATTCTTTATTATAAGGATTTTTTAAAAAGTGAGAATTCTGCAAAAGTCAGGGAGTCCAAGTTGGAATGATATATAAGATAGTGATATGACTTGGCAGAAATAATGCTTTAATTTCTTTATTTACAGTGAATTCTGAATCATCTTGCAGAAGCCAGCATCAACTCATTTTCAGTGGCACTACAGTGCCATTCACTTGAACAATCCTGAAACTCCTTAGAGAATGCCTTAAAAAGTATATTTGCATAGAAATTTTGATTCTCTCCCAGTACCACTACCTCTACCCTTCACTGAAAGTTCAGAAATAGCTTTACCTCTGGATTTCTGGGTATTTCCATTTGGATAGGACTAGAGAACTTACCCTGATTGTTTTTATCCTCACAGATTATATTCTGTACCATAAAGATTATAATGGAACTGAGATGAGATCAGTGTTAAGATCTGGAAAGCAAGTCAGGAGTCATCTGGGAAACATTTGAATTTTTTTCATAGACAAATGAGAAAGATTTTTTCCAGTTTGCCTGGAATTTTTTTTTAATTGTTGAAGGTGGTTTTTATTACATCTAGTGAAATAGCCCCTGCTACCCTACTCCACATTCTACATTATGAGTATAGTAATTCCCTCATTGCTGTAGTTACCTTGGTGGCCAGTATTTTCCCTCACTTCTTTTCTTTTAATTAAATTTTATTGACAAGGTGTTGTGCAAAGGGGGTACAGTTACATAATAAGGTAGTGAATACATTTCTTGTGATATCTTACACTCTCATTTTTCTTTCCCTATCCTAGATCAGGTAGTCATATATACAATATCCAGTGTACCAGAATCATACACAGTAACCACGTAGGGCATGCCACAGGATTCCCTCACTTCTCTAAGTGAAAGAAAAGGAAAAGGTGGGAGTTGAGTGAGTCTATGAGTTGTATGACTATTAAGAAAGTGAGTTATTATTATGTGGCCCTTTAATTTACTTGATTTTCAATTCTTATTCTCTCTGATTACTCACTGTTATTTGGAGATTGTTAAGAAATTTGTTATGGCTGAGCCTAGTGGCTTACACCTGTATTCTTAGCTACTCAGAGGGCTGAGATTGGGAGTTATCCAGCCTGGGCAAAATGTGAGACTTTCATCTCAATAGAAGAAGCTGGACAAGGTAGTGTGCCCTTGTCATCCCAGCTACAGTTGGAAGTATGAAATAGGATGGGCAGGACAGGCACAGGCCTAGGCAAAAAGAGAAAAAGAGAGATCTTATCTCAAAATAACTAGTTCAAATACTGTGGAGGAGAGGGATAGGGGATAGATGCATGGCTCAGAAACAAAGCACCTTCCTAGCAAGTGTGAGGCCCTAGGTTCAAACCCAGCTACCACCCAAAAAGAAAAGCTTGTTATGTATTATTTCTTTCATTTTCTTTTATGAACTGAGAAAGTACATGTGTTTGCTGGCCAGATGTGATTCATTTCATGTTTTCCACTCTATAATTATAAGCAATAGAAAACATAATTTCAATCTTTCTCCCTGTATACCTGGTCACCTATTGCTTTCTCAGGTGTCTTCTTTTTAAAATAACTTTGAAACCTTAGTAATTGTTTGGAATGAGGATGTATTTCTGACTAGGGACTATTTAAGCCAGCTTCATAATCTTAGCCTCTTGAGAAGCAGAGATTGGGGATCATCATTTGAGGCCACTCTGGGCATAAAAGTTAGTGAAACTTCCGTCTCAACAATGGCTGGGTGAAGCGGTTCATACTTATTATCCCAGATTTGGCGGAATTACAATGGCTGTACTTATTGGCATATACCAGTCATCCCTAGTAACTTGGGATGACATGAAAAGATCACAGCCCAGGCTGGCTAGGGCATAGAGTGAAACCTTACCTCAAAAATAAAAGGCAATGAAGCGCCAATGGTTCACACCTGCAATCTAGCTACTTAGGAGGCTGAGGTCTGAGAATCACGATTTAAAGCCAGCCTCGGCAGGCATGAGACTCTTATCTCCAGTTAACCACTAGAAAACCAGAAATGGTATAGTGGCTCAAAGTAGTAGAGCACATTATTTTTGAGCCAAAAGAGATCAGGTGTAGCACCCAGGCCCTTAGTTCAAGCCGCACAACCAAAAAATAAAATAGAGTGCAAGAACAGACTGGAGGAATGATTTGAGTGCTAAGGCACCTGCCAGCAAGTGGTAGACCCAGGGTTCAATCCCTAGTGCCACAAGTAAATAAATTTGGATTCAGTGGTTTACTACTGTAATCCCAGCTATTCTAGAGGTAGAATTGGAAGGATCATAATTTAAGGCTATCCAGAACAAAATGTTAGTGAAACCATCATCTCAGTCAATAAGCCAGGCATAGTAGTTTGAGCCAGTGGTCCCAATGCTAAGAGGATCATAGTTGGAGGCTGGGCCCAAGCAAAAGCCTGAGAGAACCTACCATAAAAAAAAAAAAAAACAACCAAAGCACAGGGCAATGGTGGCTCATGCCTGTAATCCTAGTGACTCAGGAAGCTGAGATCTGAGGATTGCAGTTAAAGCCAGCCCAGACTTTGGACAGGAAAGTTTGGGAGACTCTTATCTCTAGTAAACTACTCAGAAAAAGCCAGAAGTAGCACTGTGGCTCAAGTGGTAGAGTGCTAGCCTTAAACACAAAAAGGAGAGCACCCAGGCCTGGAATTCAGCCCCCAGGACCGTCCCCCACCCCCCAAAAAAAAGCAAAAATAAAAATTTTCATGCAGAAAGAAAAACAGTTGGTTAATCAATGTGTTTTGATTTGCATTTTGAATACGTTTATCATTTCTTCCAAAACAGACACTCCTTGAATATGCAGAGAAATGGAAAACTTCAGAAGATCCCTTACCTTTATTGGAGGTATACACAGTGGCTATCCAAAGTTATGTTAAAGCTCGGCCTTATCTTACCTCTGAATGTGAAAATGTAGCATTGGTTCTGGAACGCTTGGCATTGTGAGTAAACCTTTAAAAGTAAATTCAGAAAACATTTAGCTTTTTTTTAAAAAAAAAGCATTATGTTTCAGGACTTTTGATAATTTAATTGTAAATAGATTTATGGGGAGTCTATTGATATTAGAATTGCTGGATTTATTTTATTAAGAATTTTAATTGTATCCTTACCAACTTTCCTTTTTAGAAGCTGTGTTGAACTTTTATTGTGTCTGCCTGTTGAGTTATCAGATAAACAGTGGCAACAGTTTCAGACCCTGGTACAGGTGAGAATGTTTATCTGGTCGATTTTTTTCAATACTTATTTTTATTAAATACTTGTACAAACAGGTTTCAATTATAGAAGTCACATTATAACTATAATACATCTTGGTCAGTGTCACCCCTTCTATTCTCCCCCATCTTTCTATTAGATTTAATATGAGTATGTCATATCAGATTTTTGCATTTAAAAAAATTTAGCTAATCCAGGTGCCTTTAATCCTAGTTACTGAAATGGCTGAGATCTGAGGATTGTGGTTTTTTGTTGTTGTTTTTGCCAATCCTGGGCCTTGGTCTCAGGGCCTGAGCCCTGTCCCTGGCTGCCACTTGAGCCACAGCGCCACTTCTGGCCATTTTCTATATATGTGGTGCTGGGAAATCAAACCTAGGCCTTCATGTATATGAGGCAAGCACTCTTGCCACTAGGCCATATTTCCAGCCCCAGGATTGTGGTTTTAAGCCAGCTTTGGCAGTAATGTTCATGGGACTCTTTATGCCCAATAAACCACTAAAAAGTTGGAAGTGGAGCTGTGGCCCAAGTGGTAAAGTGCTAATCTTGAGGGGTGGGGGGGAATCTCAGGAGCAATGGCCTAGGCCCTGAGTTGAGTCCCCAGGACTGGCACAAAAAAAGGCTAAACTTTAAAATACATAGAAGAAATGACAAATATCAGTTGCTACTTTGCATATAGTGCATAAATGTTTGCTAATTGGACATACACATTTAGATTGCTTAAATATTCTGCAATTCTTTTGGTTTGTTTTGGTTGCCAGTCCTGGGGTGTGCACTCAAGGCCTGAGCACTGTCCCTGGCTTCTTTTTGCTCAAGGCTAGCACTCTACCACTAGAGCCACAGCGCCACTTGCGTCTTTTTTCTATATATATGGTGCTGGGGAATTGAACCCAGGGCTTCATGTATACAAGGCAAGCACTTTACCACTAGTCCATATTCCCAGCCCAGTTCTTTTAAGACGAAATAATCAGGAGTTTACCAAAACTGTTAGGGAAGACAAAATAAAATGCTCTCATTTAGATTTAAAAGCACTGTAATTGCTAATGATCTGCAATGTGCTTTGTAAGAATTTAATATCTCAATTCTTTTGATAATGTTGGTTATGGGAGATGTAGTTCTTCAATTTGAAAGATGAGGAAATTTAGTCAAGTACCCTTAAAATATTTATCTGAGCCAAGCACTGGTAGCTCATGCCTATAAATCCTAGCTACTCAGGAGGCTGAGACCTGAGGAAACCAGCGTGAGCAGGAAAGTCCATGGGACTCTTATCTTCAAGTGCTAGCCTTAATCTAAAGGAGCCCAGGGACAGCACCCAGGTCCAGAGTTTAAGCCCCAGAACCAGCAAAATAAAAAATTTTAAAAATTATATCTATTCAAATTTATCACACAACAGTTATTTGAGCCAAGATTTGAAGCCCAAGCTTCTACTTATGTACAATACTATAGAATTTAGCATGTGGCTACCTTTAGAGCATTTTCAAAAAAACCGATTTTCTTTCAAGCACTAGATTATACTGACTGTCTTATTGCTTCAACTGAATTTTCATTAATTGCTAAACAACATATTCCTCTTTTTTTCCCCTCCTCTCCCCTTCCTTCCTACCACTTGCTTCTTTCTCCTTCTCTTTTTCCTTCCCCTCCCTCTCTCTTCTCTCTCTTCCCCCACTTTCCAGAATTCTTAAAATTTATTTGGGCCTCATATTTCTCTGAAATAAATATTTTAAAGAGGGTTAGCTTTAAATAAGCATGTGAAGCAAGGTATAGCTAGGCAGAGAAATCAATTTTTCTATGTTAATATTAAACACTAAAGTCTATACTCAATGCACAGTCCTCACAGGGAAGTCTCCCATCTTATTGAATACTGAAGAGTTTCACAATACCTTACACATAGCAGATGCTTAATAACTGTTGAAATGAATGTGTTTTTCCCTTACATGTTTGTCCCTTGGCATCAACTTCTTTATCATAAATTTCTACTTTAGCATAGTAGTAACTTGTTTGTTAGGTGTTGTTTTTCTTGCCCAGCAAATGTTTTATTTTTAGGCAAATAAATATTTCAGAACTTTCTTTGTTTAGCATTCAGATAGATCATAACACCAAGTTAAATATTTTTTCAAGTTAAATATATTTTATTCACAAAGAACACTGAACAACTTATACTTCTGATTTTGTTTACCAACTTTTGATAGACTTTTAAAGTTTTCACTTTTGAGGTAAAAAGCAGGTTAATAAGAAGACGACTGACTATTGCAGGAAGGAGAGGTGCTGGGGAGGTATTAGGTAAGCCCTGAGCCCAGCCCAGGGAGTAACTTAAATCCCTGCGTGTTCAACTGCTGCTCAAAGAAAACTTTGAACTTTGGCAAAATGGCTAGATTTTAGTTTTTTTGGACTCTGGGAATCATCATTTTGTTTGAATATAGCATACAGCTTTAAGTGTTTCTAACTTGTTTTGCTTTCATGTTAGAGCAGTATCAGTACATGAATTCAGCACTTGATATTGTGCTATAAAAAATTTAAGACAAAATTCAAAGTGTAGTATTTTATTTATAAACTGTTAATCTTGTTTTAAAAATCTGTTGTAATTCTTTGGATGTTTATTTAATATTTATAGGTGGCTCATGAAAAGCTGATGGAGAATGGCAGCTGTGAATTGCAGTTTTTAGCTACTCTAGCTCAAGAGACTGGGGTGTGGAAAAACCCAGTACTGCGCACTATTCTTTCCCAGGATCCATTGGACAAGGATAAAGGTAAATTTTCTAGACAGAGAAAGAGTCATGTTTGTGGGGGTAGGTGGGGGAGACAGACGAGACGTGAGGCTTTAAAACATAAGTATTTAAAGTTATTTAGACATAATTTGTCTTCCACAGGTCTGTTTACTTAATTTTCATCAGAAGTACTTGAGGTTCTTTGTTTGATGGAAAAATAATTTTTCCCATGTTTTTCCACAGAGGCATTCCTTATACTGTCCTGGCAAGTGGCAATGTAGGTTCTCTTAGAATAGAAATACAACAGGTTTTCCTCAAAATAGAATTAGAGATCAGTGCTATAACTCTTTAAATCTTCTGTCTTTAAGATTATGGGCTGGGCTGTAGATAGATCAGTGGCAAAGCACCTGCCCAGCAAGTGCAATAGCCTGGGCTCCAGCCACAGTACCAAAACAGAAAAAAGACAAAAAGAAAATCATTGCTTTCTTAACGCTATTTTATTTTGCTTTGATGTAGTATGAGCTCAGGCAATAAAAATAACAATGAAACTGGCAGATCCTTTGGAAGTACATGGCTAAGTCACTATACTATATAAACCCATATTAATGTTTTAGGTTAAATATACTATGATGAAAAGCCTAAATGTCTTCTAGATACTTTTCTTGAGAGCACTTAGGAAAATGTTGCCCAGATTTCTCCTTACCCTTCTTCCCTAAGATGTTTAGCTGGTGAAATAAATAAGAAAAAATAAAGTGAAAATGTGCAATGGCAAAAAGTATGCATTTACCATTTACCATATCTTTTTCTTCCTTTTCACTTTTCCTCCCAAAGTTTTAGGTCATTTCACTATTGACAGTAAGTTCTGAATTTCATATGCTGCAAGTATTAACATTTGTAAACTCCCCTAGTACTTTGATATTTACCAAAAGGTTTCACAGCCCATCTCTAAACTTTTCTTTAAACCACAGATTGCTACGTATCTATCTTCCATCTCTGCCATTTTCCTTATCTAGACTTTTTTTTAACCTGTTTTTTAGTTCCCACAAGAAGTTTTAGTATCACCTTTCTTCAGAGATATCCACAGTTACTATAATGTTCATAAGACCTTGGAGAAATGGAAAATAGTGGACCCTAATTATTTAAAATAATAATAAATTTAAAAATAGACAATCTTTTTTTAGCCATCAACTGTAATACTAGTATATTTTATTTGTAGTATCAAATTACACTTTCTGATATTAAATTTTGGAAATACTGGATGATGATGCATTAATAGTAATATCAAGTTACATTTTATATAGTTGATAAATAGTCAGAAAGTATTTATACACATAATTTAATACTCAGAATTATCTGTGATAAAGACAAGATCTTTTACAGAAGAGTAAATGGAGTCTCAAAAAGATGAGTTGTAGTTTCCATTTCACATTGCTTGTGATAAGAGGCAAAGCAAGGAATTGAAATCAGGGCTTCAGTACTGTAAAAGATAGGGTGTTTGCTAGGCGTCTGTAATCCAGGCTACTCAGGAGGCTGAGGACTGCAGTTCCAAGCAAGCCTAGACGGGAAAGGCCATGAGACTCTTATCTCCAATTAACCACCAAAAGGAGCTGTGGCTCAAATGTAGAGTGATAGCCTTGAATAAAAAGCTCAGGGATAACACCCAGATCCTGAGTTCAAGCCCCAGGAACAGTGCGCACGCCCACACACACAGACACAGATAATGTGCTCTTTTTTACTTGTTTGTGCCTAACTTTGTCTTTACTTATTTATTTATTTTTAATTTTTTTGCCAGTCCTGGGCTTGGACTCAGGGCCTGAGCACTGTCCCTGGCTCCTTTTTGCTCAAGGCTAGCACTCTGCCACTTGACCCACAGCGCTACTTCTGGCACTTATGGTGCTGGGGAGTTGAACCCAGGGCTTCATGTATATGAGGCAAGCACTCTTGCCACTAGGCCATATTCTTAGCCCCACATTGTCTGTATTGATTGACACCTGTCACTACTAGTCTCTTGGTTGCTTTATTTCTTGATCTTCACCTGATCTAGCCACTAATGTAATTTGGATTATGTAGCCAGATGTTAAGCAGATGGGTTGAATATAGTCCAGTTGTAATAGAACTCATGATGCAACTGGGAAACTAGTATGATTTGAGTTTGCCGCCATATTCTTTTCTTAGTCTTCTGTTACTCAGAGTGCTACTTTGATGAATAATCATAGACCACAAATGTATTTTGTCTGTCATGGGGCTTGAACTCAGGGCAGGGGTGCTTTCCCTGACCTCTTTTGCTCAAGACTAGCACTCAACATTTTGAGCCATAGCTTCTTCCCAACAAATGTATTTTTGGTACTTTAAGATTCTCTCTTTGTGTTGTAAAGTTCTGGAGATTTTGACAAATATGTAGAGTAATATATCCAGACACCTGTACAATACTAGGATTTGTTTTACTGTGTAGAACAATACTAGTTGTCTTATCTATTTAGCCTACTTCCAAACACCTGACCATCTTTTCACTGTTTCTATAGTTTTACCTTTTCTATACTATTATATAATTATCTTTACATTCTAGTCTCTTCTATTTAACAATATTCTAATATTCCTCCATGCTTTTATCTGGCTTACTTTGTTTATCTATAGATCAATTAAAGGGCATCTTGATTGTTACCATTTTTGATAATTTGGATAAAGCCACTACAAGTTTTGGTATATGGGTTTTTGTGTGGATAGACTTTTTCATATTCTTTGGGTAAATACTTAGGAGAACGTTGCACTATATGAGAAAACTGTATTTGACTTTGTAACTGAGACTTGCAGAGTCTCAAGGACTTCTAAAGGATTTAGGGTGCTGGGAATGTGGCCTAGTGGCAAGAGCGCTTACCTCGTATACATGAAGCCCTGGGTTCAATTCCCTAGCATCACATATATAGAAAACGGCCAGAAGTGGCGCTGTGGCTCAAGTGGCAGAGTGCTAACCTTGAGCAAAAAGAAGCTAGGGACAGTGCTCAGGCCCTGAGTTCAAGCCCCAGGACTGGCAAAAAAAGGATTTAGGTATTCTTGTCAGCATTGAATTGTAACTCCATTTCTCCAGACTTTCACTTGCAGTTGGTATTTTATTTTTAGTCTTTTAGCTATTCTAATAGGCATATATGGTATCAAATTACTGTTTTAATTTGCATTTCAATAGTGACAAATGATATTGAAGATCTTTTCATAGGCATATTTGTCATCTGTATTATCTATGATTATCTGGTCATATTTTGTACTTTAACTTTTGGCTTGTTTTTTAACAGTGACCATATAAATTCCATACTTTAATAAAAGTCCAACTTCTCACCATTTTTCTCACTTTAAAAAATTTTTTATTGGGCTGGGGATATGGCCTAGTGGCAAAAGTGCCTGCCTCATATACATGAGGCCCTGGGTTTGATTCCCCAGCACCACATATACAGAAAATGGCCAGAAGTGGCGCTGTGGCTCAAGTGGCAGAGTGCTAGCCTTGAGCAAAAAGAAGCCAGGACAGTGCTCAGGCCCTGAATCCAAGCCCCAGGACTGGCCAAAAAGAAAAAAATTTTTTATTGTCAAAGTGATGTACAGAGGGGTTAAAGTTACATTTATTAGGTAGTGAGTACATTTCTTGTCCAACTTGTTACCCCTTCCCTCATTTTCCTATTACCTTCCCTCCTCCCCCACCCCTCCAGTTGTACAGTTAGTTTACAACATATTGTCTTGTAAGTATTGCTGTTTCATTGGTTGCCTTTTACCCTTGTTTCACCATTTTAATATTCCCCTTCCCTTCTCTAATTCAGACAGACATGTATAAAATACCCAGAGTACCAGAATCAAATACAGTAACAACAGGGGCTAAATCATAGGGAAGATGGACAGAAGAAAAAAGAAATAATTTCACATAGTACATTGGAAATAACATCAACAATAAACCACTTGTTTCCATATTTTAGAGAGTCTTTCTCTTAGCATCATATGATCATATGTACATAGCTATTGTTTCTCACTTTTTAAAATGATTTGCTTAATCTAAAAATCTAATCACAGAATTCATCATACAGATTTTTCTTTTGTGTTGTTGATGTTTTATAGTTTTGCATTTTATATTTAAGTCTATAAAAGTCTGATTTTTGTTTTATAAATCTGTTTAGCTCTTAGTCACTTTTTTTCATAAACAACTGTGTCTTTTTAAAATACAATTTCTACATACTTACCCAGGATTGCATCTATTCTTTGTTGAGATTTTCTAGTATACTAATTTAGCTTCATTATGAAAATAACACTTTTCTGTCTGTTTCCACTTACTCTGTGGTTGTTTTTTATTTGTTTTGTTGGGGTTTTTTTTGGTGCCGGTCCACGGGCTTGAACTCAGCTTCAACACTGTCCTTGAGCTTTTGTATTCAAGACTAGCACTCTACTGTTTTGAGCCACAGCATGACTTACCATTTTTTGGTAGTTAATTGGAGCTAAGAATCTTCTGGGCTTTCCTGCCCAAGTTGGCTTCACACTGTAATACTCAGATCTCAGCTAGGATCACAGACCTGAGCTACCAGCACCTGGCTGGTTCTACATTTTTAACTTTAAAACTCACCAAGACCATCCTAAGATAATTTTCCTTTCTTCTCTTCTACTATAAATATATGTATTTATGCAATAAATATATACATTAATTGATTAAATATATTTCTAAATAAAAATGTATATATAAAGAAATATTTTTTTCCTGTTTCCTAAGTGGATACTACTTTTACTGGTTTTAATATTGTAAGCATTTTTGTTGAGCTAGAGTCTAACTTTTGGGTTTTAGCTTTACTAATACTTTCCATATGTTAGGACCAGGTCTCTGACACTGTATACTTTGCTCTAGGCTTTAAACCTGTTTTATGTTTTCTTGTATATATTAGGGGGTTTGTTGGGTCCTGTTGTTTGTTTTGTTTATGTTTGGTACTGGGATTTGAATTCAGCTTTAGCTATCTAGATAGTGCTTCCATCTCATTGTTGCATGAAATATGAAAATATAAATATCTCTTTGATCTCTGCTTTGTGAGCATATACTCAGAAATTAAACAGGTGGGTCATATAGTGGGCAGTACTGTTTTTAAGTAATATTTTTTAGGGGGAGCATTTGGACTGATACTCTTCTTCCCTTGCACTTTCTAGGTAGGTCCTCTACCACTTGTTAAACATTTTCTTTTCTCTTTTTTTTACCTTTTTATTTTGATGTCAGTCCTGGTTCTTGAGCTCAGAATTGTCCCTGAGCTTTTTTGTTGAAAGCTGTGCTCCAACACTTGAGCCACAGATCTGCTTCCAGCTTTTCAGTTGTTAAGTGGAGATGAGAGTATCATAGACTTTATGGCCTAGGCTGGCTTCAAACATGATTCTCAGATCTCAGCCTCCTGAATAGCTAGGATTAGAGGTGTGAACCACCAGCACTGTGCCAGATTGCCTTAGTTTTTGATATTTTCTTTACTTCTTGGCCGGTTGTACATCATCGTTTGAGAGATACCTGTATGAGTACATAGCCCTTTGGGTTTGTGTGTATGTGCTGATTTGGTGGCCTGAACTCAGGACCTTGAGCTTTCACTTGTCTTTTTCATTCAAGGCTGGTGCTCTACCACTTAAGCCATACTTCTCTTTCCAGCCTTTTGCTGGTTGTTTGTTTTGTTTTGTTTTCGTTGCTGGTCCTGGGGCATGGACTCAGGGCCTGAGCACTGTCCCTGGCTTATTTTTGCTCAAGGCCTCTTGAGCCACAGCTCCACTTCCGGCTTTTTCCTATATATGTAGTGCTGAGGAATCGAACCCAGGGTTTCATGTATGTGAGGCGAGCACTTTACCACTAGGCCATATATATTCCCGGCCCTTGCTGGCTGTTTGGAAATAAGTTTCACAAACTTTTTGTCTGGTCTAGCTTTAAACTGTGGTCCACAGATCTCAGGCATGAGCTAAGTCAAGAGCTACCAGTTTCTGGCAACATAGGCCAGCCTCCCCCCCTTTATTTATTTCTTTTAGTGCTGTAAGAGTTCTCAATGTATTCTGGAGCGGGATTTGCAAATATTTTATCCAACTAGTTGTCTTTTTACTCTATTGTTAGTGTTATTTTTCTGTACAAAATTTTAAGTTTGGTACAGTCTCACTGTATCCTTCACTTGCCTTTGGTATCATTGCCAAGAAATTATGGTTAAGCCTAATAAAAAATTTCTAAATGTTTTTATGTTTGGAGTATTAAGGTTAGGTCTTTAATCCATTTTGAGCTAGTTTTTGTATATTGTGCATGATAAAAGTTCAACTTCATTCTTTCACATTGTGGATATGCAGATTCTCCAGCACTGTTTGTTGAAGAGATTCTCTTTTCTCCATTGAGTTGTGTTAGCATCATTTTTAAATATCATTTCACCAAATATAGTAGGATTTGTTTCTTTCTTTATTCTATTCCTGGTTTATGTATTTTTTTGTTAGTATCACATTGTTTTGATTACCTTAAAGTTAGGAACATGATTTCTAGCCAGAACGTATGGTACCTCCCAGTTGGTAGATCTCCTCGCATTATTTTACCTGGTTTTGGTTCCTAAAATTCAGAATTTTAGCATGAGGTTTTCTGGCTTTATGAAAACTGCCATGATATTTGATAGAGATTGGGTTAAACCTATAGATTTCTTAACATTATTCTTTGAATCCAATTATTTGTGTCATCTTATTTTCTTTCAGTAATGTTTTAATAGTCCTCAGTGTGCTAACTTTCTACCTCCTTTTTTAGTTTTTTTTTATTATTATTTTGAGACTGTTGTAAATGGTTGGTTTCTTATTATCTTTCTGGGGTTTTTTATTGTAAGCATAGAACAAATGATTTTGTGTTTGGGTTTCTAGGTCCTTTAAAAATATTTTTTATTGGTATTATAAAGATGATGTACAGAGGGTTACAGTTATATAAGTCAGGTAAAGACTACATTTCTTTTTGAACAATGCCACCCCTTCCCTTGTTCTTTCCCAATTTTCCTCTCCCATCCCCACCTACAAGTTGTATACTTCATTTTCAACAGTGTCTAATGAGTACCACTGCTGTATTTGTTCAGTTCCTCGATTCTTCAACCTTAAAATTTAGTAGTTGTTCCCCCCACCCCCCCCAGTCCTGGGCCTTGAACTCAGGGCCTGAGCACTGTCCCTTCTTTTTTGCTCAAGGCTAGCACTCTGCCACTTGAGCCGCAGCACCACTTCTGGCCATTTTCTGTATATGTGGTGCTGAGGAATTGAACCCAGAGCTTCATGTATACGAGTCAAGCACTCTTGCCACTAGACCATATTCCCAGCCCCCGTAGTTTTTCAAAGTTGAACTAAAATTTTTTTTAAGCTCCTAACACCATTTTACTCAAAGAGATGCTTTACTTCTTTGGAATGCATCATATTTCTTTCTCTTACCTAATTACTAAATTACTTCTAAGAGAAAATACCTTTTTTTAAAAAATCTTTTGAAGGCAAGGGAAAGCCACTGAAAGTTGTTTTGTTTTGTTTTAAAGAGGAAAAACAATGAAGTATATGCATTAAAACCTGAACTCTTAAATATCTTGGTTCACTTAGAGGAGAAGTGGTAAGAGTGATACAAAATAGAAGCAGACCTGCAAGATGATCTGATTGGTGATTTGCACAGGGAGTAGGGCTGTAGTGGTGGAGAGTGGAAGTAGAGAAATAGTGGATGGAACTGAGTAGAGTGGCACAACTAGCTAATAGACTGGATGTATAGGTAATGTATCCATTATAGTCTATATACAAACTATTTCTGAAGCCAGCTCTTAAATCTCTGGCCTATGCTAGCTGAATAGATGGAGTTGTTTTGGTGACACATTGTTGTATAGAGATTTTTATATACTGATTTGAGTTGATTGAGAAGCTGTGAGAAAGAGATTATGTAAATACCATTGTATGCACACTGTAGACTCAGAAAATAAATTGGCCCTACTCTAGAGGAATCTGAGAAACCAGGAGAGATGTGTTATATAATACTCAAAAAAAATACACACTTAGATTTATGCTGTCATGGAAAAGGCAACTTAACATTACAGTGCATTTAATTCTTATTAATGTGGGTACTAATTTTCTTGTTTAATATTATAATTGATATTTTATAAGAAGAAGGCTTTTTTTTTTTTACTTTGTTAAATTGGCTCAATGTCATGCATCTACCTTGATTTTATTTACTTAGTTTAGTTTGTCTTGAGGCATGAACTCTGGACCTGAGCGCTATCCCTTTTGCTTTGGCTTAAACTTAAGGCTGGCTTTGAACCATAATCCTCAGATCTCAGCCTCCTGAGTAGGTAGGATTACACCTGGTGGGAGCTACTAGCATCCAGTACGTTGACATTTCTTTTTTTTTTTAATGTCTGGCAAGCACTAAAGCAGGTATTATTTGTTGGCAGTTTCTATAAGGAAAATCATGTTGTTGTTGGAGAGAGTAATGAAAGATATAGCAGTGGAAAAAAAGAGAATGAGTGCATTTGAGTATATTCTTCCTTTGAATCATGAGGTTCAGAATATGTAATTATTTTCCTTAAAAGAGTAATACTACTTCACAGTTGTCATTATTTTTAAAAACCACTGTTTTGATTAGAAGAAAACAAAGTAGTGACATGGAAGAATTTTTCCTGGTCCTGAACTATATAAAAGTAGAGGTAAGAAGAACCATTATTACCTCTAGTCCTGATTTTGTCATTTGATGGTTTTATAATTCTAGGAAGCCACTTTTCTACTGTGATCCTCAGTTTACTCATCGGCCAAATGACAGAGCTGCACAGAATGATCCTCCTGCCCTTCTGCCCTTTTGCTCTGTATTTAAAAAAAAAATTTTATTGTCAAACTGATGTACAGAGAGGTTACAGTTTCATACGTTAGGCATTGGATACATTTCTTGTACTCTTTGTTACCTCCTCCCTCATTCCCCTCTCCCCCCTCCCCCTTTCTCTGTATTTTTAAAAATCCATTTTACCCAAGTTTTGCAGTGGTCTCCATCATTAGAAACAAGCACATCTAGCTTTAAATGTCTTTAATAAATGTTCTTTTCATAAGCTGCTTTAGCACAAATTATTTTGCGTCGTTTCCATTGTAACTTGCACGATGTTTTTTTTTTTTTTTGGCCAGTCCTGAGGCTGGACTCTGGGCCTGAGCACTGTCCCTGGCTTCTTTTTTGCTCAAGGCTAGCACTCTGCCACTTGAGCCACAGCACCACTTCTGGCCATTTTCTGTATATGTGGTGCTGGGGAATCGAACCCAGGGCCTCATGTATATGAGGCAGGCACTCTTGCCACTAGGCCATATCCCCAGCCCTGCACGATGTTTTTTAAGACTATTCTTTTTATGTTTTTAAGTAGTTGTGCAAATGAGTTATCATTCAACAAATCATAAGCACAATGCATTTTGATAGATGCTTTTTTGAGAATTTTTAAGGGATGATTTGCAATCAATCTCTTAAGGACAGTTATTTTAGTTAGATACTTGACATCTTTTCTGCCATGATCTTTCAAATACTGTTGATTACGAGTTTTTGTGACTATATCCCTGGAGGTTTCTTTTGAGATAGTTGCATTAGGAAACTGAGGTTGTTAGTGGTAGTGTTGTTGTTGTTGTTGTTTTTAATGTCAATTACTTATAGCCAGGATAGCCTCATATGAACTTTCTTTTTCATAAATCTTTAATTTAAAATCCTTAGAATTTCCTTTGATATTGAACTTGATATGTAAAAATATTTCCAACATAATGACTTGACCAAGAGGTTCTTTACATGGTGTTTGTGCTTTTGTTTTTAATGTCATTTATCATAGTAAGATAGTCACAGGCACAAAACTCATGTATTTAGTTTGTATTCATTCTGTATACTTTTTGTTTGATTTAATGTAAAGAATAAGTAGTAGGTGTAGAAGTCTAGAAAAGGATGAAATCTGGGATCCTGTGTTACCTCGCTAATATGTTTATGATTTTAATACTAAGCCATGGCCATATAGACAAATCTTGTAGAACAGAGTGTAGTTAAATGTAAAAACAAAGGAGCACAGGATGAAGAAAGAACATCACTCATTTTCCATCTTTTAATTCACCAAGTATTTACTTAAATCTTCTAGTATATTAACAAGTAGAGAAAATAATGGGGTTCATGTACAAAGCATTTTAAATTTAATTGCTGAGTTTTCCAAAGGTTTCACCAAATGTTTTAAAGTGATTTCCATTGTAATAAAGGAAACTTTGAGGGGGAAAAACTTAAATTTGAGCTTGCTAAGATTTAAACTCTCCTTTATAAGTACAAAATATTAACCTTTATTTGTAGATGACCAAAAGAGAATAAGAAATCCACAGATTTGAAGAAAATAGAAATGTCTTATGCATAAGTGTGTTTAGACATATATTGAAGTTCATCAATTGATGAACTTTTCTTTAAAAAATAACTTGAGTCCACAGAAGTTTTAAGGGGTTTGTTCTTAAACATTTTCCCTTCTAACTTTTCTCTTCCTTCACTCCCTGCCCTCCATGCCCTCCTTTCCCCTCTCCCTCCCTCCTTCCCCCCTCTCTCCTCCCCTCTCTCCCTCCCTCTCTCTCCTCTCTCTCTTATGCTTAAGTGTGTTTAGACATATATTGAAGTTCATCAGTTGATGAACTTTTCTTTAAAAAATAACTTGAATCCACAGAAATTTTAAGGGGTTTGTTCTTAAACATTTTCCCTTCTAACTTTTCTCTCCCTCCTTCACTCCCTGCCCTCTCTCCCCCCTCCCCCTCTCTCTCCCTCTCTCCTTCTCTCCCCCTCTCTCCATCTCTCCCTCTCTCCCTCCCCCTCTCTCCCTCTCTCCTAGGTAAAATTATTTTAATGCAGTTTTTTAAAGTTGGCAAACTAGCTGGGTGCCAGTGGTGCATGCCTGTAATCCTGGTTACTCAAGAGTCTGAGATCTTGAGGGTCATGGTTCAAAGCCAGCCCTGGCAGAAAAGTTTATAAGAATCTTATTTCTAATTAAGGACAAAAAAAAAAGCCAGAAGTGGAGCTGTTACTCAAGTGGTACAATGCTAGCCTTGAGCAATAAAGCTCAGTGACAGTGCTTAGGCCCTAAGTTTAAACTCCAGACCAAAACAGCACGCACGCGCGCGCGCGCACACACACACACACAAACACACACACACAAAAAAAAACTAGACATAATGGTACATGCCTACAGTCCCAGTACTCAGTAGGCTGAGGCAGGAGGCTTGTCAGCCAAAGGCTAGACTAGCTCCGTAGAGAGTACAAGGCCAGCTTTGAAACCCTATCTCAATTTATTTTTTATTTATTTTATTTTTATTATTATTTTTTTTTTTTTTGCCAGTCCTGGGCTTGGATTCAGGGCCTGAGCACTGTCCCTGCCTTCTTTTTGCTCAAGGCTAGCACTCTGCCACTTGAGCCACAGTGCCATTTCTGGCCGTTTTCTATATATGTGGTGCTGGGGAATCGAACTCAGGGCTTCATGTATGCAAGGCAAGCACCCTTGCCACTAGGCCATATTCCCAGCCCCCTATCTCAAAATTTTGAAAGAAAGAAAAGCAATATAAAAAGATGGCAATGAAAATCTCAAGTATTATGTGATAGCCTTAGTTGTAATAGTAGCGAATAGGAAAAGTGAGTTTTAGTTCCTATGTTTAAAATTTTTTTTCTGTTTGAATATGTGAATTGCAAGTGAATTACTACCAAGTGTTAATAATCTATTATGTCTTGTTTTTTAAAGTGAATGAATTTTTAGCTTTTGAGGGTCCCATCTTGTTGGATATGAGGATTAAACATCTAATCAAAACAAATCAGTTAAGTCAAGCAACTGCTCTAGCAAAGCTGTGTTCTGACCATCCAGAGATTGGTACAAAAGGTAGTTTTAAACAAACTTACCTTGTCTGTCTTTGCACATCATCACCAAATGAAAAGCTAATTGAAGAGGTGAGTATACTTTTTGTTAGTAATTAATTTTTAAAGTAGAAAAACTAATTTTTAGTTATATTAGAATGCTTGACTTTTCTTTGTAAATAGTTAAGGGACTATTGTCAATCAGCTTGTTTTAATATACTCATGGGTAGGGTCAACTTCATTCTAAGCAGCTATCAGAATTATAAGAAAATTATTTTCATTTACCCTCTATCTTGAATAATATGGATCTTTTAATTGGCTTGACTAAAATGAGGGGAAGATGGTGGTAGCTTAACAGTTCAGTAAAATATTTATTTGGGGAAGAGTTTGGGCAATATCTTTATTTTTATTTGACTTCAGATACTTGCAAATCTTTCGAACTGGCTAATTTAAATAACAAAAAGTGTTCCTAGAAGGAAATCATGCAGATTCTCTCTAAATATGTAGACTGTATAGGAATAGCTACCTTTTTATATAATATGTATTAAGTGTAAATATCCTATGTGCAAATCTGTAGAATGTAAGTTTCTTTGTGAGTCATTAGCCTATCATTACGTATAATTTGGCATAAACTTTATAGTCCTTGGCATAGTATTTATGTGTGTTTTATGACTTCAAAATTCTGAAAGTAGAATCATGATCTAAATGAGAATTTTACATTTCAGAGACTCAGCTTCAAAATGAAGCTAGAGACAAGGAAGGAGTATTTAAAGACAATGTGTAACAATTTAAGAAATTTAGTTAACCTTAGTAGTACGTTGACCAGTATTTGTTGAACACTGAATGTATAAAAATATTTGTATCTTACCAGGCTCTGGTGGTTTATGCCTATAATAGTAGCTACTGGGGAGGCTGAGATCTGAGGATCATGGATTAAAACCAGCCTGGGCAGGAAAGTCTGGTTGACTCCTGAATTAACCACCAGAAAGTGTGGTTCAAGTGGTAGAATATTAGCCTTGAGCTAAAGTGCTCAGGGATATCACCCAGGCCCTGAATTCATGCCCCAAACAGCAAAAATAAATAAATAAATTTAAATCTATCTTTATATGTTGTTTCTAGAGCAGTAGAGCAAGGAAAGCAAAGGAGTTGTAGAATATACTTAAGGATATGTTAAGAGAAAGATGAAAGGCTGAGATAGAAGATAAAAATGACAAGCCAGGAACAACATCTCATAACTGCAATCCCAGCTATACAAGAAGGTAGTGATCAGGAAGATCAAGGCCAGCTCAGACTAAAAGTTCACAAGGACCTCATCTGAACCAGTAAAAAGCTGGGACTCTGGTGCAGCCTGTCATCCTAGCTAATGAAACTAGTGTAGAGAGGAGGTTCACAGATCCTATTTGAAAAATTGCTAGGCAAAAAGGGACAGGGGTGTAGCTTAAGTGGTTAACTTGTAACCTAGTTAGCACAAGAACCTGAATTCAAATCCAAGTCCCACTAAAAAAATTACAAAGAAAATTTGTGATCCCCTTGAGTAGACAGATTAAAATTAGAAATCAGAAAAAAAAAAACTCATTACCCACATGAAGTTAGAGATCGTGAGTATATGATGGTTGTGTGCTTCTCCTTGAGACAGTGAGGGAAGAGGTAGTAGCTTAGACCAAGGCAATAAATGAGCATGTCAGATATGGTGAGAATATTAGGATGGTGATTACAGGCCATTTCTAGGCTGGATGAAGTAGAATCACATGTTTTAGCCTAAGGCATTTTTCCATTAGTTTGGACATTAGCCAGTCTACAGGGGTTTTTCTCCCTTTCTTTTTTCACAAGTAATAACTAGACAATCGACAATGCTGTGTAACATTTCTTGAATTAGCCTTTGAAATGTATGTAACTTAAGTACACAGTATGTGCTTTTTAGGTAGTGGAGTATTAAAGGTGAATAAGGCTAGGCCCTGTCTCAGAGAAGCATACTTTCTAGTGGAAAGTCATCTTAACATAGGATTTAATAGCTTGAAGTTGGAGAGATGAATTTGTAATCTCATAAACATCTATTCCTGTGACTTAGATGAGGCTCAAGTGATACTAAGCACCTGCTTAGCATTGGTACCTGCCCCCCCAAAAAAGGAAAAAAAAATCCATTATTTCTAGATCACAAAGGTTTGAAGTATGCTTTATATGTGAGGAAATAAACATGAGTAATTATATATACAAAAATGTGCATTTTTAAACAGAGTAAGCTAGCACCTGTGACTCACCTCTTTAATACTAGCTGC
The DNA here is from genome assembly GCF_023159225.1 of Perognathus longimembris pacificus. Taxonomy (NCBI): domain Eukaryota; kingdom Metazoa; phylum Chordata; class Mammalia; order Rodentia; family Heteromyidae; genus Perognathus; species Perognathus longimembris. The sequence continues at coordinate 28,289,972 of NC_063169.1, read as the reverse complement.
TTGAGAACAAAGATTGGGAGGCTCACATTTTAAAACTAGACCTAGCAAAAAGGTTGTGAGATCCTCATCTGCCCCAATACCTGGTACAGTGTGATACATATCTGTGTAGATATTTGAAATCAGTAGAATTGTGGTTCTAGACCATCCAAGGCAAAAATTTCACAAGACCCCACCTCAACAGAAAAATGTTAACCATGGTGACATAAACCTCTCATTCTACCTGTGCAGGAAGTAAAAACAGGATCAGGTCCAAGCTGACTTGTACCACACATTAAGAGGGAACAGGGTAGGTAGAGGAGGGATGGGTCAAAAGGGGTGACATTGACAAGATACATTGTATGCATAAACTGCTTTATTAACTAAATAAAAAACTGTAGTATAAAGGAGAGGACATGGCTCAACTGGTAGACAATCTACCTAGAAAACATGAAAGCCCTGAGTTTAAACCCGTAGTACTACCAAAAGTGATGGGGCCTAAAGAGGATAATTTCATTGAGGAAAGAAAATCTTTCTTCATAAATAATGCAAATATTTTTTACCATGTGAACATTAATGGGATTAACTTAGGTTTTAAAAGAAACAAATATGGTTGAATTAAAAATCAGTCTTTGAAGAAATAGGTTTTATTTATCTATGTATTTACACTTATGCATGTGGTATTCTGGAATAAGTAAAGACTGTGAAGCTAAGCCTGAATTGATATCTTGACATTAACACCAAGTGTTTGTGGCTTAACTTATTCTTTAAAAAAAAAAAAAGTATGTAAATATGGGCACCCCTAAATCACAAAGTCTAAAGTCTGAAATGCTCCAAAACCTATTATGTTGAAGGAGATAACACCACAAGCAGAAAATTCTACACCTTATATCATGTGACAGGTCACAATCAAAACCTAGATAAAATGATATGAAACAAAAATTTCATGTGTAAATGTGGGTCCCTACCTACAAATATCTAACGTAAAAAAATACAATGTCTGAAATATTTCTTGTCACAAGCATTTGGGTTAAAGACACTTACTGTAAAGTAATGTTTACCCAGTAAGCTCTTGTGTAGATATGAGTACTTTCTTTGAAGAAGCTGGGCACTAATAGATGCTATTATTACTGTTACTTATATCATATGAAAATGCTAAAAACCAGGTTGTGCTACAGCCAGTGGCTCACACCTGCTACTCAGGAGGCTGAAATATGAGGCTACAAGTTCAAAGCCAGCCACAGCAGGAAAGTCCTGTGAAATTCCTACCTCTAAGTAGCCACCAAAAAGTTGAAAGTGGATATAGAGAGCCAGCCTTGAGCAAAAATGCCAAGTGGAGGGCTGGGGATATAGCCTAGTGGCAAGAGTGCCTGCCTCGGATACACGAGGCCCTAGGTTCGATTCCCCAGCACCACATATACAGAAAACGGCCAGAAGCGGCGCTATGGCTCAAGTGGCAGAGTGCTAGCCTTGAGCGGGAAGAAGCCAGGGACAGTGCTCAGGCCCTGAGTCCAAGGCCCAGGACTGGCCAAAAAAAAAAAAAAAAAAAAAAATGCCAAGTGGAGAACTTGAGGCCCTGGGTTCAAATCCCAGTACCCACACCAAAAAACAACTGAAAACAGTTTGATTTACTATCGTTTGTGTGAGTATGTCAGAGTAATTGTTTAAAACTAGAACAACATTTATAAAAGATATGATGAAATGAGATTGGGTCTTTGATGTCAGTCACATGTAATTTTACTCAAGGCTCCAACACTTAACTGTTGTAAATTGTGCGGCAACACCTTTGAATGTAATATTTATATACAAAATGAGAATGACAATACCTGCATAGTGATATTGAATTACTGATTGATAATTATGATTGAATGATAATATACATAAAATGTTTGATAAGGTATCTAAATATAGGTATGAAGAATGTTATAAATGCAGATTCTTCAGTCATTTATATTTAAACGAAATAGAGGAGTTTATAGATAAAAATGGTTAGTTATAGGTTGTTTATAGGTAGAAAGTGTTAGAGGAATTGAAATGTGGAAAAGCATTGCCATGGGGCTTTTTTTTTTTTTTACTAGGGGATGTGTTTGTTCTGTGACTGTCTGGGGCTTGAACTCAGGGCCTGAGCACTACCCTGAGCTTTTGCTCAAAAGTAGCACTCAACCTCTTGTGCTGCTGCCCCATTTCTGGCTTTTTTGGTGGTTAATTGGAAATAAGAGTCTGCTGGACTTTCCTGCCTGGGCTGGCTTTGAATTAGAGCCCTCAGATCTCAGCCTCCTAAGTAGCTAGGACTACAGGTGTGAGCCACTAGGCTCAATCTCTGTTTCTGAGAGTGTTTCACCACCTAGGCCTTAGCCTCGGCCACCTTAGTGCTGAGAATACAGATGTGAACAACCATACTCAGCTTAGATTTTAGTCTTTATTCTTCTGCTAACTGTGCTTTCTTAAATCATTGATATTAATTACACAGTTCAAACCTTTGTTTAGTATTTTTAATGTTTTCTAGTCCAATTTCATATATATGATAGAGCCTCTGAATCTATTAGCACACCACACTTACTGTCATTATCAAAGATAAGCCTTAAGATTACCTGCATCATCTATTTGCATAAACACTTGTTCAGTCCCAAACACTTGACATTTTATACCTATGCAAACTTTTGCTTACCCAGTATTTGATGAGGAGAGAAAGATGACCAACTAGGAGAGATCCAGTCAGTTCTGTGGTACATGGGTGTTAATGGTCTGTGTTCCATCTTCATTCCTCCTTTTTGCCATATGTCATTGTGCTGTGTGGTAAGTAGTCTTTGTATTCTGGGGAACACAAAATGATTTGTTAACTTGAAATGTTTATCACATCACTTATAACAAATGGTTGTAAAGATGATAAGGAAATTTACACAGTACATCACTGAAATGAGGTGTAATAAGTACTACCTTAAAAAAAGTAATAAGTGTAGTATATCATTAAATGAAGCAGGTTGCCTTCATCTAGGTTATACGAACATATTCATGAATATTGAAAAGCTTTGAAATTGAGTGCATTTATATGAAAAGCAGCATAGTGGAAGAGTTATAGAAAACTGAAGTGAGCTTATTTTTAAAGTGATACAGCTACATAAAATGTTTATTTCCTCCAACAGATAGCTTATTAGTCTATCCATTATAACACTCACCTATCGGTTGATTTCCAATATTTAAATCAGGTCAAAGGGAGAAAAATACTGCAATTTTCCTTGTTTAGTGTCAAGAATCTCATTTAATGGGTAACAAGTGCTTATAAGTAACATGAGTTATTTAGTGAACTTCTGTAAATTCTCAGGGTTGGTTTCCCTATTTATTTGTCTGTCATGTCATGCTTAATATATTTTACTGGCTATGAAGAAAGATTATCTCTTAAAATTATAACCTAGTCTTTGTCTCAGTAATGACCAATTGTAACTTGGTAGTAGGAGAGTTAATGGCATTTTATTGATGAAATCATTCATAAATATAATGAAAAATTGAAACTATGACTACGGAATACTCTAATATTTAAAATGTGCCCTTTTATGGCACATTTCTGTGTCCTTTTTCTTTAGATTTCAGAAGTTGACTGCAAAGATGCACTAGAAATGATCTGTAACTTAGAATCTGAAGGTGATGAGAAAAGTGCTCTTGTTTTGTGTACTGCATTTTTATCACGTCAGCTCCAGCAAGGAGATATGTACTGTGCTTGGTGAGTTCATTCTCTTTTTCCAGGGACAGTTGGTTAAATAGCAATACAAAATTGGTCTTGAGAATCAGATAGTTTAGAAATACTTTTTAAAATCTTTTTAAACCTCACCAAGAGACAAATCATGTTTTCAGATATTATGTGCTATAAAAACTATCAAGTAGTTCATATTTTGGGCTTAAAACTCTTTTCTGTTGGCCACACAATCCCTTAGCAAGTAAACCAGTAATGCTAGCTTGTCAACAAAACTTTAAATGTTGAAGTTATCTCATGTCACCCTAGAACTTTTCAGCTTTGTAAGCAGCTGTGATTCAATATGTGTATTTTTTCTTCTGCATATTATACACTTCTAGTTGGTTAACTTACATTTGGAAATCTAGTTCATTTTCTAACAGTGAGAAATTATTGTACTTTGCTAGCTTCTTTTTTTTTCTTTTTTTTTTTTTTTAATTTTTTTTTTTTGGCCAGTCCTGGGCTTTGGTCTTAGGGCCTGAGCACTGTCCCTGGCTTCCTTTTTGCTCAAGGCTAGCACTCTGCCACTTGAGCCACAGCGCCATTTCTGGCCATTTTCTGTATATGTGGTGCTGGGGAATCGAACCCAGGGCCTCATGTATACGAGGCAAGCTCTCTTGCCACTAGGCCATATCCCCAGCCCCTTTGCTAGCTTCTTAAGTGGTCTCCTTCAGTTCACACTTTCTTGTATGATAAATTTCCAACAGTCAAAATTTGTTATATATAATGTTTAGGAGACCACAACTAAAGTTGACTTCTATTAATTTAGAGAACTTTTAGGCTATTTTGTCTTAGATTAATTAATGTTAATTTATATGGTCAGCCAACAGCATTATTAATCTTTAAAGTTACAACAATTATGATGATGCAATAGAAAAGTGGGCTTATAACAGTCTGACACTTAAAATGCTTGTCAAGTGATATGTGACATACAAAAAAAATATAGGGCAGGTCAGTAAAGGTTGTGTAATCAAAGGAATTAAAACAAGGTTTGCTGAGCAGTTGATTTATGTTATGAAGGAAAAAATACAAAGGCACTATAGAGTAGATTGATTTAAAAGGTAAATATAAAAATTATGGATCATTTGTTAATGAAAAGTAGACTTTGTAGATGTAATAGTATGAAAACAAGCACTAAGAAATTAATGTGCTCTATTGGTTTAAAAACACATTAAGGTCTGAATTGTAGGAAATAAGCAAAAGCAATCTACTATGGACTCTTTAAATAGAAGGTGGACATATACATTAATGTGTATGAAGCATTTTATTGGAGAAGTGATAGTGAGGCTTTTATGGGAAAGGAAGTTAGCCATATAGAGCTGAGAAAAATACCAGTCAATGACTACTATTACTAGGAAGTTATAAAGTCCTCTTTATACATGTGGCATGAAGTGAGAGAAATACCAAAGCTTCGTTCCCAGGATAGTAAAAAGGCAAAACTCAGTGGTAACCATGCTGTAAATTAAAAAGATGGTGAATTGAGATGGAGAGCAGTCATCTTTTCATATACTGTCACACGTTGCTTGACAACATGACACATTTTGAGAAACATTAGAGGCAGTTTTGTCATTAGACAAAGACTGTGGAATGTAGTGAAAGCAAGAGGCTGTGATGGCATGCCATCACAGGTTGTGTGGTCCTTTAGGGCCATCCTCTTGCCTGACTCCCATGACTGGAAACATAGAGGCATGACTGTGGATTCCAGGTTTCAGAAAAGATCAAATGGAAAAGGCTTACAAAGAACTAGAAAGGTGAAAGGAGTTGACTTGAGAAACAGATTTTGAAAGTCCTCAAGTAGGTTAAAATCTAGAAAATGAGCAGAAGTAAAAGCAAGAAATTTAGTTATAAAGGCCTATAAATCAAAGATGTACTTGATGAAAATACTGAAGCAAGGAAGATGATTTTTTTTTGAAAATTAACTATAGGATACATGAGAAATAACAAATAGGACACTAAAAATGAGACAGATTTATTACCCTTGTCATATTGTGTTCTATGAAAAACTACATCATTTAAATAAATTTTAAAGTTAATTTTGTTTTCACAATTTATTTAAGCAGGCAGTGGTGGCTCACACTTGTAATTCTATCTACTTGAGAGACTGAAATCAGGAGGATTTGGGTTTATAGCCAGCCAGGCAAACACCTTGTAACACCCAGATGGCTCAGTAGCATGTGTCAGTTATCTTAGCTGTATGAGAGGCTGAGATTGAGCCCAGGCAGAAAAGTCTTAGGAAATTCCTATCTCAACAGAAGCTGAGCATGGTGACATGTACCTGTCATCCCAGTTATGGTGGAAAGGGAAACTAGGTGGATCACAGTCCAGTCACATGCATGGCAGTGAGTTTCTTATCTCAAAAGTAATGAGTAGAAGAAGAGCTGGAGGCACACCTCCTAGCAAACCCAAGATTGGGGCAAACCCCAACTGTCCTCACTTTTAAAAAAGATTATTTTACTATTGTAACACAGATTTGTCTCTTCTATGTTCTGTGTCGACCATGATTCCTTTCTGCATCAAAAATAGTGTTATTGGTTGTTTTTAATTTAAAAGACAAATGAATGAGTTTTGTTTCTATATGATGGTAGGATTGAAGCAGGGTCTCACATACACTAGACAATGCTGTACTACTGAGCAATACCCCCACTAGCCCTAGAAAAGTGCTTTTAAAAAATCATTTTTCACTTCTAGATACTTATGTGCACTTGCACATGCATGTTCACAAATCAGAGTTACTATTCTATAACTTGTGCAAATGTTAAATGATTTTTTAATAAAAGATAAGTGCTGCTCTGGGACTGAAAAAATATTGATCAATAAAATATTTGTTCTTTCGAAAGTCAGAACGTTATCTTGCATTCCACATGTATCATTGGAAACCAAACCAGTTTTCAAATAGTTATAAGACTGGCATATTATTACATTATTGCTCCAACTTATCTCTTAACCTTGTTGTTTTTTTTTAAGGGAACTCACTCTTTTTTGGAGTAAGTTACAACAAAGGGTAGAACCATCAATACAAGTGTACCTAGAGAGGTGTCGTCAACTTTCTTTGTTAACAAAGACTGTATATCACATTTTCTTCCTGATTAAAGTTATTAATTCAGAGGTAAGAATAAACATGGTATCTTTTCTTATTTTAAAATTAACAAAAATTATTATTTCAATACTACTTACTTCAAGTGATTTAAAAAATAAAAATTGCTTAAGACAATGATTTTCTTATTAATCCTGTGATACATTTGATCCAGAAGAACAATGCAATTGGAAAGGAAGGGCTTGCTCTTACCTTGTAGGAAAGTAGTACACAAAATAATGGGAATATTTGTTCTTCATTTTGTTACTAGGTGTTTTATTACTTTGGGAATTTGACTACTAAGAATTTTAAAAAGTATAAAGAGAAATGTAAAATTAAATTTCCTTGCTAGCAGTATGGCAGATTATGTAGTCTAAAAACCCCTGTACTTGCCAGGTGCTGGTGGCTCATGCCTGTAATGCTAGCTATTCAGGAGTCCGAGATCTGAGGATTCTGGTTCGAAACCAACTTGGGCATGAAAGTTTGTGAGACTCTTTTCTCCAGTTAACTACCACAAAAAGAAAAGGAAAGCCAGAAGAGGCGCTGTGGCTCAAGAGGTAGAGTGCCAGTCTTGAGCAAAAAAGCTCAGGAACAGTGCCTAGGCCCGGAGTTGAAGCTTCAGGATTGGCACAAAAAGAAAAAACAAAACCTGTACTACCAAACAGCCACAAATACTTGTGAGATAAAACTTAAGTATCTTATTTTTGCAGCTGAGATCACAGGAGTATTAGGGAAATCTGTAGGTTTTCCTTGATAAAGATGAACCTAAAAACTAGAGCAGAAAACAAACTAAGAGTGCTCAGTCTTGCCTAGCCTGATGGGGACTAGAACAGTAACTAACTAGCTCAGGTTGTAATAGTCACATAGGGATAGGACATAGCTATGTGAAGATTAGAGATAAGATCTCGGGCCCTCTCATGTGAAGAACTAGACCTGAGCCCTTACCATCCTTTCCCTCACCCTTCCCACACTATGTATACACATGTGTGACGAGGCATGTAACAGGTGAGAATGGTTGGCTATAAAAATTGTATAGCTCAGATCTATCTGAAAGTAGATTAAAATAACCACGGAGGTTTATGTGAAAGCTGTACGTAGCCAGTTGGTTCCACCTGTTTTCCATTTGTCCTTTTTCGTGTGTGTGTGTGTGTGTGTGTGCACGTGCACGCATATATGTGTGTACACATACACACACCTATCCTAGAGCTTGAACTCAGGGCCTAGGTACTGTCTCTGAGCTTTTGTGCTCAAAGCTACTGCTCTACCACTTGAGCTACAACTCCATTTCTGGCTTTTGGTTAATTGGAAATAAGAGTCTCAGTCTCAGGCTGGTTTTGAACTTCAATCCTCAGATCTCGGCCTCCTAATAGTTTGGATTTACAGTCATTAGCTATCGGCTTCTGGCTCTTTAAAATAGGCTTACTGCCAGGCACCAGTAGCTCACACTGTAATCCTAGCTACTCCAGATGCTAGAAAGAAAGGGTCATGATTCAAAGCCAGAGTGGACAGAAAAAGTCCACAAGACTCCACCTCCAAAATAGTCATCAAAAAGCTGGGCTGTAGACGTGGGCTCAAGTGGTAGAGTGCCAGTAGATCAAGAAAGCCAAGCAAAGCTGGGTGTTGGTGGCTCATGCTTGTAATCCTAGCTACTCAAGAGGCTGAGACCTGAGGACCACAGTTCAAAGGCTAGGGCAGAAAAGTCCCCATAAGACACTTATCTCAGATTAACCACTCAAAAACTGGAAGTGGTGCTGTGGGGCTCAAGCGAAGTGGGAAAGTGCTAGCCTTAAGCACAAAGAGGCTCAGGGACAGCACCTAGGCCCTGAGTTCAAGCCCCACGGCTGACAAAAAAATAAAAAGCCAAGCAAGAATGAGGCCCTGATTTCAAACCCCAAAGTAGTAATAACAGTAAAATAATCATTAGATAATAATTATCCATTCTATTTTTCCTAATCTTTGTGTCCTTACATTTTCTGAAAGTTAAGTCCTAGTAGGCAAATGTCTTAATACTTGAGCCGTGCCTATAGCCCTTTTCCTTTAGTTATTTTTCACGTCTGTCTTTTCCCTGGGGCCAGGCTTGGACTGCACTATCATCTTCCTATCTCTGCCTCCCATTTAGTTGGGATTTCGGGCCTGAACCTATGAAAAACGTAGGAGTTGTTAATCTTTGAAAAGGGTCTCACTAACATTTTTGCTCCAAGTGGCCTTAGACTGCAATTCTTCTTGTCTTCACCCCCCAAGTAGCTAAGACTGTAGCACTGAGACACTGAGTTTGGCCTTCTCAATTTTTTTTTTACAAGCATATCTAAGCTATATGCTACTTTTTTATTGTAATACTTTATTTCTTTTTTGGCCTATGAATACAAAACCTCAGTTTTCTGTACTTTTTAAAGTGTGTGTGTTTGATGCTGCTGGGGCTTAAACTCGGGGCCTAGACACTGTCCCAGAGCTTTTTTGCTCAAGCCCTGTACTCTACCTCTTGAGTTACAGCTCCCTTTCAGCTTTTGGGAGTAATTGTGAATGTTCCCCAGACTTTCCTCAGATCTCAGCCTCTGACCATTTCTTTTTTAAAATTCTCTATCACAAATAATCTAGTTCATGAATGTGGCCACATCCTGTGGCTGGCTGGTTTCTTGTAGAATGTTCCCATTTATCCTTTAAAACCCATTTGATCTCTTTATTCCATGCATCTTTCTAGTGACTCTTACCTTCATAATTGCTAGCTAATAAACAATAGTTACAGATGTCAGTTAAGAAAAAAACGAACCCTGCTTTCTTCATTCTTAAGCAAGCTTAGCCATAAAGTAGATTCTTTTAACACTAGGATCCTCCCCCTCCTTCACACACACACTCTCTCTCTCTCTCTCTCTCTCTCTCTCTCTCTCTCTCTCTCTCTCTCTCTCTCTCTCTCTCTCTCTCTCAATAAACAATTGACTTTGCTACTCTAGAAATTTTTCCATTACTAACAAGTTGGAAAATCTAAGGGCTTTCTCAGTTTTCTTACTAAGAGCATTACATTTTGGAAGGATTGCAAGGAAGTGAGCTTAATGATAAAGGTGACTTTTATTGATCTTTTAGTCATGTGTGAGACATTAAATTCTTACTAGGTAGTGTGTGTATACATTTGATCTCACTTAAAGCCAGCAATGTTACAAAATTTAAGTGCTATTTTGACATAAAAGGAATTCTTCATACCTAGGTCTTTTTCTTAGCTTCCAGTGCTTATGTTTGTGTCTGCTGTACTGTGAAGTTTATTTTATACACAACCACACACCAGAATATGCTTCAGTGCTTTAGAAAGAGCATCTTTTCCTATATTTCTGTGGTAAGATTTGAGAAAAAAAATGTTGATCTTAAATACCAAATTTAAAAATCTGTTCTGATCAGTCTAGATTAACATTTTCTGTTTGTTTTTCACAGACTGAAGGAGCTGGTCTTGCTACCTGTATAGAACTATGTGTAAAAGCTCTTCGATTGGAATCTACAGAAAATACAGAAGTGAAAATATCAATTTGCAAGACCATTTCTTGTTTGTTACCTGATGATTTGGAAGTTAAACGCGCTTGTCAACTGAGTGAATTTTTGATTGAGCCCACAGTAGATGCATATTATGCTGTGGAAATGTTGTATAACCAGCCAGACCAGAAGTATGATGAAGAGAATCTTCCTATACCAAATTCTCTGCGTTGTGAGCTCTTACTTGTTTTGAAAACTCAGTGGCCCTTTGATCCAGAATTCTGGGATTGGAAAACCTTAAAACGACAGTGTCTTGCACTAATGGGAGAGGAAGCGTCCATTGTGTCTTCAATCGATGAATTAAATGATAGCGAAGCATATGAGAAAGTAGTAGACTACCAGGAAGAGAGTAAAGGAGCATCTGTGAATGGACTTTCTGGTGGAGTTGGTGCTAATTCTGGGCTTCTTAAAGACACTGGTGAGGACAAGCAGAAAAAGAAAGAGATAAAACAATTAAGAGAGAGGGGATTTATATCTGCTAGGTTTAGGAATTGGCAGGCCTATATGCAGTATTGTGTGTTGTGTGACAAAGAATTCCTTGGACATCGCATAGTACGGCATGCTCAGAAACATTACAAAGATGGAATTTACAGTTGTCCCATATGTGCAAAGAATTTTAATTCTAAAGAAACTTTTGTTCCTCATGTCACATTGCATGTTAAACAATCTAGTAAAGAGAGACTAGCAGCTATGAAGCCATTAAGAAGACTGGGACGGCCTCCTAAAATCACAACCACCCATGAGAACCAGAAGACTAATACTGTTGCTAAGCAGGAACAGCGGCCTATAAAAAAGAATAGTCTCTATTCAACAGATTTTATAGTATTTAATGATAATGATGGTTCAGATGATGAGCATGATGACAAAGATAAATCTTACGAGCCAGAAGCAATCCCAGTCCAGAAACCAGTACCTGTTAATGAATTTAATTGCCCTGTCAGTTTTTGCAAAAAGGGCTTTAAGTACTTTAAAAATTTAATTGCGCATGTAAAGGGGCATAAAGATAATGAAGATGCCAAGCGCTTTCTTGAAATGCAAAGCAAAAAAGTAATTTGCCAGTACTGTAGACGGCACTTTGTGAGTGTTACTCATCTCAATGATCATTTACAAATGCACTGTGGTAGTAAACCATACATCTGTATACAGATGAAATGTAAGGCTGGTTTTAATAGTTATGCAGAACTTTTAACCCACCGGAAGGAGCATCAAGTCTTTAGAGCAAAGTGCATGTTTCCTAAATGTGGCAGAATTTTTTCAGAAGCTTATTTACTGTATGATCATGAAGCACAGCACTATAATACCTACACTTGTAAGTTCACAAGTTGTGGTAAAGTGTATCGTTCTCAGAGTGAATTAGAAAAGCACCTGGATGATCATAGTACTCCTGAAAAAGTACTACCTCCTGAAGATCAGCTTGGTTCATCAGGAGAATCCATTCAGCTTTCCAGAGTAAATCAAAGCACAGAAGAGAATAGTGAGAAAGAAAAATCAATGCTTCCTTTGGAAAATAACATTGAGAACTGTTTACCAGTAGATACAGGTAATGTTTGGGATAAAAGCAAAGCAGAATCAGCTGTCAAACCAGACCACATCTCTATCTCTGAACTCAGGCAAGCTAATGGACAGTTGTCAAATGACTTGGAAAACCTTACTACTACTACTACTACTACTACTACTACTACTACTACTACTCTGCTTCAGGCTAGTGAAGTAGCTGTGTCCATCAAGGTGTCTCTTAATCAAGGAATAGAAGATAACTTTGGAAAGCAAGAAAACTCAACTGTGGAAGGCACTGGTGAGCCACTGGTCACAAATTTATGTATACCAGCTAAAGACCCTTGCAATGATCTATGTCATCCAGGTTTCCAAGAAAGAAAAGAAGAAAATAGCTTTAATGAATCCCAGATTGCTCAGAATTCTTTAATGAATTCAGAAACCCTTAAAATAGGTGACCTTAACCCTGAAAACTTAGAAAGACAAGTTAACAGTCTGATGACCTTTTCTGTGCAAAACCAGGCAGGATTTCAAAACAATTTGCCAAATTCCAAGTTTGAATGTGGAGATAATGTGAAAGCACCATCCAGTCTTTATAATTTACCTCTCAAAACGTTAGAAAGTATAACATTTGCTCCATCTCAGCCCAACCTAAATAGTCCATTAGGAACTCCATCAGTGCCTCCAAAAGCTCCAGTTCAGAAATTCAGCTGCCAGGTGGAGGGATGTACTCGAACCTATAACTCATCACAGAGTATTGGGAAACACATGAAAACAGCACACCCTGACCAGTATGCTGCATTTAAGATGCAGCGCAAAAGTAAAAAAGGTTCAAAATCAGACAACTTGAATACACCAAATAACAGAAAGTTGGTTCATTTTCTGCCCTCACAGGTGAGCAGCTCTAATAAAGCATTTTTCACACCACAGACCAAAGTCAACGGAAATCCTACCTGTTCCACCCAGCATGTCTCACCTTCCATTTTTCCAGCTCATTTAGCAAATGTGTCGACTCCATTATTACCCTCAGTGGAAAGTGTCATGAATCCAAATATTTCTTCTCAGGATAAAAATGAACAAGGTAATGTGTTATGTTCTCAAATGGAAAGTTTGTCTAATTCTACCTTGCCATCACAAATGGAAGATCTAACCAAAACAGTTTTGCCATTGAATATTGACAGTGGCTCAGATCCTTTTCTTCCTTTACCTGCAGAAAGTAGCTCCATGTCTCTCTTCCCTTCACCAGCAGAGAGCGGAACCAACTCTGTTTTTTCCCAAGTGGAAAGTAATACAAACCATTATTCTTCACAGATTGAAGGAAACACAAATTCCTCCTTTCTAAAGGGGGGCAGTGGTGAAAATGCAGTTTTTTCTGTTGCAAATGACTTCAGGAATACCAATGCTCAACAGTGTGCACCTGAGAAAGTAAAACAAGATCGGGGGCGGGGCCCTAATGGGAAGGAAAGAAAACCCAAGCACAACAAAAGGGCTAAATGGCCTGCAATTATCAGAGATGGGAAATTTATCTGTAGCAGGTGTTACAGGGCTTTTACTAACCCCAGGTCACTGGGTGGACACTTATCTAAGAGATCTTACTGTAAACCACTGGATGGAGCAGAAATTGCTCAAGAACTTCTGCAGAATAATGGACAGCCTTCGCTTCTTGCCAGCATGATTCTCTCCACAAATGCAGTAAATTTGCAGCAGCCTCAACAATCTACCTTCAGTCCAGAAACGTGTTTTAAAGATCCATCATTCCTGCAGCTCCTTGCTGCTGAAAGTCGCTCATCAACCTTTTTACCAAATACATTTCCTCGATCTGGCGTGAGTAACTTTAATACTAATGTTAGTCAAGAAGGAAGTGAAATTATTAAGCAGGCTTTGGAAACTGCTGGCATTCCCAGTACATTTGAGAGTGCCGAGATGCTTTCTCAGGTTGTTGGAACAGGTTGTGTCTCAGATGCAGCACAAGTAAATGCAACGGTAATGCCAAATCCAGCTGGGCCAACCTTGTTGCAGACTGTATGCCACACAAACACTCTGCTCACCAACCAGAATAGGACACCAAACTCCAAAGTTTCCACTATCGAGGAAGGTGGCAGTTTGCCTGTTTTTCCTACAAATGACTTATTACTAAAGACTGCTGAAAATGGTTTGTGCTCTACTTCATTCACTAATCCTACTGGGCCATCACAAAACCTTAATAGTAACAGTTCACGTGTTTCAGTTATAAGTGGCCCACAAAATGCAAGATGCAGTCATTTAAATAAAAAAGGAAACAGTGCATCTAAGAGAAGAAAGAAAGTTGCTCCTCCACTTATTGCTCCTAATGCTTCCCAAAGCTTGGTAGCAAGCGAGTTAACAACAATGGGACTTATAGCAAAGAGCACTGAGATCCCTACTACCAACCTTCATTCAAATGTTATTTCAAACTGTGAACCTCAGGGTTTGGTGGAAAATGTAACACAGAAGTTGAATAATGTTGACAATCAGTTTGTGACTGATATAAAAGAGAATTTCAAAACAAATCTTGAGGCTCATACAGTATTTGCCCCTTTAACTTTAAAAACTGAAAATGGTGATTCTCAAATGATGGCTTTGAATTCATGCACATCAGTGAATTCTGATTTGCAGATTTCTGAAGATAATGTTATACAGAACTTTGAAAAGACTCTTGAAATTATTAAAACTGCTATGAATTCTCAAATACTTGAGGTGAAAAGTGGGTCTCAGGGTGCTGATGAACCATCACAGAATGCTCAAGGGAATTACAGCATTCAGCTTCCTTCAGTAAACCCTGTACAGAATAACAGATTGCCTGGTTCTTCTCAGTTTTCCTCTTTAATGAGTGTCATGCCAACTAAAAGTAACATTCCACAGTCCGAAGTGTTGCGTAAGGAGGATCAAATACAAGAAATTTTAGAAGGCTTACAAAAATTGAAATTAGAAAATGACCTATCCACTCCAGCAACCCAGTGTATACTAATAAATACATCAGTAACACCGACTTCCCCTACTAAACCAATTCAAAACGTTACAGTTCAGCCAGTTTCTGAAATGATACATATTCAGTTTACTGAGAGAGTTAATAAACCTTTTGTGTGTCAAAACCAAGGCTGTAACTACAGTGCCATGACAAAAGATGCATTATTTAAGCACTATGGTAAAATCCATCAATACACTCCAGAGATGATTCTTGAAATTAAGAAGAATCAGCTGAAATTTGCTCCATTTAAATGTGTAGTACCTACATGTACAAAAACATTTACAAGAAATTCTAATCTCCGGGCACACTGTCAGTTGGTACATCATTTTACAACAGAAGAAATGGTAAAGTTAAAAATAAAAAGGCCTTATGGAAGAAAAGCTCAGAGTGAAAGTTTGTCAGCCTCACGAATTACACAAGTGAATAAACAGCCAGCTATAACAGAGGAAAATAAAAGGGAATTCCAGCCTGCTTTAGAATTGAGATCAGAGACAGAAAATGCCCTCAGTAATGTTACATTGGTCCCAGAAAAACAACTTACAGAAAAAAAAAGTCCCGATAAAATAGAAGCTTCTTCACAATTAATTACAGTCATGTCTGAACCATTTAATCCACATTCTCTCACAAACATACAAACCAAAGTTCGGAAAATTAGAAGGCATAGAAAAGAAAGGGAAGAGAAAAAGCGCAAGAAGCCAACATCCCAGTCTCTTGAACTTCCAACCAGGTATAGTCCATACAGACCTTACCGTTGTGTTCACCAGGGGTGCTTCGCTGCCTTTACGATACAGCAGAACTTGATTCTTCATTACCAGGCTGTACACAAATCAGATCTTCCTGCATTTTCTGCAGAGGTTGAAGAGGAAAGTGAGGCTTGTAAAGAAAGTGAGGAAACTGAAACTAAAATAATGAAAGAATTTCGATGTCAGGTTAGTGACTGTTCACGAATTTTCCAAGCAATCACTGGCCTGATACAGCACTATATGAAACTTCATGAAATGACTCCTGAGGAAATTGAAAGTATGACTGCTTCTGTGGATGTTGGCAAATTTCCATGTGACCAGTTAGAGTGTAAGTCTTCATTTACAACCTATTTGAATTATGTTATTCATCTTGAGGCAGACCATGGAATTGGATCAAGGACAGGTAAAACAGAAGATGATGGCATATACAAATGTGACTGTGAAGGCTGTGACAGGATGTATGCAACGCGATCTAATCTCCTCCGACACATTTTTAACAAGCATAACGACAAACACAAAGCTCATTTGATTCGGCCAAGAAAATTAACAACTGGCCAGGAAAATATGTCAAGCAAAGCAAACCAAGAAAAATCAAAGTCTAAACATCGGGGAACAAAACACAACAGATCAGGAAAGGAAGGAATCAAAATGCCCAAGACCAAACGAAAGAAAAAAAGTAATTTAGAAAACAAAAATGCAAAGATTGTGCAGATTGAAGAAAATAAACCCTATTCTCTGAAACGTGGAAAACATGTGTATTCTATAAAAGCTCGGAATGATGCTTTGTCTGAATGTACAAGCAGATTCGGAACCCAGTATCCATGCATGATAAAGGGATGTACTTCAGTTGTTACAAGTGAAAGCAATATAATTAGACATTACAAATGCCATAAATTATCTAAGGCATTTACATCACAACACCGCAATCTACTTATTGTCTTCAAAACCTGTGACAACTCACAAGTGAAGGAAACTTGTGAGCAAGAAGGTGATAAGAATGATGTGAAAGATTCTGACATCTGTGTATCAGAGACCAGTGATAGCTCAAAAACAATTACCGTTCCACAGAAGGAATTTGAAAAAAATGAAAAAGATGAAATGGATGAGCTGACAGAATTATTTATTACAAAATTAATTAATGAAGATAGCACAAATGTGGAGACGCAAGCTAATCCCTCTTCAAGTATAAATAATGATTTTCAGGAAAATAATCCCTGCCAGTCAGAAAGACAAAAAGCGGGTAATTTGAAAAGAGTTAATAAAGAAAAAAATGTTTCACAAAATAAAAAAAGGAAAGTGGAGAAAACGGAACCAGAATTAGCAGTTGAGCTAGGTAGCACGCATAAAGAGGAAGAAACTGCTGTTGGGATTCAGACCACTGAGGAGCATCCTGCATCTTTTGACTGGAGCTCATTTAAGCCAATGGGCTTTGAGGTATCATTTCTGAAGTTTCTTGAAGAGTCTGCAGTGAAGCAGAAGAAAAACGCTGACAAAGACCATCCAAATAGTGGAAATAAAAGAACCTCTCATTCAAATTCAAGGAAAAACACTGATAAGACTGCTGTGACTAGTGGAAATCATGTATGTTCTTGTAAAGAAAGTGAAATCTTTGTACAGTTTGCCAATCCCTCACAACTTCAGTGCAGTGATAATGTAAAGATTGTTTTAGACAAGACTCTAAAAGATTACACTGAGCTTGTCCTAAAGCAGCTTCAGGAAATGAAACCTACTGTCAGTCTCCAAAAACTTGAAGTTCATTCAAATGACTTAGACATGTCTGTCATGAAAGAAATCTGTGTGGGTAAAGCCACAGGCCGAGGGCAGTACTGATAACTAATGTACTATAAATAATACATCATTTATAGTTTTATTTTAAATAGGAAGCCATCAAGCATGCTGTAATTGTGAACTTTTTTTTGTTGTTGTTGATATGAATTAACTTACCCTTTTCCCAAAGAAAAAGAAAAAGAAGAAAAAAAACCATGACATTAGTCATGTAGAACTTTTTTTTTTATCCCTATGGGACTTGAGGAACAGAATTAATGCTTCAGTCATTGTAAACATTTGAGTTAAACCTCAGATTTCTATCCCTGCCCCTTTTCATCATGAACTAGCCAGAATTCTGTGTGATTGGTATGTTTCACCATGTCACTGCTCATGTATAACAGTACTCTTTATTTGTAGATACCTTTTTTGTATATATTTATTATTGTAAATCATTTGCTGCCACCAGCAGTCTGTAAGTCTAAACTATTAAATAAGACATTTATATTTGGAATTTTAATTTTTAACTAAGTGATCAAGTTTTTTAAACTTTTATTGTTTTAAATTAAGAACTTTTTTGAACTAAAAATAGAAACTGCCATAGCTCATTGATTTTTTTTTTTACATGAAACATATATCTTAAATATGATCTTAAGGTTGTTTCACAAAGTAGGCACATCATATCAACACTTTGCTGTTTTGTAAATTAGCCATCCAGGATTTTTGGGTGGTGTGTGAAATTTAGCAGACTCTTAGTAGTTTCCTATAGTACAGATTACTTTTCTTTTTTTCCCCATTGCTTCTAATTGGATATAGTTACTATGAGACCATGAAATCTAATAGAAATGTGAATAAAGAATTTACTACATTGAAAATTTTAAACATTGGTATTTTAACAACAGAAACCCTTTGTGAATGTGATAGAAACTAGTAGTGTGGAGCAGTGTAAATATTTGAGATGGTGATTTGTGAAGTAGCCCAGTATTGCCTTAAATAAAATCACATTTCATTTCTTGTTTTATACATGTGAACTATTAAGGTTATTCCCCCCTCCATTTTTTGAGATTCATAGATTGGTGTATAGCTTTAAACTGTATAAACTTTTGTGGAAAGAATTTTTTAAACATTTTTATAAATCTTGAAATTGGTATCATCAAAGTGAGCCCATCTTGTGTTTATAAAATGCAAGAATCCTTAACATTTATAGTTACATTGATGAAACACTTTCTATAAGGAAGTTGGATGTTTTGATTTTACTGTTGATAGATGTTAGATTGTACAGATTTGTCTGTATTTTCTCAGCATATCTAATGATACATTTTTCATTAGATCAGTCTTCAAGAACAGTATTAGTTGTAATTGATTATTTTGATTATTCATTATATAGTTCTAGTTTAGTTTTATTTGCCATATTTATATTGTGGATTTATGGCCAGAAGTAGAGGTTATTTTAGCAAAATTAATGGCCTTCATTTAATATCCAACTAAAATTAATACTAGAAACAAAAGAAGACATCTTTTGAATATTTACTTTTTGTTTGCCACAAATAGAAGCATTGCTGTTTTACATTGTGTTATGAAACAGTTACATTCACAATATTATTAGCCTGAGATATTAATGATATTGTGATAATACAAAAATATGTATATTCCCTGTGCAGCATCAGATTTGCAGAACAAATGAAGCACTTAACTGAAATTGCTGGTACTCTGAATAAATAAGCATGGTCAAGGTGTGAACTATTTTCTTTTGGATTTTTTTTTTAAGTTTTAGTATTGTAGTTTTATTTGTAAGGCACCATGGGTTATGTTGAATGGCCTCCTGAGGGTTTATTTCAATATGCATAAAATTTGACACATTAACATTCCTATACTTTGGTAGGGCCACTGTTATTAAAATTAAAAAAGTTTTTTGAAGGATGATTAATGCATGCTTTTTCTTTACCAATAGACCATATTCCCAACCCCAATAAATGCTTTTTCTAAACAGTAACAAAATATTAATTTTTTAAACAGTTGATTGTTTTTATAGTAGTTGACCTTGCTTTTAAGAAAGGTAGGCAGTTAATCTGGGAATGTGGCTTAGTGGTAGAGTGCTTGCCTAGCATGCATGCATGAAGCCCTGGGTTCAGTTCCTCAGTACCATGTAAACAAAAAATAGCCAGAAGTGGCGCTATGGCTCAAGCGGTAGAGTGCTAGCCTTGAGCAAAAGAAGCTCAGAGACAATGCCTAGGCCCTGAGTTCAGTTGCCACGACTGGCAAGAAAAAAAAAAAAAAGGTAGGCAGTTGACAAAACAATAACAAGTAGATTTACTTTTGATCATTATAATGACAAACCACAAGTGAAAATGCCGATGCATTGGTGCCTTTCTTTACTTTCCTATTAGCTGAAGAAAATTGACCACTCAACATTTCTATAAATGTCCTCCTCTCATGTTTTAGAAAGTTTGCCAAAATTGAGTGCTGGGTTTTTGTTTTCTTTTAATATTCTGGGTAATGTGTGCTCAAAATAATTATGGAAAAGTGGGCTTTTTTAGCATGGAATAGAAAATAATGAGCTTATAGGATAGCATGTTGGTAAAATTTGATATGGAGTATAATACCTAAGTATTAAAACATCCTAAATTATGTTTTCCATGGTATACTTTTCCTTAGTCTATTGTCTTTGGAATGTCTTCTTCCCACAGCCTTAATTTGCTCAAACTTTTGGGATTAAGAAAAAAAAGTTCCCCTCTAAACACCCACAGTTCAGAATTGTGCTAGTTACATCATTGTCTTACATTAATTCTTTTAAAGTTTTGTCAGTGTTAAATTCAGTAAGGCTTAATTGTTTTAAAAGGCTTAGATAAATACAAATTTTAAATAAGAAAAGTTATTGAAAATATTTAGGTTGAGTAATTTAGCCAGACACTAATTTTAGAGATAATTGGCGTTGTGTAAAGTATGAAGATTGGATAAGTGAAATTAGCAAACTTTTTAAGTCCTTGCAAGAAAACTGATAGAAGCAGAATAAAAATAGTGCTAATGGAGTTGCAAAAGCAACAGTGTTTATAGGAGATGCTAGAAAGTAATGCACTCTGAAGCAGCCTTTCTCAGAACTTTTTATATCAGGGCTATGGAATTGAGTTATGATCAAAGCTGTTTTCTAAATTGCATGTTCTAATAGCTCCTTTTTAAAGAATCTAGTGTCCATTAGCATATTGAAGATTGAAAAGTTCTATGAAAAAAGCATATGAACTGTTTTAGTGGAAATTTTCAAGACTAAATTGACTGAATACATTTGTTCCTTTTTGGTTTGGTTTTGTTTTTTGCCAGTCCTGGGCCTTGGACTCAGGGCCTGAGCACTGTCTCTGGCTTCATTTTGCTCAAGGCTAGTCCTCTGCCACTTGAGCCACAGCGCCACTTTTGGCCTTTTCTATATATGTGGTGCTGAGGAATCGAACCTAGGGCTTTATGTATACGAGGCAAGCACTCTTGTCACAGGCCATATTCCCAGCCCCCATTTGTTCTTTTTTGAAGTTAATAAATACTATATCCCACTGAATTAGTACTCTAGGGAACTAAGAAATGCTGATCTAAAATGACTTGTCATTTAGTTGTGTACTAAGCTGCATCAGCTATTTATAAACAGCTGATATATTGGCCTCCTTAATCATTGCAGTAGACTGTTGTACTGCATTGGTGGTTAATGACTTGAATATCATCCTATATTCAGTCATAGTTGTTGGATGCCAACTAAGTGTACTTTAAAAATTCAGTCTTCTACCAGGCACCAGTGGTTCACATCTGTAAATTCAAGCCCTAGGATTGGTACCACCGCCACCAACAAACAAACCAAAACCGTTTCCTTCTTTGTGCACCAAAGCTCCTGGCAACCTTTCCAGGTATTTGTGTCCTCCTTCCTATTTCCTACTCTCTAATTACCACCACCACCCCACGTTTGAATTCAGTGTCCTAAACACTGCTAGGCTTACTTGCCCATGGCTCTGCCACCTAAAGCTATGCCTTCAGCCTGGCTTTTGGCTAGTCTTCCAAACTTTTTTTTTCCAGTTCTGGGGCTTGAACTCAAGGCAGGAGCACTGTCCCTGGCTTCTGTTTGCTCAAGGCTAGCACTCTACCACTTGAGCCATGGTGCCACTTCCAGCTTTTTCCATTTATGTGGTGCTGAGGAATCAAACCCAGGGCTAGGCAAGCACTCTACTACTAAGCCACCTTCCCAGCTCCATCTTGCAAACGTTTATGCTTGTATATTTGTTACATGTTTATTCACTTTACCCTCTGTCACTACCACTTGATGAAATATTGATACCACTAGTCTCCTGCTCAAAGTATATCCACTAACCTTACCACAAGTACCATTTGCTAACAATTTGTGATCTCTTCTCAGATTGTTAAATTTAGAGACTGAATTCCATTGTTCTATACCCTCTTTTGCAAAAATCCCCAGACTGTCTCTATCATAATTTCCTGGAAGAATCCTAAAACCATTTGTCTTCCTTAGCCATTGAGTGGAAGAAAATCATTTCAAGAACTTAATAATCTCAAAACTTAAATAACCACCAGGCACTGGAGGCTGAAATCTGAGGGTTGTGCTTCAAAGCCAACCCAGGCAAGAAAGCTTGAAGTGGTGATGTGGCTCAAGTGGTAAGAGTACTAGCTTTGAGCAAAAACTCAGAGATAGTGCCCAAGCCCTGAGAAGCTTTAACTTGCTTCCACAAGTATGAAAATTTTTCCTGATAAAAATTTAAAATTTAGCATTGCCTTTTTCATCCTTTGACCTCCAACCTGTATCCCTCCTAAAAATCATCAGGATTACCAGCCTCCTCTGCTATCATGTCTACTGGCACTTTTTAAGCCTTTATTTGCTTTGACAGGAACTTTCAATAGGGGTTAATGACTCTTTCCTTGCAATATTCATGATTTTCTTTTTCTTTGTGTGTGTGTGTGTGTGTGTGTGTGTGTGTGTGTGTGTGTGTGTGTGTGTTTCCCTGCCTTTTTTGGTTGCTTTATCTCTGACTTCACCCCTTCTCCCAGAACCTGATCTTCTGTCATAGTTCTCTACTTTGGATGATTTGCTCTGTTCTGTAGAGTTTAGTATTTTTATATTATCAGTACCAATACCAGACTTTTCATTATATGTAAAGTAATGAGATTGTCTTATATCCAAATCTGTTCTTTCCATATGCACCATCTTCTAGCTATACCAGGTTTGCCTATCTTGGAAAGTGAAGTCTCTGCTTGAAGACTTTTTGATGTTATCCTAATAACCAACCCATGACCTCTCCTTGTATTCACAGTCGTGGTTTCTCTCCATGTCATAACTAACCCGAATCACAAGCATTTCTTTTTTTTTTTTTTTTTTTTTTTTTTTTAGCCAGTCCTGGGCCTTGGACTCAGGGCTTGAGCACTGTCCCTGACTTCTTCCTGCTCAAGGCTAGCACTTTGCCACCTGAGCCACAGCGCCCCTGCTGGCCATTTTCCATATATATGGTGCTGGGGAATTGAACCAAGAGCTTCATGTGTAGGAGACAAGCGCTCTTGCCACTAGGCCATATTCCCAGCCCCAAGCATTTCTTGCCTAGACTGTCAGAATCATTCCCTGTATTGCCAAAAAACAATTATTGTGATTATAAAGGTTATGTACAGAGTGTTTACAGTTATATAAGTCAGGTAAAGTGCATTTCTTTTTGGGCAATGTCACCCTTTGCCTTGTATTGCCCTGTATTGTCTTTATTCCAGAAATATTCCCCCACCAAGCAGCTATGTTGATTTTTTTTAATTTTTAGGAAGATGTAAACCTCATAGTCACATTGCATTTAATAGAATATTTGGTTTTTTTAAACTAGCATAAAAGTATTTAGTAGAGAATAACGCTTAAATAAAATCAGATTCTGACTCAGATGAATTGCAGATCTATTATCGTAGTATATGGATTTATGTGGGGTATTAGAATAATAGAGAATGAGCCTATGGTACCCCTATAATCTGTCGTGAGGGAAAGGAACTAGTTATCTTCCCTGAAGGAGGAGACATTGAGCTAGGTGTTGTGGAACACACCTGTAGTCCCATTACTCACAAGGACCAAACTGAGCCACATAAACCATGTATTCTCCATCCCCTCCAAAAGATGAGAAATATTAGCAATAGGAAAATCAAAGGAGAGAAATTAGAATACTCCAGTCCCATACAAAAAGTGCCGATCAGAATAGCTTCTTAAGGAACTGGTATAAAGTTAGTAAGGTATTAAAGGTTGGACTAGATCACATCCCTTAAGACATATTTCTGTTGAACTGTATCCCCCACAAGGAGTTAACAGATTTTCAGCAGAGTAATGGAATTTTGTAAGTGGAAATTTTGCCCCAAATGAAGCATACCTGTGGGAATTCAAGAAGGCCTATTAGGTTGTTCAAGACACCCAAGAAAAATAGTACCGAAGGAACGGGATTATAGGAACAGTTAAAGTTTGGTTTAAAGTTCCTGTAAGTAAATCTTCAAAGCAGATTAGTGTAGAGATAAGTTCTAACAAGTGTCTGAAACAGCTCTGGAATTTAAAAACTTGAAAACAAGAATCGTGTATTTTGTATTCTGGACATTGTGCCCAGAGTTAGGATCGTGGTTGGTACCTGATAACTTGTTGGAGTTGAGAAAGAAGCAGAAAAGAGGCAAGCAAATACCGAGGAATGAGGTCAGGTTAGAATCAGAAAAGGGGATGAAATGCAGAGTATTACTGAAACTGATGGGGAGATTGAAGATGAAGCTGGGTGATGATTTCAAGGCTGTCAGTACTAAGTCAGTACTAATAAAGCACTATTCAAATTAACTGCAGGTGTTCTTTGACCTTCAGACAGATTTTAGCAGATACTAATATCTGAACATATTTTCTGCCTTCTTAGAAGGTAGAAGTTGCATAGATGGGACCTGGACGCAAGAACAAAGTTGGGGGTGATAGCATTCTAAAACAGGACACGTCTTAGACTATCTGGTAAATACAAACTATTGACCTTGTCAGGAGGAAGGAAAGTACCAATTCTTCAACAGCTAGCCTTGGAAAAGTAGGAAGTGAAGATTCGAATGGTGAACGTTTGAAATGAATGGGAGGAGCTAAGTATAGATGTTACATGATATACAAAGAATTGGTTCGATAATATATGCAGTTTCTCACATTGAAGGCAAAATGTAGTGGCATCAAGATTATATGGTTTTCCTAATGGTGGTCTTCAGTTTGTGAGGTAAAGGGAGGGCATTTTTCAGTCCTGATAGAAATGCATCAATGAACCGAGACTGAATAGACAGGAAACAAAGCCAAGAAAACCAGACAGAGTGGTTAAGGGAACTGAAGTCTTGACAGGTGGAAGAGAGTATCATGGGAATATGGCCAATCACAAAAGATTGGAACACATAAGATTTTTAGGAGTAATGAAGTTAATGTCTGGAATGGCCATAGAAGAAGGTTACTAAATTAGAATGGAGATGAAGGAATTTTGAGTATTTGATGAACTCTACATGAAAATGTACTTGGGATTAGTGTGAGAAGACTGAACCATGTATTGAGATCCCAAATTAAGTATCACAAAGTGCTTTCAGTGTATGTGGCACATTTAAAGAGTTTGGAAGAATGTTTTCTTGACCTAACTCCAGGGAGACCCAGGTTCAATTAAGTTGTAATGGCCAGATGTGTAAACCCAGCTCTCATGAGACAAAGGTGCAAGAATCATAAGTTAGAGGCAAGGCTGGGCCTCAGATCTCATTTCAAGAAGATAATAGTGAAGTAGTAGTGCATAATTTTTGAGGCAAAAATAGAATTAAGTTCCATTCTTTCTAGGAAGAGCATAATGAACAGTGGAGAGGCAAATAGAATATTTTGGAGTGGAAGGGTATTTAGTAGCTAGGAGAAAAGAAAACCAAGTTTTGTGATTGAATTCTTCCTGCAGTCTAGTAGGGATCTGTTGTATGTGGACTTCTCAAGCCTAGTTCCTATATATTCAATCTGCTATTGATAGCAACAGTTAACAACTGCCACTGTGTTCTAAGATTAGGAAATGATAAGTATCTTGCCAAAGGAATATATGGTTAAGACAATAAGTGGCAGAGCTGGAAGTTAAAACCAGCAAACCAACTCTACAGCCTGTGCATGCCTAGATTTGGAATATATATGCCATTGAATAACATAATAGATTGCTTGGTGTTTTTAGCTAGAAGTAAAATAAGCCTGATGTCTGAAAAGAAAATGTTCTGTCGGTGATAAGGCAACTATTAGGAACCAATGTAAAAGTGATATTCTTTTAACAGCCACCTTTGTGTATGTGTGCACATGCGTGCACATACACAAGCATATCTGCCTGTTCAAGGGTTTGAACTTAGGTATTGGGTGCTGACCCTGAGCATTTTTGATCTAGGCTAGTGTTCTACCACATACAACTCCACTTCCAGCTTTTTGCTAGTTAATTGCAGATAAGAATCTCATGAACTTTTCCTACTTGGACTGGCTTCAAACCCAAACCATAAATCTCAGCTTTCAACTTCCTGAGATGGAATTACAAGCATGAGCCACCAGGGCCTGGTATGGGCTCTTTATTTTTATGTGCATTTTTGTTATTTGCTTAATATTCACACCAAGGGATTGAAAAGAACTTCTGGAACCCAATCTGTACCATGAAATGAGTAGGGAATGAGGAGGGGCTATGCACTAATTACCAGGTAAGGTGTAAGGCAGTTCTCATTTTGGTTCAGATGTGCAAAGCAAACAAACAGGGCTTGCCTGCTGCTTTGGACATTCTTGGTTTTGACACAAGAGGTGCAGTTTTTAATGGAGCTGCTCAAATTCTGCTATTGCTGCATATAGAAGAGTAATAGAGAACTACAGACAAAAATTAATGAAGCAGTAGTAGCTGTTGAGATTATTGCTGATCCAAAGACCACAGACAAGGGAACGCTGGAAGATGAACATCTCAGGGTTTCAACTCCTTACCTATTTAAACAACTGGGTACCTGGTACACATCTGGTATATGCTTGAGAATCGAATGTCAGAAATGGCAGGAAATTGACTATGGTTCACAGATTTACTCCCATTGCTTTTTTCTTTTAGTAAGTTTGGAAAAGCACTAAGTATAAAAGGTAACCTGTGTGCCCTGAATCAGAGAAGCTGAGAGAAATGGGAATTAGCCAACAGCAGTAGCTGAGTAGGCTCTGCCCAACTTCTCATTGTAGTGTGTGTATGGCGAGGATTCTCCGTTACACCAGGACATTTCATTTTGCCGTCACCAAGGAACTAAGGTTTTTCTGTTCCCCAAAATAGCTGAGTGGAAATTTTCAATTTTCAGGTTGCACGTACACAGCCTGTAGAAAGAAGTACTGTTAAACCACCTCTGCCAGGAGTAGCAAGGCTGGGCATAAGAAGAGTGATTACAGTGAATCTTGTGTGCCAAGATCCCTTTATAGCGTGAGGTGTTGAAGTCACTGGGCTTTTGGGGGGACACAGTGGGTACAAACTGTAGAGGTACAGATTGTGCCAGGGTATTTTTCACTAGAAAGAGGTGAATGTGAGGCATCCTTTTCAGGGGAGTGCCATTTTTTGCAAAGCCGAACTGGCCCCTTTTATACAGAGGCATTAAGATAGCAACACTTGTAAGCTTAAGCCTGGGATGGTGGGTATACAGAGCATCTTTTGTTTAAATTGTTTCCGAACAAGTCATTATTTTTTAAAAAATTTTATTGACAAGGTGATGTTCAGAAGGGGTAGAGTTACATAAGTTAGTGAGTACATTTCTTGTCATATTTGTTACACTCTCCCACATTTTTCTTACCCTTCCCTAGATCAGGTAAGCATGTCTACAATATCCAGTGTACCAAACTTATATACAGGAACCACATGGTGTATGCCAAAGGAAATTCATCTAGTACATTAAACGTAATGACAATAAAATCCTCCTGTTTCCTTGGAGTTCATTTTGCTTAGCCTCAGCTTATATAATCATATATACATAGCTGCTGAGCTATTGTGATCCTCTGGTAGGTCTATCCTAGACCTTTTTATGTTTAGTTATTGGTTTTAGATAATGTGAAGTTGATGACCCAAACATGTGGAAATACCATTTCAAAAGAAGTTTGTTATTTTACAGACATGGTCTCTACTGTTCTCCCCCACCCCATCCCCCCGCCCAACAATCATATATCAAGGAGACCATGCACCTTTGTTCTCTGTGTTCTAGACTTGTCTCAACATTATTTGTTCAAGATCTGGAATCATGGATCACACTGACAGTGAGTTGCAAGGCACTAACAGTTCTGGATCCTTGGGTGGTCTTGATGTTCGCCGACGAATTCCTATAAAACTCATCTCTAAACAAGCAAACAAGGCTAAACCTGTATCTCGAACTGAAAGGACGATTAACAGGATGCCTGCAAAGGCTCCAACTGGTGAGGAAGGTGCTATAATTTAGCCATGTGGGCATAGTTAAAACTTGTGTGCTTTGGCTACTTTGTTTACCAGTTCTAGGGCCAAAAGAGTCTTGAGAAGCCTGGCACCTTGGAGGGATATATTTGTCTACTCAGCTTTACTTTAGAAGGATTTGATTATAATGAAGAACGTTATGACTATAAACGGGGCGAACTGTTTGGAAATCAGAGATTTCCTGGACACCTTTTTTGGGACTTTAAGATCTTAGGTGAAAAGGATGATAACCCAGTTCATTTCTGTGACAAATGTGGATTGCCTATTAAAATCTATGGGCGAATGATTCCATGCAAGCATGCTTTTTGCTATGACTGCTATTTTACACGAGAAAAAGGGAGATGTGTCCAGGCTGTAGTGATCCTGTGCAGCGAATTAAGCAGTGTACACGAGGTTCTCTCTTCATGTGTAGTATTGTTCAAGGGTACAAGAGAACGTATCTGTCTCAGAGACACTTACAGGCTCATATCAACCATCGCCATATGAGAGCTGGAAAACCTGTTACCCGGGCTTCACTTGAAAATGTTCATCCTCCTATTGCCCCACCACCAGCTGAAATCCCTGATCGTTTCACAATGCCACCAGACAAGCACCATATGAGCCATATTCCGCCAAAGCAGCACATCATGATGCCACCACCTCCTTTGCAGCATGTGCCACACGAGCACTATAATCAGCCACACGAAGATATTTGAGCTCTTCCGGCAGAATTGTCCATGGCTCCACCTCCACCACGTTCAGGAAACTTTGCGTATTTCAACAAGAAAACACAGCAATTTAATAACCGTCCCTATTCAGGATGACTCAAACTCAGGTGCTAGAGAACTGCCACCTCCTGCCCCAGCACCTACTCACCATCATCCTGAATATCAGGGTCAACCAGTGGTCTCGCACCCTCATCATATTATGCCTCCACAGCAACATTATGCACCACCCCACCTCCACCACCACCAATAAGCCATCCAATGCCCCATCCTCCCCAGGCAGCAGGTACTCCACACTTGGTATATAGCCAAGCTCCACCTCCTCCAATGACCTCTGCTCCTCTACCAATAACACCTCCCCCAGGACATATTATTGCCCAGATGTCACCTTACATGAATCATCCTCCTCCAGGACCTCCCCCACCTCAGCATGGTGGTCCACCTGTAACTGCACCCCCTCCTCACCATTACAATGCTAACTCTTTACCCCAGTTTACTGAGGATCAAGGAACTCTGAGCCCTCCATTTACACAACCCGGAGGAATGAGTCCTGGTATATGGCCAGCACCAAGAGGGCCGCCACCTCCTCCACGAATGCAGGGTCCGCCTTCTCAAACCCCACTTCCTGTTCCACATCATCCAGATCAGACAAGATACTGACCGTATTATCAATGAGGATAGTATTTTGAACTGAAGCTATGAAAAATAAACTTACATATAGTCAGTTTTTTAATTCAGCTTTGCCTTTGGGAAGGAAAAAAAAGTACCTCCTCTGGGGTGGCTTTAAAACACATAGGGTCTTACCTGTTCAAATGGTTTTAAATCTTGACCTTAGGATTGATTTCTAGTACTATACTGTACTGCAGATAAGCGGCTCAATTGAGCACATAATATTTTAACAACTGTTTCCCTAGTCTGGGAAATTGACCCAGAGGTGACCATTTGTAAAAACTTTGGAAAAAAAATTTTCATTGTTCCACTTTCAAAAATACTGCTTTTTGGTTAAACCCAAGGTTTACTTTTTCTTGTGATAACATTTGTTAACCTGTGTAAAAGGATGAAACTTCAGTATGGTTGTAAAAATGCTTTTATGTGAATTAAGTGCAGCCACATACTGTTTTTTAAAACCATGTTTTACCACTAATTTCCCAAAGTTATAATAAAATCCTGAAAATAAATCTCTACTAGAATTTGCTATAAGGCAGACTGTTAAATGATAGAGAATCACTTCACATACTAGGCACTGAAGTTTTGAGGTATAGTAAGCATATAATGCATGTCACTGGGATGCCTTTTCATGTTTAGACAGCCTCAGGAGCACCAACATACATTGGAATACAGATGTTTATACTTGTTTTATTAAAAGGCATTCTAATTTGGAAACATTGCCAAAGTAATCAATTTTACCATGCCCAAGTTAGTGATGAAGTATTCATTGATGCTTTTTCTACAGAATGGTTTCAGTCACATGCTGCATTACACTTTCTAATCTTAAGTAACTATTTATAGACCTGTTTAAATGGTGTTATTTAGGTAAAGTGTGTTCGTTGTTGTAAGCTAAATACTTAGGGCTGAAGAGGCTTTATATAAATCCTCATTTCATGGCAGTTGGATTCTGTGCTTACATGAGCTTTTGTTGGGTTTTAACCTACGACTTGAATGCTATGGAGGAATTTGAATAATGTATTAATGAAAGATGTCTCTTGTAATCACAAATTTAGTATTTGCTCAGGTTTCATTGCTATATGATAATGGTTTTTCCTCTAACTTGAATTTGGAAATCATTATTTCTTTTTCCTTTTTGTTGGTAAAACAATCTAAACGTGGAAAGTTTTAACAGAATCACCATTGAAGACTGCCAGACAATTTTGTATTGGAAGAGAGAAGAACAGTGACTAAATTGTAAATTTCAGTGCTTTATAATGTGCCTTGAGTCGACTTTTGTATTATAAGGGTTTGTTACAAAACACCTAAGATGACCACTTAACAGTTTATAGAAATTTCATGTATAAGTCAATATTCTTAGGATATTCCTACATGTCCTTTGGATTGAATAAACTCCTGTGAAGCTTTTCCTCTCCCCTAGAATGGTGCATAATATAAACAAGCTGTGTAGTATGCAGATGTCACTTATTAGCTTATAGTGTGTAAATTGAAAGCCTATTTCTTTTTTTGACAAAGAATGACCTGGTGGCAAATTTGCCATTTTATTTTGCTAGGTACAGGCAAAAAAAAAATTCCTCATCTTTGATCAGACAATTTCTGAACTTAGGACAGAAGTTAGAAAAACGATAAATGTCCATTTCAACCTTGACCAGCCAAGAAGAGCTAATATACTTTTTTCTTAAGCAAGTAATTTTTCACACTTAGCAGGTTGAGAGTCTTGTTTATTAATGCACTATTCCTAGTAAGGAATTCTTGTTAGAGGCATGGGAGTGAAATAGTGTGGAATGTTGGTGAGTGCTTCTATCATAATACTGTAGGTACGTGGACTGGTGCAGACTTGATTCTTTTTTCATGACCCCATTTAGGAGCTATTAAAATTATTACTGTTAAAAATTCAAACTTTTATATTTCATATAATTAGAAAATAGCCAAACTCATTATAGAGCTTCTTGACTATAAAGAGCTCTCCTTTTGTTGAAATTTACCAGAATGAATGTGGTTAATTAAAAAGAAAAACACGGGCTGGGGATATAGCCTAGTGGCAAGAGTGCCTGCCTCGGATACATGAGGCCCTAGGTTCGGTTCCCCAGCACCACATATACAGAAAACGGCCAGAAGCGGCGCTGTGGCTCAAGTGGCAGAGTGCTAGCCTTGAGCGGGAAGAAGCCAGGGACAGTGCTCAGGCCCTGAGTCCAAGGCCCAGGACTGGCCAAAAAAAAAAAAAAGAAAAACACCACTTAGCCTATATTTTAGATAAAATAATGTCATGGTAAAACACATTACAAAAATGAGATTTTAAAAGTGATTTATTTTCAGTTAGGCTTAATTTGTTATGCAGGGAAGCAGATAAGATGAATGTCCTATAGCAGACAAAGATTTTAAATGTTAGATTCGAATTCATCAGGTAATTGTTTGAATGAGGGTTGGTGGGTTGAAGGATAACAAATTATGGTTAGTGTTTCTTAAGAAAGAAGATGTGAATCCCAACCTTATTTCAGGGAAGCCTTTAAAGTTGATGATGGACGTAAGTCTAAATGTATGTTTTGTTATATTGCTCTTAAGACTACTGAGGTGGCAGTTAAATTCTTTAAAATAAAATGGAAGCATAAATACTTAAAAAAATGATCTGACCATTTCCCTGTGAATGCCATTATTTTATCATTTCTAATCGCTATGTAGTATTCCATTGTGTATAGGTACCACATTTTTTGGATCCATTCATCTGTACTGGGGCATCTGGGTTGTTTACATACTTTGGCTATTGTGATTTGTGCAGCGATAAACATGGATATGTAGGTGTCTTTATGGTATCCTGGATCCTGTTGTTCAGGATAGATGCCTAGGAGTGGTATGGCTGGGTCATAGGGTATGTCTATGCTGAACTTTTTGAGGAACCTCCATACTGTTCTCCAAAGTGGTTGTACTAGTTTCCACTCCCACCAACAGTGGGGAAGGGTTCCTCTTTCTCTGCATCCCCTTCAGCATTTGTTGTTGCCTAAGTTCAGAGTATAGGCCATTCTAACTGGAGTGAGGTAATATCTCAGGGTTTTTTTGGTTGGTTTGTTTTTTTGTTGTTGTTGTTGTTTTGCATTTCCTTTACTGCCAGGGATGTGTTTCTTTGCCACTTTTATTTCTTCTCCTGTGAAGTCTCTTTAGCTCCTTTGCCCATTTAATAATTGGCTTACTGGGTTGGAAGGGGTTAGTTTCTTGAGTTCTCTGTAGATGACGGACATTAGGCCTTTGTCTATTGCTGTGCTGGTGAAGATCTTTTCCCATATGGTTGGCTGTCTTTCTAGTTTAGTGGCTATGTCTTTAGCTGTGCAGAAACTTTACTTTGTAGTAGTCTCATTTGTCGAGTCTCTCCCCTACCTGTTGTGCCCCTGGTATTCTGTTCAGGAAGTTCCTGCCTATGCCTATAAGTTCTAATCAAACAAGTAATTCTTGACAGTCCTTGTCCGCTAGTCCGTAGAAGCTGGTAAATGTGTTACATTTGTTTAATAAAATGCAGTCATCTTTAAAACAGTGAATCTCAGGCTGGAGGCAAACCTCAGTGGAAGACTTCTTACCTCACTTGTACTGGGAAAACATGTATTTACTAAATCTTCTTAGACACAATCTCATCTACTTCCATAGTGCAGAATATTTTTTGCAAGTACATATATTTCCAAAGAAGATTTTTCTAATGTCATTGTGGCAGCTCAGAGTTTATTACACCATGAGCCTCATGAAAGCCCCATTTGTAGAAACTAGGAAAATTAGCATTCTGACTTTTATGAAAACAGTGATATGGGGAAATTTAACAGCAGCCTACAAACAGGTCTCGGCATGCCTGGCTTAGACCACTTTCTACTGTGCTACTTGGTGACGGGGTTGCCATTTCCAAGCAGGATGATGGTGGTGGAAAGTGTCAGGACCACATAATGATATGAATACTCAAACAAGTGTGCAACATGCTCTTGATTGGGCAAATAAAGTAGAAATTGAAGTTATTTCACATGGCATGCATTGATTTCTTAAATGTAAAAGCTCAAAATTTTCATCTGCTTATTTCCATTGTAAAATGAAGAAAAAAGCCCATCTGTTTTTCCAACTGTGTGTGTGTGTGTGTGTGTGTGTGTGTGTGTGTGTGTGTGTGTTGTACTGGTTCTGGAGCTTGAACTCAGAGCCTAGGCACTATCCCTGAGTTTTTTGCTCAAGACTAGCACTCAGTACCAACTTGAGCCAAGTTCCATTTCTGGCTTTTTGCTGGTTAATTGGAGAAAATGACTTTCTTGAGTGGTCTGGCTTTGAACCATGTGATTCTCAGCTTTCAAACTTCTGAATAGCTAGGATCACAGACACGAGCCAGCACCAAGGTCCAAAAAACATTGATAACCAGCTCCCACATACAGTAGATGAGCGAGCAGTATACAAGGTAGGTGCTGCTCTGCCAGAGATGAAAGACCAGAACACCCCAGTTGGTTCTGTGACAGTGATGAAATAATTGTGTTAAATTTTGAGATTTAGTTATGACTGGGCTTTCCCAATCTCCATCTCTCAAAGATGATATCCTTGACAATGAAAAGAATGTTCAAAATTTGCTAGGGGCTGGAGAAATAGCTCAGTGATCAAATACTTGCCTAGCATTTGCAAGATCCTGGGTTTGCTATGCATGCATCACTTAAACACAAAGCCATAGCCTTGAAGCCAGCATCCCTGTGACCTTTCTAAATGTTTCCCCCACCCACCCCTTTCCTTTTTTTTTTTCATTTTTTGTCCATTGTGGGGCTTGAACCCTGCACACTGTCCTGGAGCAATTCAGCTCAAGGCTAGCTAGCACTCTACCTCTTGAGCCACAGTGCCACTCCTTTTTTACTAAACACGTTTTTTTCAGGATTACTAGAATGACGTATAAGACAGACATGCTCAGCAGAAAATTCAAGTCATTTTCTATCTAGAAGCAAGCCCTTAGTACTGCTACAGCTAAGACAATCGAACTCAAAAGAGTTCCAAGCGGCTTACTGAGGATAAATCCTAAAAGCTATTTAAAGAAAAAAGTTAGCTAGTAGCCAATATTATGTACATATATGTACACATTCTGCTTCAACAAAGCAAATGGTTTTATAATCCTGTTGTGTTTGCATTATGTCCTGCATTCAAATTTTATCTTTCTGACCTTTTTTTTGTTGTTGTTGTTTTGTTTTTGCCAGTCTTGGGGCTTGAACTGAGGGCCTGGAGTGCTGTCATTGGCTTGGTTTGGCTCAAGGCTAACACTACCACTTGAGCCACAGCACCACTTCCGGCTTTCTCTGTTTATGTGGTGCTGAGGAATTGAACCCAGGGCTTCATGCATGCTAGGCAAGCACTCTACCACTAAGCGACATTCCCAACCCCTCTTTCCCACCTTTAACAGGGGTCATATTAATTGTCCTAATTGAAAAAGTTACATACACTTTTTTGTGACAGTCCTGGGGCTTGAACTCAGGGCCTGAGCACTGTCTCTGACTTCCTTTTGCTTAAGGCTAACACTCTACCACTTGAGCCACAGGGCCACTTCCAGCTTTTCTGTTTATGTGGTGCTGAGCAATTGAACCTAGGGCTTCATGCATGCAAAGCAAACACTCTACCACTAAGCCACATTTCCAGCCCCAACTTTTTAGATTATATATATATGTATATATTTTTTAGAGGTATGTTTTTTTTAATTTTATTGACAATGTGGTGTGCAAAGGGGGTACAGTTACATAATAAGGCAATGAATACATTTCTTGTGATATCTTACACCCTCATTTTTAGATTATATTTTTATTATAATTTTTGACTGTCTTGCTCAAGGTGGCCTTGAACTGGAAGTCCTCCTTCTGGCATGCCCCAGCACACCCATCCATACAGTCATCTATAGTAGATGTTTGTTCATAACTCATTCAATAAATATGCCAATGTTTTTGAGTATCTGTTACAGCATATATTTTTTGTAATTGGGCAATTTGCTTTCCTTGTAGTTCCCAGCATGTCTTTCTGACTTAAGAGTGGTCATCTTTTGCTGGAATGAATTTAGTCTCAGTGAAATTGAAGGTGTGTTTAATTTACATACATAGTTCACAGGCCTGACCTTACAAATACAATGGTTGGGTTCCAAGTTGCACAGTAGTATAAGGCCACAAGATGGCAGACTAACACGAGAAATGTACATACAGTTTGGGCTAATTAGGGTAAGTTAAGCAGTTACACAAATAGAGTTTTTAAGAATTAGGACAAACTATTAGCAATTGTTCTGCTTTAGAATCAATATATCATCCTTCATAATGGAAACAGACTAGAGACAATATTGATTCTATGTGTTTAGTTTTCTAATAAGGTTTTTTAAAAAAAATTGTGCTAATATAATTGGAGACTTAGTATCACATGGAGGTGCCAATATTGCAAAGCTCTTAGAAACAATTCCAGGAAATTTTAACTGGATACCTGCTGTGCCGGTTCATGAAACATTGGGCAAATCATTTTATTGTTTTATGCTGCAGGAGTTTGATTTGTATTGTTAATATACTAATTTAATTTTTATAGCACAGTTATACTGTAAGCTTTAAAAATATGTTCACTGATGCTTATCAAACTGCTGTGGATTAAGCCTTAAAGTAAAATGATGAAGAGCCCCATTATCACCTGCATTTGAGATGCATTTGAGATAGCTCAAATGGTAGAGCATTTGCCCAGCAAGTGGGAGGCCCCGATTTCAAGCCTCAGTACTACAATAAAAAGAAAAAAAAATAAGCAAATAACATAAAGATAAGTAAGTGGTAAGTCCATGTACGGTTCATTGCAACACCTATCACAGTTTTGGAATAGCCCCCATGAGCCAGTGGCCTTGATGGCTCATCTCACTGATACAATAGCCTTAGTACTATTTTGTACTAAAATAGTACTAATAGTAAAATTAGTAAAATAATAGTAAAATAGTACTAATAGTACTATTTTGTATTCCCATTTTACATTACATGTTGTTCTCTAACAGAAATATTTTATCCAAGCCTTCAAGACAGTTTTTTTCAAGGTGCAGAAAAGAAGAATGAAATTATACAACATATTAAGTACTTTACATGTCACTACAATGACATAATTGTAAAGAAAATAAAATTTCTATTTTATGCAACCTGCCTAAATTGTTTATGATAAATACCTTGTTGTCCATGAAATTTGTTCTTTATAATTCTGTTGCACAAATATTTCTTTTTTTTTTTTTTTTTTTTTGCCAGTCCTGGGCCTTGGACTCAAGGCCTGAGCAACCCTGGCTTCTTTTTGCTCAAGGCTAGCACTCTGCCACTTGAGCCACAGTGCCACTTCTGGAAGTTTTCTGTATATGTGGTGCTGGGGAATCAAACCCAGGGCTTCATGTATTAGAGGCAAGCACTCTTGCCACTAGGCCATATCCCCAGCCACACAGAGATATTTCTGTGTACTTAGTTTATGTGGGGAGAGAGCCAATGCAAAGTCTGATTTTGTCATTGTCCAACACACATTCTAGGAACTGGAACCATAGCTAAAGGAAAATTTGAGAAAATCAAGCTGCACCTCCATATAACTCAGAAGCATTCTTTAACATCCCTTCCAGTGTCTTGTCTTGAGTTTTTACTGTTTTCTAAAGTGATTATGTCATTTAGGAAGTTCAAATTAATAGACTTTTCCTTTATCTTGACCTCTATCTCTTTGATTTTGTTGCCATTGGTCCTAATACTCAGCCAGTGCAATGTTGAAATACAGCATGAACTATTTCCCCTTCGAGTACTGGAAATATAATTTTCTATAGCCTGGATATGGTTATCTGATAATAGAGGTTTAAATTAACCATTTAAAAATAGTCACATACTATACTTGTCTTAAGGTAGTGTACAGTTAGAATTACAAGGAACTTGTGTTGCAAAATAAAATCAATGCTGTTCTCAGAAGATTGATGCAGACAATTACTTGTCCATATCATATCAGCCTCTCGGCCAACACAAAAGCAGGTAAGAGAAGCAGTTCATGACTAGTAGCCAACAGTAATGGCAGCAGTGTCCCAAGGGCGTATCTTTCTGCTCCTTCATAAGGTCTTCCTTCCATTCTCAAAGACAAGTATTCACTGTAGATGTCCATTTCCCTATTAGTTATGATGTTCTAGGCATGTAAAGATGAGTGAGGTGACAAGACACAAGTAGGCTAGTTCGGCTTTATGTTTTAAGTAACTTTTCCCTAATGCAAACTTTTCAAAAGTCTCTCCCTTTGGTAAGAAGATAGTCATATCATTACTTTTTTCTGGTAAGAAGATAGTCATACTGTTACCTTGCACACAAAGAATATTTGGCAATGCAGTTTTTTAAAGCTGGGTAAGTTGTCATCAAGAAAATCAGGACTCTTACATGGAGGTATTAGGTAGATGAGAGATGGGAAAGGCATGAATATAAAGTATTTTTCTGAGAAACAATGAACTGTCATGTACCAGCGACTTAATCTGTGGAGATACAAAAATATGAAGAAATGAATCTTTGACTACAATATTAAATTAAATTAATATAGTTTGAGAGATCTCTAGGAAGATCAGTTTACTTGTTTAAGAATCAGTTGACTAGTTTATCAGGTAATCACCTGATAAAGTCAAATCTCGTTTTTGTAGGTTTTGTAGTACTGATAAACTTCAAAGTCAAATCTCAAGGTATATGCAGTTGTCATCATAGTGCTGGGGTTTTAACTCAAAGCCTTGCACTTGCTTGGCTTACTTGCTCAGCTGGTGTTTTACTACTTGGATCACACTTCATCACTGCTTTTAGTGGATTATTATGGAGATTGAACCTCAGAGAACTTTCTGTCAAAGTTAAACTGTGATCACCTATCCAGATCTCAGCTTCTTGAATAGCTAGTATTATAGGCATGAACTACTGGTCCCTGTCCAGTTAAAAACATTTTATAGCAAGAATGTAGCATATGCATTGCTTAATATTTTTCTCCTATGGCCCCAGTCTACAATGAAGAATGAACTTTTCCTAAAGAGTAAGAACCTGGAGTTCACTTCTTCAGCCTCCAGTGATTCTGTATATGTAGGGAGATTCATCCCTAATTCTATACTGATGGCAATCTGTCCATCTCCATCCTGAAAAGAGTCATTAATTTCTGAAAAAATTTAAAAGTATCAATAGAAATTACTTACATTATTTTCCTCTGAACAATATTTTCCACTGTAGCAATAAAAATGTAACCAAAACTCAAATCTCTGTAGCTGGGGAAAGATCTCATGCTTCCTTTGGAATAGATGGGAAATTGAGCTAGTTAAGTAATGTGCAGAGCTCATGTCACTTTGCTTTCAAACCATATGTGAGTACATTAGAGTTTTAAAAGATAACCTCATAAACTATACAACTTATGGGTGGAGAGAGAAGACAGAGACTGGGAGAGATTGAGAGAACAGAAGACACTAGACAAAAGAAAATGTACTTGTTACCTGACTCATAATTGTAATCCCTCTGTAAATCTCTAATATAATAATAATAAAGTAAATTAGTAATAAAATTTAAAAGATAATCACACAATAGGAGAGTTGTTTGACACAGTGGGAACAAAAGGGTACATGGGAAATTATCAGAATTTTCCTCAATCCCCAGGATCTTTTGCAGCTGAGAGAAGATTTGCTTTGGGAGAAAAGGCCCTGATTGTTTATTTAGAGAAGAATTTGTAGGCCTCTGGCAGAACACTTCTCTCAAGCTCTGGTCTGAGAAATCCAGTTGAAAGCTGACATGCTTTATCCTGTGTAGTTCACCACTTCTCATCAGTTTGATTTTTTTTAAGCTGTGAAATGTTTCCCTCTTTTGTGTTCTATATACTCTTAGAATATACAAACAAAAGTAAATTTACAGTAGGAGTAAGTAGCTGTCAGTAAGCAGTATGTCACATAGATGTGATGGTATGTGAACCAGAATAAGGAGAAACATGACACTGTGGGCTTTTTTACAAGTCATTGAAAATTTAAGAACAAAACTAATGTGAAATGATGAAAAGAACCATAAGGAATAGTTTGGCATCTCCATCTTACTTAATATTGAGATCCCTCCACAATTACCCCTACTAGCACAAAAAATGTAAACACGAAGAAAATGAGGGGTTAGAAAGGGAAGGTACTAGAAAAGTGTCCTAACGCTTATTTTCTATTAAACAGGAAAAAAAATATATATGGAAGGTAGTTTTCTTGGACTGTCTCATGCTTGACATAGAAATCTAGCTTGGATCAGATTAAACAGATAGAAGATGGCAGGCAGGGTGGGCAGGCAGACAGGGCAGCAGGCAGGCAGGGTGGGCAGGGCAGGCAGGCAGGCAGGCAGGGTGGACAGGGCAGGCAGGCAGGGTGGGCAGGGCAGGCAGGCAGGCAGGCAGGGTGGGCAGGGCAGGCAGGCAGGCAGGCAGGGTGGACAGGGCAGGCAGGCAGGGTGGGCAGGCAGACAGGGCAGCAGGCAGGCAGGGTGGGCAGGGCAGCAGGCAGGCAGGGTGGGCAGGGCAGGCAGGCAGGCAGGCAGGGTGGACAGGGCAGCAGGCAGGCAGGCAGGGTGGGCAGGGCAGGCAGGCAGGCAGGCAGGGTGGGCAGGGCAGCAGGCAGGCAGGGTGGGCAGGGCAGCAGGCAGGCAGGGTGGGCAGGGCAGCAGGCAGGCAGGGTGGCAGGGCAGCAGGCAGGCAGGGTGGACAGGGCAGGCAGGCAGGCAGGGTGGACAGGGCAGCAGGCAGGCAGGGTGGGCAGGGCAGGCAGGCAGGCAGGCAGGGTGGGCAGGGCAGGCAGGCAGGCAGGCAGGGTGGACAGGGCAGGCAGGCAGGCAGGGTGGGCAGGGCAGCAGGCAGGCAGGGTGGGCAGGGCAGCAGGCAGGCAGGGTGGGCAGGGCAGCAGGCAGGCAGGGTGGGCAGGGCAGCAGGCAGGCAGGGTGGGCAGGGCAGCAGGCAGGCAGGGTGGGCAGGGCAGCAGGCAGGCAGGGTGGGCAGGGCAGCAGGCAGGCAGGGTGGGCAGGCAGGATGAGCAGGCAGGCAGCCCTATACCAAAAGTTCATGGGGCAAGTGCTGCAGTCAAGATACCACCCCCTCTTCACTTCCACACTTAACCAAAGTGGACATTTTCTTGTTCCAAGGTTATATCTCAGAAGGCATACAGCATAGTGTCATGCTCCCAGGAGCTCAATAAATGCTATTTTACTAACAAAGCAATACAGATGGCATAACATAACTATTTTTATTATTGTTTATTTGTGATGGTACTGTGGTTTGAACTTAGGACCTTGAACTTGCCAGATAGGTGCTCTACTCTTGCACCATGTTCCCAGCCATAACAGTTTAGCATAATGAAATGTTTGGGGACTTTAATAATTCTAAAACTCTTTAGAATGTTCTTATAAGAAGCTCATTTTGTGAGTTAAAGTTGTACCAACAAGCTTAAAGTAACAGTAATTCTTCCTATTTAAATATGTCTTCATTTCTATTGTCCTCACTTTCACATCTTTTAGTTCCTTCTTCTCTCTACAAAGAAGAAAATCAAGAGATTTGTATGTCCAAATAACAGATGTGATAGTTTGAACAGAGATTATCATAATGGTTAGGAAGAGGCTGAACTTCAAAAAGATTATTTGGGGGGCTGGGGATATGGCCTAGTGGCAAGAGTGCCTGCCTCATATACATGAGGCCCTGGGTTCGATTTCCCAGCACCACATATACAGAAAATGGCCAGAAGTGGCGCTGTGTCTCAAGGGACAGAGTGCTAGCCTTGAGCAAAAAGAAGCCAGGGACAGTGCTCAGGCCCTGAGTCCAAGCCCCAGGATTGGCCAAAAAATAAAAAAATAAAAAATAAAACAAAAACAAAAAGATTATTTGGTAACAAACTCTTTTTACCATGAAACAACCCCCTGCTTCTCCATTCTAGCTCTGCACCCAAAACTGTGTTTTCTGGATTTCACATCAAAAACCTTAAACTTCTTTAACCACTTATGTGTGAAAAACATAAAACCCAATGGCAAAAGATCTGGTAATCTCTTAGTTCCAGCAGCAATCCATGGGATAAACTGAAGAAAGGAGAAATCACAAAGAACCCTCCCTTCTCTCTGTTCAATACAGAGTTTTTAAGACAGAGATTATGAGCACTGTTTGTAACACGGTTTCTAAACTACATAATGACCCATTTTATTTTAAGGAGGTCAGGGCATAGAAGACACGAGTAATTGGTTTTAGTTAAAATTATGTTGTACACTGGAATTTTGGTTAAGAAATTCTCAGAGGGGAACAATTTTTTTTAGCTATTTTACCAAACAGTCCTGCAAATCTTGTTCTAAACCTATTAGAAATAATAATACTCAAAATAATCATACTCAGTGAAACCAAATATTATCACAAGTCATTTTTATTCCGGAAAAACAAACCTATTGAGTATTAAATCTAAAGATAATATGTGATTTAAAAAACAAAAGTACAAGAAAGTTCTAGCTTTCTAAACAAGTGAGTAAACTTTTACATTATATGCTACAGTGTAAAGCATAGGATATATTTTGTTATCTGTTCTAGAGATAAATGTGTTATTAAATTTTAAAATCATGTCATCTTTATAGTATATTGTGAAATCCTGTTATCTGTAGTAATTTATACAATATTTCGGTGTTCATATCGTCAGAGAGGTATGTGATGTGATTATCAAATGGGCATGTTTTTCTGTGGTCTCTCCTGCTCCTCATTAGTATGCTACTTTCATTGAGCACTCCATTTCCCCATGTCTCTGGAGTTGTTCTTTCACATGTCTGCTGTCTTCAGCTTAAGTAGGCTATCATCTAGTAATATTTGTACTTAAAGAGAAGACTGGTTAAAATATATAATGGCTTTCTTCCCTTTCTGATAGTCCACTTATAGCCAGGAACCTTAATCTTCAGAGTTCTGAACTCTCTCAATGAATATGCATCTCTTGCTCCCTTTCTTTACAAAGTCTGAGGAACCCTGAGGGAGTTGGAGCCTTGAATGCCACTTTAGAGAAATTGCCAGGTCTTCCATGGAGGAAGGGTCACTTTTTATAGTAGCCATTTTATTGTCCATGAATTATGTAATAAGTTACTAAAAAAGAAAAAC
The DNA here is from genome assembly GCF_023159225.1 of Perognathus longimembris pacificus. NCBI lineage: Eukaryota > Metazoa > Chordata > Mammalia > Rodentia > Heteromyidae > Perognathus > Perognathus longimembris. Next base: position 28,247,789 of record NC_063169.1, on the reverse strand, counting down.
CCACCAGAAAAGCTATAGGGTTTCTATTCTGACCCATCTAAGCTCATGAAAGAATTCATGCATATGTTGCTTTTCTTTCTTTTCCTTCTTTCTTACCCTCCTCCTCCTCCTCCTCCTCCTCCTCCTCCTCCTCCTCCTTCCTCCTCCTCCTCCTCCTCCTCCTTCCTCCTCCTCCTGCTTCTACTTCCCCCTTCCTCCTCTTCTTCCTCCTCCTTCCTCCTCTTCTTCCTCCTTCATCCTCTCCTCCTCCTCCTTCTTCCCCTCCTCCTCCTCCTTCTTCTCCCCCTCCTTTTCCTCCTCCCTCCTCCTCCTCTACTTCTTCCTCTTTGTTGTCATCTTTGTTTTTGACTTTGTCTTCCTTGCTCTACACTTGACCCAAGCCTCCACTTCTGGCTTTTGTTGTTGGCTGATTGGAGATAAAAGTCTCATGATATTTTTTTTTTTTTTGGCTGGGCTGGCTTTGAACCTAGATCATCTGATCTCAACCTCCTGGGATTACAGGTATGAGCTACCAGCACCTGGCTGTTAGTTCCATGTCTTTAGATTAATTTACAACTAGTAAAAACACAACTTGTTTGTCCAAGAAGAACTCTACAACAAGACAAGGAGTCCTCTTCAGCATTCAGCACTGAAAGATGTTTAATTTCTTTTAATTTCTCCCAAATAATATTAACACTAATACTCCTAGTTTTCCAACCCAGTTAAGATCTTGCTTAGGAAGGATGCAAGATTTCTTTGTTTAATTCTCTTATGTGTTAAAGAGTAATGTTGCTTCAGATTGCTGGTATGTACCTACAGCCAAGCCTAAATGATGGTTATAAAGTCATGGAGGGGCCCCCACCTCACCACATTCAACATAGCTGGGATGATGGCTCTTGTGTTCTGAGCACTTGAGCTTTTTAGAATGTTTGTGGAGACTGCACTTGAAAAAGTACTTGAGAACCAAAAAACTCAGTTCAGTGACATTCAACACAATGCACAAGCATGAGGCAATGACCAAGAAGAAGATGAAGATTGTTTTCTCAGTGGGTTTGGAGACAAAGCAGTCCACAGTGTTGGGACAGGGCTTCAAATCACACTTCATAATGTGGGAAACACTAAAACTGCCATATAATTTACAAAATAGAACAAGAAAGCCAATTTCAAAGCCAGTTTTCACAATGAGACTAAGCAGGTAAGTGTAACATAGGCCACCATCCATGGTGCCTGGGCTAACATAGAGTTTCTTTCTGTGCCTTTTCTCTCTACTCTGGCGATAGGCTACATGTAGGACCACCAAGAGAGACGGTGTAGACACCATGATCAGTTGTAAGGCCCAAAGTCTGACCTGGGAGATGGGGAAGAAGTAGTCAAAACACACATTTTCACAACCAGGCTGCCGAGTGTTGCACTCAAATGCCTTGTCTTCATCCTTCCACACGTGCTCTGCTGCCACTATGTAGACCAGCAAACGAAAGATGAACACAACAGCCAGCCAAATACGCCCAATCCCAGTTGAGTATTTATTTACTCCACTTAGGAGGTCTCTGAGGAACATCCAACTCATGACTCAGGCTCACAAGAAGGAAAGAGTCTGCAAAATAGAACAAGTTCACCAGTTTATTTCTTGACTATTTCTTGACTTTATTTCTTGACTATTTTACTGTTGTAAAGAATCAAGAAAGAAAAACTGCAAAAGGCTAGGATATAATTGATCCATCAACATATTGATTCCATGTCCACTGATTAGTCATTCCCCACCCAACCCTCACTTAACTCTCTCTCCAACTCCCACTTTCTCCTCTCTCTGTAAAATTTCTGTGGATCCAACTATTACTGTCAGGTTCTTGGCTCTCAAATCTTTTGCTCCATCCCAGATCTCTGCCTCCCTCCCATTACCTCTTAATCATCATCTAAATGTCCCACAGAAATCCCAGATTTGACCTGTCCACACAGAATGTATTACTTTCCCTGCCCTCTTACTCTATTATCTTTTCAAACAGTAAGATCAACAGCCAAACACCCAAGTTAGAAATCTCATATTCATCTTGGATTGCCCATCAAGTTCTTATTCCATCTAAATATCTCTTAAGTTCTTCTGAAATCTCTCACTTATACACCCCCTATTTCCAGTACCATCTTCTCCTCTCCCTTCATAGTAGATGCTCAGTGATATTTGGTTTGGTTCTCCCTCCCTCCCTCTCTCCCTCCCTCCCTCCCTCCCTCCCTCCTCCCCCCCTCTCTCTGTGGTGTGTGTGCATGTGCTGGTCCTAGGTCTTGAACTCAGCGCTGGCTTGAGCTTTTTTGTACAGGGCTACATACCACTTGACCCACAACTCCATTATGGCTTTTTGATAGTTAGAGATAAGCATTTCATGGACTTAACTGCTTGGGCTGGCTTCCAACCATGATTCTCAGAATTCAGCCTCCTGAGTAGCTAGGGTTACAAGTGTGAGCCAGCAATGCCCAGCTGCTACTTGGTCCTCTTATACTTGTCTCTATCTCTTGCTCTTATCAGTGCAAAAGTTAGTAGGAAATTGGAGCAACTTCTGTTTAATTTCAATGACATTTGCTTTCTTGCACTTGTCTGCTCCCATCTTGTCTCATGATTGAACTCAGTGGATGAGTCCTGATTTTTACTTACCAGGCCCAGGGTGTGTTCAGTTCTCTTCAGTACTTTTGAGTTGGTCTCTCACCGCCATCTGAAAAGGTAGTTTTGTTTTGTTTTTCCTGTTTGTTTATGGTGGTTATGATTTTGTTTTCTGAAATGAGGAAGCTGAGTCTGAGAAATGAAGCCACTCTTCCAAAGTCACAGATGCAGGAGGACAGTACCCCAGGCCTGCCACGAATTCTGATTTCTCAGGAGAAAAAAATTACCTTTTCAAGTCGTATTTTCTATTATGAAAATTACTTTTTCCCCACAGAATCAGCTAACAAAGTATAGCAGAAATAATGTTGTAAAGAGAGCCAAAGGGAAAAGAAAATTGGAATATTGTTATAACAGCACACCTACTGGAATCTATTACATTCTCTCTTACAGAAGGAACAGTATGAGTAAGCCCACACATTAGAAGCCTGAAAAGACAAATTACGTTAAGAAGTATTTTTGGAATGAACACAGATACATGTATACACTGCTCTATTCAGCAGAGAATGAATACTTCCATGTCCTTGGTTTTCAGAACAAAACAAAATTGTATTAAGTGAAAAATAGTTCCAATCTATCTAAAAGGTTAATGTCTTTATGAATTATTGAAAATCAAAGCTCCAAAGATTAAAAAGGGAAACAAAAGCTTCCATGTTTTTGACATGTCATTAGGCATTTATATTACTCAAAAGGATATTTATGTAATGTTACAAAACATTTGGGAGTCATTTTAGAGAAAAATGAAGATAAGAGTCAATCTAGAATGCATTGCTAGAAGAAAACCAGTAAGAAAGCAATTGAGCATTGAGTAGACTCAGAGGACTGGAACCATCAAATTGCAGAATCGCTTTTACTTTGATAAGTGCTCATCCTCTGTCAGATTCTTTGCTGATGGAAAATGACTTTTCTCATTAAGGAGAGGTGTGGTAATATTACTTCACTTTTGACTGACTGACAGCATATTGGCCACTATGTTGAACTTTCTGGTTCATGTCGAAGCTCATCAGTGACAGTGATGGACATACCTTATGGGATGGTCAGGCTTTCATGAGCCCTCAAAACAGGCTCAACACAAATCAATGCTTGATATGCACTATAGTTATTACTTTTCTTTGCCACTGAAAACATTTTCTCCATGTCAAAGTCTTACCACTTCACAAATGTAATATTCACTAAGTTAGTTGCACATAATTTAATACACATTAAGTGTACTGTATTTAGTTCGCTAATAAATTCAATATGTTTAAGTGTATTGAATGATGGGTACAATGTTTTCCTAGCATGTTTGAAAGCCATGGGTTCAGTTCTCATCACAGCAAAAAAGTGCATTGAATGCAAAAAATACTTTGTTTCACAGAAGATGAATAATTATCAAGAATCTCCATGTTTTTTGGAAGCAACGAATTCACTCAATTGATTGATTGGTTGATTGTGTGTGTGTGTGTGTGTGTGTGTGTGTGTGTGTGTGTGTGTGTGTGTGTGTGTACTGGTCCTGGAGCTTGAAGTCAGAGTTTGGGCATTGTCCCTAAGCTTTTGTGCTCAAGGCAAGGGTTCTACCACTTGAGCCACAGCACCACTTCTAGCTTTTTGGTGCTTAATTGGAGATAAGAGTCTCATGGACTTACCTGCCCAGGCTGGCTCCAAACCACAATCCTCAAATCTGTCTCCTGAGTAACTAGGATTACAGGTATGATCCACCCAGCTTAATGTTTTGGGGTTTTTTTAATCTCTTAATAATTTCAGATTTGGTCATTTAAAAAGTCTTGACTGTATCCTTTTTTCTTAAATAGGCAGTGGTCACTTTTAGTTTTTTAAGACTTTTCTTCACTTTTTTTTTTTTTTTTTTTTTTTGCCGTGCTGGGGAATAAACACAGGACCTCACACATAAAAGACAAGTACTCTTTCCCTAAGCCACATGCTGAGTTCCACTTAACTATTTTTTAATTAACTTATTTATTTATTTTGCCAGTCCTGGGCTCTATTTCAGGGCATGGATGTTGTCCTTGAGCTCTTTTCCTCAAGACGAGTGTTCTACCACTTGAACTATAGGCTCCACTTCCAGGTTTTTGGTGGTTAATTGGAGGTATATCACAGGACTTTCTTGCCTGGGCTGACTTTGAACCATGATCCCCAGATCTCAGGCTCCTGAGTGACTAGGACCACCAGCATGAATTCTATTCTAATGTCTCAACTTTTCCATAACCCCCTCCTCTCTCTTCTGAAGTAGCAGTTTACTTCCCAGAAATTTAGTTTGGGCAGTTTAATCAAACATTTTAGAAAGTAAAATGTTCAATATTCCCAGTACCAAGAATAAATTTTAAAAGTTGATAAAATTTCAAAGAAGAGAGGGGAGAAGCTAATTGGATGATTAATTTTTCACATGCAAAGGAATTCAATTGGATCCCATCATTTACAAAAATTAATTCAAAATGCATTTAACCTAAATATAAGAGGTAAATCTATTAAACTATTAGAGGACAACATAGGGCCAAATCTTCATGACCTTGGATTTGGTAATGGACAGACCACAAAACAAAAAATAAATAAATTGAACCTTATCAAGATTTAAGGTTTTTGTACATCAAAAAACTTATCAAGAAAGTGAAAAGACAATATATAGAATGATACTTGTTAATATATGTAAATTATGTATCTGATAAGGCTTTTTATATTCAGAATGCATGAAGTACTGTAACTCAACAAGAATACTACTAAAAAAGAAATATGCAATGGATTTAAGTATATATTTCTCCAAAGAAGATATACTAATGGCCAATAGCACAGGAAAACTTCACTAGTCCTTAGAAGAATGCAAAACTTCAATAAAGCATCACTCCATACTAGTTTGACTATAATTCTAAAAACTCAAGTGTTGGTGAGGATGTGGAGAGCTGGGGTCCTTGCTCACTGCTGATGGAAATATGAAGTGGTGCAACCCCTATGGAGAAGTCTGGCAATTTCTCAAAAAGGTAAACATAAAATCACCATAAAAGGCTGGGAATGTGAGTTAGTGGTAGAGTGCTTGCTAGCATGCATGAAACCCTGGCTTTGATTCCTCAGTACCACATAAACAGAAAAAGAGGAAGTGGTGCTATGGCTTAAGTGGTAGAGTGCTAGCCTTGAGCAAAAGAAGCTGGGGACAGTGCCCAGGCCCTGAGTTCAAGCCCCACAACTGGAAAAAAATCACCATAAAATGGCCCAACAATTTTACTCATAGGAATATGCCTCAAAGAACTGAACAGATGTTCAAATATACTTGCATGCATAGCATTATACTCAAAGCCAACATGTAGAAACCAACCACATGTCTACTAACAGATGAGTGGGTAAACAAAGAAGAGAATATTATCCAACTATAAAAAGGAATAAAATTCTGATGCATGCTACATAGAGAAACTTGATGTTATTCTTAGACTGGCCTCAAATTGTAATCCTTCCAAACTCTGTCTCCTAAGAAGCTAGAACTTGCCTGAACAAGGTATTTTCAGTTTCGAAGATTCTTTATAAAATCCCTGAAATATTTTTAAAAATCAGGGTCTGTGTGCTCTCTGTGGATCTGTTGTTATATTCTTAAGCACACATGGGGGGTGGGTTATGTTTTGTGTATGCTATTCTGTCTCTGGGAGCATATACTCACCGGCAGTAGGACTTCAACTCAGGGCCTGTATCTTTTTTCACTCAAGTCTAATGCTCTATCACTTGACCCACAGCTCCACTTCCAGCTATTTGGTAGTTAATTGGATAGAAGTGTCATTTTTCTACCTGGACAGGCTTTGAACTGCCATCCTCAGATCTCAGCTTATTGTTTCTATGATTTAAAAAACACACACAACCCTGTCGACTTCAGACCAGTCCCAGCAGCTCGCGGTGCAGCAGAAGCAGCTGTGGCAGCAACACCACCCACAGAGCATCGCCAACCTGAGCAACGCCTAGAGAACACAGCTTTCGGAGATGCAAAAATATCAGGGACAGTTTCCAAAGAGTTATATATTTTTTTTCAGTAAAACACACACACACACACACACACACACACACACACACACGAAATTAGAAATACAAGATAACTAGCTCATAACCAAGGACTGCCACAGGATCTCAGCACTGATGTATTCATGTTTATGAGACATCCACAAGCTACACAGCCCTGGCACCAAACCCGTCTACCACCTTTCTTGTACATAAGTGCTCAAGACACAGCCATACAAATCTCCCATTGACTATTGCCGCTGTCACTCTACAACTGCAGGGCTCGGTATTTTCAAAACCTAAAATATTTATTACCTGGCTCTTAGTACAAAATATTTACATTCAAAACAAGTACCTGAACTTTATTTGGTCCTATGAGAAACTACACATGATGGGATCTATTTAAAGGAAAACCAAACTAAGACATAATGAATGAGCATTGATCAAGATGCATTGCACATATAAAATGAAAACATAATGAGTGGGTTTCAGCATGAATCAAGTCTGTCCATAATTGGAACGGAGACAGATGGTGGACAACAAGCTATCACTGGGCCCATGGAACAGTAGACCTGAGACAGGCCAGATGAGATGACAGGGAGATTAAAAATAGTAAAGACGGGCTGGGAATATGGCCTAGTGGCAGGAGCGCTTGCCTCGTATACATGAAGCCCTGGGTTCGATTCCCCAGCACCACATATATAGAAAACAGCCAGAAGTGGCGCTGTGGCTCAAGTGGCAGAGTGCTAGCCTTGAGCAAAAAGAAGCCAGGGACAGTGCTCAGGCCCTGAGTTCAAGGCCCAGGACTGGCAAAAAAAAAAAAATAACAAAAAAACTAATAAAGACTTAAAAGGCTAGATTGCCTCTGCGTATTATACATACATTTATTGGAACTAGGGAAGGGAAGGGGAACATTAAAGTGGAGAGACAAAGGACAAAAGATGAACCAATGCAACAGCAATACTTACAAAACTATATGATGTAAACCAACTGTACAACTAATGGGAGGGAGGAAAATGTGAAGAGGGGGTGGGGGAAAATGAGGGAGGAGGTAACAAGTTGGACAAGAAATGTACTCACTGCCTTATGTATGAAACTGAAACCCTTCTGTACATCACTTTGACAATAATTTTTTAAGGCCAGATTGCGCAATTAAAACAGAAACAAAGTAAAGTTTGAAAATCACTTACCTCCTCCATCCCCTTTCTTTTTACATGTCAGTAAGTTGCAAATCCTTAAATAGGTAGGGAGAAACTAACAGGACACATCTGGCAAATGGAAGCCCTAAATATTACACATTGTTTCCATGTCTTGGATAATAACAAGCTCACCTGAGACCATTCAGTCTCCATGTTTTAAGTGATTATAAGACTCACATTTACCAGGATTTAAGTAATAGACCCACCCTAAATCCATATGCTCTATGCCTGCAAACTTAGTAAAATGATGAGGGAGTTCTAGGTGACATGACTACATCTAGGTAGGAATTAAAAATGGAGTCCTCCAGATAACTACCCAGAAAGGATGTCATGATGAATCTTCCCTTCCCTTTCCTATATGTCAAGTACGAGATGCTTCTTTTCTAGGTTTCCCTACTTTACCCAACTCTGCAAAATATGACCTTGATAAGCCACAACACCTCTTCTAGCCTTTTCTGTGATTAACTGGAGATAAGAGTCTCATGGACTTTGCTGCCCTAGCTGGCTTGAACCAAGATCCTCAGAGCTCAGCCTCCTGAGTAGGAATATAGGTGTGAGCCACCAGCCACCAGCTCTAAAACATCTTTTGTCCACTAAACTTTCCTTAAGTTTTATTTGATTGGTTTTGTGATGTTTCATATTTATTTTGTGAATACAGATGCAAAAGAGCTGTGAAGTTTAAGGACTTTTACATCTAATTTTAGTTCTTGTACATGTAAATAACGTGTTAGTCAATATCAGGAGTCCATGAGAAACACAGAGAAGACAGAACTTCTACACCACCTAACATACCACTTACAGGGTATTTTAATTCCCTGTTTAAATACTGGCATTGTCATTTTTAAAACATCTCCAATTAGGAACATGCTAAGGCTTCTCTCCTCCCACACAATGAGTGACCCACAGGTCCCAGGCCGTGGCCCTCTGCTCTCATGTCACCCATCACGTTGACCCACTGTACTCGGAGCTCTAGAAGCTCATCCTTAGCCATTGCCTCCAAAGGCCCTGCATTTAACCACATATTCCAAATGTGACCACTTTGTGGCAACTTATGTAGAAAAGGCATCTTTTGTGGCACAAAGCTGACTGACAGAAAATTATGTTTTGTAATAATTCACATGACTGCCTTTACTGAAAGAGTTTCCAACCTGGTAATGACTACTGAACTACAACAAGAATGCAATTTTCCCATTACTCTGACAAAGCCTGTATAAGAAAAATAAGTTTAACTTACCTCTCAGTACAGATGTGGAAATTTAGGAGAAATCCAGTCACTCATTTGATATTTTAAAAGTGTGAGTCTATTACATTATTTCCCCGAGAACAAACTTGTGCTTTAAGCCCAGGGAAAATGGAATCTAGTGGTTTCCAAGGTAGGGTGAGCCAAATAGGTGAAACCTGATCCTTTGTTTTGGCTCCTAACTTAGATGTGGATTGCTGGATCTCTGCTGTTTGCAATGTATGTTAAAAGAACTGAAACTGGAACTGTGCATTCAAAGTCCCTGTCTCTCTCTCTCTCACACACACACACACAGTTCATTGAATATTCCTTTCTATGAAAGCTTCTCATCATCCTTACAAAGAGAACAATAAGAGTGCTTCATCTGTGTGAATGATTTTTCCATGGTATTATTATCAAATGCTATCTAGTAAAAAAAATCAGTAGGCAAAGAACAATTTAGGCAATCTATCTTTAATGAGCTTATTTGACCTCACTACCTATGTTTTAGTCTGAGAAATTTAGAAAGTAGCTGGGTGTGGTTGTAATTGTAGCACTTGGGAGGTAGGAGCTAGAGGATTGTGTGAATTTGAGATCACCCTGGGCTACATAGGGAGACCCGAAAAGCCAAATATTGTCTAAAAGGAAATGTACTCTTTGCCTGACTTATGTAACTGTAACTCTACTTTTAGCATTTTCAAATAAAAACAAAAAATAAAAACCAAATAAAAATCCAGAAAGTAGAAAGACATAGTTTTTGTGTTCACATTTTAAAAAATAAATGTAATGTATACTCCTTCAATGGGGATGGGGCACAAAAGGAATAAAAAGAAGAGTAAAGATCATTTCTCAAATTCAGAACTCTGATAACAGACATTTCCTAGGTATATAACAGAAGCAGAGAAAGAACTTTAAGATATTAAAATATTTACATAGAATAATTTCTAGTATACATTTTGTCTAGAATTAAAAGATAGGAAACAGTGAAAATGAAATTACTTCCTCTGAGACTAAGAATAGCTTGGAAACAGGGTTTTGCGGTTGGAAATATTAGCTGTAATAAAATGTAATGCTTTCATAAAAAACAAGTGCTTCAGGTGCCAGAGCCTCTATAGAAACAGAAGAATTGGGGACGTAACCCATATCTGAGAGCTCTTCCTGCATTATGTGAATTACACATACATTGATCATATGAGATTCAGGGTAGTTTTCTCTGATGGCTCTTTTGCTCAGGACTGTCATCCTAGCTACTCAGGAGGCTGAAATCCAAGGATTACAGTTTGAAGCCAGCCCAGGCAAGAAAGCCTGCAGGACTCTTATCACCAATTAACCACAAAAAAAAAGTTGGAAGTGGAACTGAGTGTTAGTTGTGAACAAAAAAGCTCAAGGACAGTACCTAGGCACTGAATTCAAGCCCCAGAACAAAACAAAACCAAATTATTTTCTCCATCTCCATGTACTAAATCCAAAATTCAAAGAAGAGTATAATATATTTATTATAAAAATCAGCACTAACTAAAATTATTTCTGTTACTGGGTATATATTGGCTAAACTTCCTCCAGATCCAACAATCAAATTTATTCACTTTGTCTTTTTTGTTTTTCATTTACAGATAACTTTTAAAAAATATAATTTAACTTTTGAGTTGTTATTTTAAAGGTGATCCACCAAAGGGGTTCCCATTTCATAAGTCAGGTAATGAGTACATTTCTTTTGGGATAATGCCATTCTTTCCTTCACTCTCTCCCAATTTTTCCCTCCCATTCCCAACCACAAGTTTGTTTTGTTTTTATAGAGATCTCAGGACCCCAGATTGTTGGTCCCATAGAATATTGGAATGAGATTCCAAAGCTTTGTCTCTGGAGCTATTTATCTCTTTTAGTTTCCACTTCTTTGTGTATACGTAGCACTCATCAAGCTTTATCCATGATTTAAAACAGTGCCTATTTGTAATTAGACACTTTCTGCTAGAACAGTTGGCTGTGTGTGGTTAGGCTGGTAGTTAGTTGTTAGGACAACCTTGAAGGTGACCTTCCTGTACACCTGAGCACCATGATTCAGAGGACTACAGCCTTCCAGTAATGTCAGCACTGACCCACACAAATCCACCATACAGCGATCCAGTAAATGCAGCTGTAATCTCCCAGACAACAACTCTCAAAGATCTTTCAGGATCTCACACAAAAGCTAGAAGAAAGCACCAGGGCAGAAGGTAATCAGGAAATACTAGCAAGAGGTAGAGTACAATTCAGATCTTTACAGAATGCAAGGTAAGAACTGGGGGTCTTCTGGACACAAGGTCACCGCTACATTTTGGGCAAAGAAATTGAATTCTTCTGCCTTGGTTTTGGAGTTGGAGAAACAAATATAATAAATAATGCAAAAAAAGGATTATCACACAACATTATCATGAAGTAAGAAATCTTCAGATGTGCTCAGGCACCAGTGGTTCACACCCATAATCCTATCTACTGAGATCTGAGGATCGAAGTCCAAAGCTAGCTTGGGCAGAAAAGTCCCCATGAGACTCTTATCCCCAATTAGCCACTCAAAAACCAGAACTCGTACTGTGGCTCAAGTAGTAACTAGAGTGTAAGCCTTGAGCCCAAAGATGTTCAGGGACAGCTGCCAAGCCCTGAGTTCAAGCTCTACAACCTACAGGGAAAAAAATCTTTAGATTAAATTAAGAGGAGATTGAACTTGAGAAAAATAGGAATAATATGGTTCTCTGCTCCATTCATTCATTCATTCATTCATTCATTCCATATTTATGCTGATACTGGGGCTTGCTCAGCTTTATTGTTCTGTCTAGTGTTCTACCATTTGATCCATGCCTCTAGTCTGGTATTATGTTCATTAGATGGAGAGTCTCTTGGACTTTTCTTCCTGAGCTGGCTTTGAATAGAGATCTTCAGATCTCAGCCTCCTGAGTAGCTAGGGTTATAGGACTGAGTCACTAGCACTTGGCCTCTGCCCCTCCTAGGTTTCTGTTTCGACAGCTGCATCTTCAACATAAGAATGTGGCCTTGTGAGATGACCAGCAGCAAGAGCTCAGAGCACACTGAGCCTTTGAAGGACCCATATATCCCCTTAGAGGAATTGTCCTAGGGTTGGAGCTAGAGGAATAACATATTTGAGATCATGTTGTTAAAAAGAGCCATAGAAGCCAGGTGATAGTGGCTCATACCTGTTATCCTAACTACTCAGGAGACAGCAATATGAGGATCATGGTTGGAAGCCATCCTTGACAGCAAAGTTGCTGATACCCTTATCTCCAATTAACCAGCAAAAGGCTGGAAATGGAGCTGTGCTAAAAGCTAGTGCTTTGAGTACAAAAAGCTCAGGGAGGGGGCTGGGGATATGGCCTAGTGACAAGAGTGCTTGCCTCCTATACATGAGGCCCTGGGTTCGATTCCCCAGCACCACATATACAGAAAATGGCCAGAAGTGGCACTGTGGCTCAAGTGGCAGAGTGCTGACCTTGAGCAAGAAGAGGCCAGGGACAGTGCTCAGGCCCTGAGTCAAGGCCCAGGACTAGCAAAAAAAAAAAAAAAAAAAAAAAAGCTCAGGGACAGAACCCAGACCCTGAGTTCAAGCACCAGGACTGGCACACAAAAATTGTGGGGTAGGGTTCACAGAGGAAGCGGAGGTGTGACTCAAGTGGTAGAGTGCCAGCCTTGAGCAGTAACACTACGGGACGTCTCCCAGACCATGAGTTCAAGCTTCAGTACCACTCTGCGCACACACACATACCAAGGATGTATCCTTGAGATTATCCAGGAAAAGGAGTACAGCCTCTGGGGTTTGTTTCTCTGATTTGTTCTGTCCTTGGTGAGGGTAAAGGCCTCAGACATCATTTTCTCAATTAAATTCTAGATTTACTGAGAAGTGGTAATGTAGAAGAGATTGTTCAGTATAGCAATGGATCGATACAGGCTGAGCAGCCCTTACTTGAAATGAGTAGAACCAAATGTATGCTACATTTCTGAGTTGTTTATACATTGTATCTTGACGATTGGAATCTAAATACAAAATTTATGTTTCACATATATCTTTAGTTTGTTTGCCAGTTTGCTTGGACTCAGGCCCTGAGCACTGTCCCTGGCTTCTTTTTGCTCAAGGCTAGCACTCTACCTCTTGAGCTACAGCGCCACTTCCAGCCTTTTCTGTTTATGTGGTGCTGAGGAATCCAACCCAGAGCTTCACGCATGCAAGGCAAGCAAGCACTTTACCACGGAGCCATATTCCCACCCCTCACATACATCTTAAAAATACACATAGTCTGGAGTAATTTTAGATGATATTTTACCTTTGTGGCATGAAGCAAAGTTTTTATATGGCAGCTAACAGGCTGCCATATACAAGAAGATGCTGAATAAACTGTCTTGTTACCTGCTTCTTCCTTTTTTCTGCCTTATTTTTTCTTTCCTACTTTTCTTTGTTTTCCTTCCTTCCTTTCTTCTTTTCTTTTCCTTTTCCTTTCTTCCTTTCTCTTCTTTTTTTCTTCCTTCTTTTCTTTCTTTCCTTCCCTTCCTTCCTTTCTTCCCTCCCTCCTTCCTTTCTCTCTCTTTCTTTCCTTCTTTCTTTCTTTTGTGCTGGTACTGGGGCTTAATCTCAGGGCCTAGGCACTGCCCCTTAGCTTAAGGGATAGTGACTCACTACCAATTGAGCCAAAGTCCCACTTCCATCATTTTGGTGATTACATGGAGATAAATCTTGCAGACTTGCCTGACTCGGCTGGCTTCAAACCACGATCCTCAGATCTCAAACTCCTGAGTAGCTAGGATTACAAGTGTGAGCTACCGTCATCCAAATACTGCTTTTAACTGTGACCCATCACATGTTCAAGTGTTCTGTGAGGACTCAGAAGCATGTTGGTCTTTGGAGCTGAATTTCAAGTTTTCTGATTAGGGATAGTCAATAAACAAAAATAAAATTTAATTCACTAGGAGAAGGACACAATGTTTATTTTTGTTATAATAATAATTACAGAAAATTAAGGGCCACAGAGTTGTCCTCCATGCAGGTGCTCCATGAGAACGTGATCAAGATTCTAATGTTAGCATCAGAGCTGGATACAAAATTAAAAATACTTTCATTGTTGGCAACCATATGAATATAGTCCTGTCATCTGAACTTGACCTTTATTAATTCTCAGCACAGGGTCTCTCCCAACAGAGATCTTTTGTTCTAGTCTTTTTGGTTCTAGTTAGAGACAGTTGAGACTTTTGTTTTGGCCAGAGCAGAACCTTTGGCAAACTCAAGTAGGTCTAGACGAAAGTGACTAGGTGACAAGTATATCTATCCACATTTTATTAGAAAAATAAAAAATATGATATACCTGGATAAGCAAAGTACAAGGGAGTTATTTAGCTAAATTTGATGTTGTCTCTGTTTCAAGATTTTCTGTTTTTCAAGAGACTGAGTCTGAGTCCTGGTCCCCTTTCTTTCTTAGTGTTGTGGAGTTTTCTTTTTTAAAATTATTATCTTCCCTGAACCTCCATTTTCATGTCTAACAAGTGGGAAAAGTATTCCTTACTTTAGTGTTCTTGCAATGGTTAAGTGAAACAATAGCTACTCAGTAAATTATCCTTGAAACAACGTGACCTGTCATTGTGAAATTTCCTGGTCAGAAAATAACGCAAGAAATGATAGAAGTATGCATTGATTTCAAAACACAAAACCAAACAAAATTGGTTGTTATGCTTAGAGGGAGGACTTGTCTCCACCTCTCAGAACAATTGCTTCTTGCTGTGATTTGGAAACATAAAACTACATAAAGAAGGAAGTACTTGTCTCTTTCTAACTCCATCAGAGTAATTTTGAATTATGTCAGAAGCTTGTAGATTTATACCAGCTAGAACAACTTTAGGAATACAAGAAGCATTTCTTAATAATGATTGACATTTGTGACATCAAGTCACATGTCCAGTGTGAATAACACTTGCTTCTCAGATTTACCTTTTTGGTAAGAGTGGGTCAAGGGACTGTGTGCTTTCAATTGTTGCTTCTTTCTGTTCCAAGAAAAATCACCCATCTTGTGACTGATGTAGGAAAAGGACTAGGGAAAAATAGAGTACATGTGTACTTAACTATCCGAGGGACATAGGAATGGTCTATTTGAGCACAGTTGAGCCCTTCCTGACAATGCAGTGGCAGAGTATATCCCACATAACAGCCAGATATCAGCCAAGCCACAGCCTTAGGACCAGGCCTAGCCAGGCTGCTTGTCTCCTCCCAGAAACTAAAAAGACTTGTTGCATTTTTAGCACTTGCACATTGAGCATCATGTATTCTCTCTCTCTCTCTCTCTCTCTCTCTCTCTCTTCTTTCCTCCCTTTCTTTCTTCCTTCCTTCCTTCCTTCCTCCCTTCCTCTTTCCCTTCCTCCCTCCCTCCCTTCTTTCATTCTTTCTTTCTTTCTTTTTTCCTTCCTTCCTTCCTTCCTTCCTTCCCTCTCTCCCTCCCTCCCTCCCTCCCTCCTTTCCCTCTTTCTTTCTTTCCTTCTTTCTTTGTTTCATTCATTCCTTCTTTCTTTCTTTTGGTTGGTTGTGGGGCTTGAACTCAGGGCACTGTCCTTGAGCTTTTCTGCTCAAGGCTAGTGCTGTACAACTTGGAGCCACACCTGCACTTCTGGTTTTTGGGTGGTTAACTGGAAATAAGAGTCTCATGCACTTCCCTGACCAGGCTAGCTTTGAACCACGATCCTCAGATTTCAGCCTCTTGAGTAGCTAGGATTATAGGTGTGAGCCACCAATGCCTGGCAAGCATCGTGTATTTTCTAGGCAATTTCCATGTCCAAGGAATGTTTTGAAATCATATTTTCCTACTAAGAGTTCACAACCTAACACCAATTTAGCTACTGTGCCTCAGACTTCTCAAGGTTTGGCAGCTGGATTAATGTGCCTCTGGCTCTACTTAGTTTTCTTTGTTATTGTGGGGTCAATAAATGCGAGGCCATATTTCACTTGTCAGTATTTTGTGAATCTTAACCTAAGAAAATAAGTATGTAGCAATAGGAAATGCTTAGATTCCAATGCAAGTATTTGCTGTGTACATAGTACAATCATTGCACTGGTGGGACAGACAAGCCTATGATTGTTTTTTATTTGTTTGTTTGTTTTTTGCTGGACTGGGAAGTAAATTCAGAGCTTCACACTTAGGCAATCATTCTAGCACTTGAATCACATCTCTAGCCCAATGAGCTTAAGATTTTTCTCTTGCTTTTTCCATGTTAGAATATTCTAAAAGCATGCCAGTATGTGTTAATGTGCCTTCCATCTCACATCTTCAGCCCCTTCTACAAAACCAGTTGATCTGGCCCAGCCTAACTGCAGCTGGCCTTCAGCCCTGGCCATGTACCTGAGCCATGTTTTGTGTTTTATCTCCAGATGCCAGCTGCATCAGCAGAACACCCTCCACCCAGACCCAAACTCCATCCTGCCCTTCACAAAGAAAAGAGAAGTCTCCTCAGGGGTCTTGTTAGTTTCTCTGAGATTGGTCCTCATTCTGACCACCTGCCCAGACCTAAATCTGCCCTGCCACTGCACTGTCCAGATGTTACAAGGATGCCCCTGGATAGGGAGAAGCGCCATTTCTTCCTCTCCCATGGAGCAGGTGGATTTGTCAGCCTCATCTGGCAATAAGACTCCTTTTCCTGTACGTGACTGTGTCCATGTGGTCTTCTGGGATGGGTGCTTTCAATACAGATGGATTTCTGTGCAGATAGAGATTATGCAGATATTGGAAAACAAAACACAAATTGATCTCTTCTCTAGTAATGTGTGTGTGTGTGTGTGTGTGCGCGCGCACACACACACACACACAAAGGAAATGAATAATTGGCCAAAATGCATAGATGTGAATGACATATAAAAAATAAATTTCAAAAGAACTAATATACAAGACTAGAACAATACAAAAAGCAATAGCAAAAGAACAAAAGTTTCCAGGTGATAGAGTGTGGATATAGAATGGCTCCAAAGGCCGCATGTTAAATAAGAGTTGGTCCTCAAACCACAGAGCTATTGGTAGGTAGTGGGACCTTTAAGAGGTGGGGACAAGTGGGAGCAAGTTAAGCCACTGGGTTTGTAACTTGAAAGAAGTACTGAGATTTGCTGGCCCCTTTCTCTCTCTCTTTGTTTCCCAGCCACCATGAGATGAGCAGATCTAACCCACCGTGTATGCCCCACAATGACATCCAGCTGTGGATCAAAACTTCTGAAATTGTGAGCCAAATGATACCTTCCTCCTTGTAAATTGCTTATCTCATGTATATCATTATGGTAACAGAAGGCTGACTAATGCGCCAGGTAAGGGCAAGGTCAGTGAGTGGGAAGAGGTCTGAAGGGTTCCTGGAGTGCTGGTCACATTCTTCTTCCTCTTGTGGATGTTGGTACATGAATATGTTCACTTTGTGGAGATCCATCCAAGCATGCACTTAGGATGTGTCTGCTTTTCTATTCATATATCTTATCCAATTAAACAAAAAATGCACTTGAAGGAATAGAAGGGGCAAGATAAAGACCTAAATTCTAGCACCAGTTAATATCTTAAATAATGGTTACTGGCAATAAACGCATTGATAATATTTTTTATTAATTTAATTTATTTATTAATTGAACACAAAATTTTTGACAAGGTGTTGTGCAAAAAGGGTACAGTTACATAGTAGGGCAGTGTATACATTTCTTGTGATATTTTACGCCCTGTTTTTCTATCCCTTCTCTAGGTCAGGTAGACATATATGCAATATACAATGTCAATGATAATATTTTTAAATTGAATGTAGTCAATAATTCTCCAACTCCATAATCCTGTTACCTTCTCGTGTTGGTACACATCTCTCCATTATAACATACCTGTGCCACTTTGCTTCATTTCCTCAGGTGCTCGTGCGCACCTATGTGCCAAACAAAACTATACTTCCTTCTGGGGGGCCATGTTGACAAGACAGAGCTGGGGGAGAAATAGGGCACAGCCAGAGGCTTAGAGCCAGGTAGATGCTTGGCAATCTGAAAGAGAAACAGAGCAGACATCTTCCTTGGGCTGGAAACCTTATAGAGTACCAACTGCTAGTGTGAGGCTGGTCTTTGGAGACTTCAGTCCTCACTGTGGATTTGTAACCGCTGCTTATGATTGCTTAGTTATGATTGTTTACCTTAATTTGGCACAAAACAGTTTATCATCAGCTAACCTTAATTTGGCACATTCACAGCTTAGCCATGAGTGAAAACACAATACTCTACAAATAACCTGGGTCTTGAATGTCATCAGTCTTATACCAAGTTTTAAATAGCTTGATCAGGTTCTTTACCACACATAAGACATGGGAAAAGGAAAGACTAAAGAAAGAAAAAAACAAAAAGAACACAAGGAAACTTTTATTACTTGTTCCAACTTGAGACTTTTTGAATATTATTTGAGTCATTAGCTCTTTTAGAACTATTAAAGGACTTTAGTATATTTTATGCACCTCTGTAGCCCAACTATTTATTTTATGTTCTAGCAGGATGGAATTTAAAATAATCAGAATGGATTTTCTTTCCTCCTTTTCCTTTTTCTTTCTTTTTTCTTTTTTGGTCAGTCATGGAGTTTGGGCCTGGACACTATCTCCAAAACAGAACGTATGATGGAAAATTGTGTACATGTTGGAGGCTTTTCTCCTGTTGTTTTTGTTTTGTTTTGCTTCTTGATTCAACAGCTTTTCTGCCAGACCTTTTCCCAAAAGTACTGAGTACTGAGCAAGATATCATTTGTAAAGTCTTGTGTATTTGATTCCTAGGATGTTGAATTCTAGACAATTAACCCTACTGATAGAAGGTTAATTATCAGTTCTAAGCTGTACAAACGCATACACACACACACACACACACGTAAAAACAAAATGAATTGGAAGTTGTCATGCTTGCTAATTTGAGATGTTACAGTATAAAAGGGTGAATATGTTTTCAATGCCTTCAGAGAGTGATTCCTTCCTTAAACAACTTGCATTAATGGGTTAAGAATAGTTAATTTTATCTATTGGGTTCTTGTATCAAAGTTGTCCTGCAGCCTTTTAAGTATCCCTTGTGTGATAGATTTGGAAAGTGAAGGCCCTGGTGTAAATCAAATTGATATGCATGGCATATCTAAAAGGTTTTGTTTTTTCTTTCTGGTTGCCTGTGAACACCTTTGTGTTGAGATACTTCTGTCATTCAAGAGCCAGGTGTAGATCTGTTTGGTATAGATAGTGCACTCATCTAACTGTGCCTCTGAAAACTTTATGGTATTAGACTATTTTCATAAATAACTTGGTGAAGGCATTGAAATACATTAAATGTTTGAAATCATCAGTTACTTGTTGCCAACATCATGTGGACTTTCATCTTGGCTCTGCATCTAGTTCCATTTTGATAACTTCCTGCTGACGTATGCCTATAGCAATAGGAAAATACCTATCCACACATAAATCCTAAGCAATGCTCTTTCATCCTTCTACTACATAATTTGGAACATCTTGCATCTGTAAACGTTTCATAACTTATGGCAGAAGTTTAGCTATCCTAACTATTTATATTTGGACATGATGACTTAGAATGCATATTTGAATGGCATACCTGTATAATAGAATATATAGCATATAGAATATATAGAATAAATAATGTGACTTGTATGAAAATTCACACTAAAATTTTGACTTGGGTGATGATGAGATTTGAGACACTACTTTGCTAATAATATCAACATTCTTTTTTTACTATTAAAAAATGGAAATCCCAAGGCCCCACCTACAGGATCAGAGGCTGTAGAGAGAATGCAACCTTGGCTCTGCCCTATGCATTTTTCATCTCCAGTGGGCTTGTTAGAACATGCTTTCCGGTTTCACTGCTTTTTGAGCCTCTATTGCCTCACATGTGTCCGTATCATATTTCTCAGAAGGAAATTGTAAGGCCAACCCCAGAGTCAAAGTGAGAGGGTATGGGGACAGGTATGGAAAGGGAGGTAGTGAAGAACTAGCAGGTTTGGAAATGATCGCAGCACACTTACTTTTCAAGTAAATTGGTCAAAGGGAGTCGGATATCCTTCACCTACTTTACTGTATTGTTTACTTTGGCTTAGCTTCATGCTGATTTCAAGAAAAGTCAGTGTTTATGTTATTCTTTTAAAGTCCTGTCTTTGACAAAACACTACATGTTGTTTTTATTAACATTATAAGTCAACTGTGAATTATTTCCTGGCCAGAAAATGTGGAAAGCATCAGTGCCATTAGAGATCCCTTGAGAAGCTGCCAGGCCGCAGTGTCATCATCATCTTGGAGCTTAACCTGAGAACCTCTTTTTAGCATATTTATCTTTCACTATTTTGAATGTGTTTTCACACAGAGGGACCTCTGCTCTATGCAATCCCATTAAAAATAAAGGCTCCTGTTAAGCATCATTAAATATTTATGTAGCTGCTCATGAGTAAAGATTATAAATGTACCCAGACTGCCATCCCTTTTCAAAGTAATGTCTTGAAAGAAGTATTTAGTCATATCACTTGCATTATGAAATTGGCAAGGCCTTTATGCTTTTCTCTGTTCTTTTTAGCTCATACTCTTATATGTTCTTCCCATTCATTCACCTTTTCATCTGATGACTTGGGATTGCTCTTGATTGCTTTTGCCTCCACACTGATACTTAGCACGGTTAAGTTTAGAGAAAATCCCAAGGGATAAAGTTGGGGGGTCTCTTGATAATGCAACAGAACAATGTTTGGTAGCCCTGAAGTTGTTCTTAGCTTGGGAGCAGTTTCTTCATGGAATTTTAATTTGTTTTTTAAAGAATGCCTACTAAGGGGCTGGGAATATGGCCTAGTGGCAAGAGTACTTGCCTCGTATAGCTGAAGTCCTGGGTTCAATTCCCCAGCACCACATATATGGAAAACAGCCAGAAGGGGCGCTGTGGCTCAGGTGGCAGAGTGCTAGCCTTGAGCTGGAAGAAGCCAGGGTTGGTGCTCAGGCCCTGAGTCCAAGGCCCAGGACTGGCAAAAAAAAAAAAAAAAAAAAAAAAAAAAAAAAACCCAAAGATTTACATAAATCCCTCTCCAAATCTGGGTACCTCTTGATATAACTTACCTCCCAACAAATTTAAACATCAAAAAGTATGTGCAAGCTAGGTACCAGTGGCTCCGGAGACTGAGGTCTATGGATCATGGTTCAAAGATAGTCTAAAAGGAAAGTCCGTGAGACTCTTATTTCCAATTAACCACCAAAAAGCCACAAGTGGAACTGTGCTCAATTGCTAGAGTGCCTTGAGCAAAAAAGTTTTGGTGCAGGGTCTAGACTCAGATCCTCAGATCTCAGCCTCCCAAGTAGTTAGGATTATAGGCATGAGCCACTGGCACCCAACTTCATGTTTGTTTTTAATGGGATATATCTTTTTTTTTTTTTTTTTTGGCCAGTCCTGGGGCTTGGACTCAGGGCCTGAGCACTGTCCCTGGCTTCTTCTTGCTCAAGGCTGGCACTCTGCCACTTGAGCCACAGCGCCACTTCTGGCCATTTTCTGTATATGTAGTGCTGGGGAATCGAACCCAGGGCCTCATGTATACAAGGCAAGCACTCTTGCCACTAGGCCATATCCCCAGCCCACGGGATATATCTTTTTTAAAAGATGTTTGTACCTGATATATATGGTAATTTTCCGAATTAGTTGTTAGTTATGATTGCTAACTTTAGAGATTTTTTATTATCATTAATAACTAATGTTAGTTTTATTTCAGTTAATATTATTATAGATATGCCCATTGGTGTAACCTAATATATATTTGGAAGTCCATATGTCCCCAGAAATCCTTGGCACTGGCTGTGTTTGGAAATTCAGAGTTTGGGAAGGTAATTGATGGCCATACAATATATCTTCCTAGACTAGTCCCCTCTGCCTTGGGTGGCTCCCCCTAATCAAACTTGTTAACATGTCCTCAGAGATCTGAACAGGCAGTCATACTAAATAGAAACAAAATATTGGTACTACTTCATGTCTAGGAAGTTTAGTTTTATCTCCAAAGTTTGCACTCAATTCACAGAAGAGATATTATGGGTCTTTATAATTTCTTTAACTTAAAAAAAGTTTATTAACTTCAGTTCTCAAAAGAGGCTACCTTTACCAAGAAGGGAGATGGGAAAGAATTATGAGCCAGCAGTAAAAGGAGATTTCTACTTGGTGTCTAAATACTTATTTCTCATTAGAAAGATTCATAATCCCAGTACTCCTGAAATGCTATAATGTAAATGTTATAAAAATGTCAGTCTGGTTTGTGGTTATAAAGAAAAGAAATTATATATACATATATACACGTATATATATACATATACATATATATACACACACATACACACACAGTATAAAAAGAAATAAACAATTTTCTGGGTGCTGATGGTTCACACCTGTAACCCTAGCTATTTAGTAGTTTGATGTCTGAGGATTGTGGTTCAAAGCCAGCCTGGGCTGGAAAGTCTGTGATACTTTTAGTCACCAAAAAGCCCAAAGTAGAGCTGTGGCTCCAGTGGTGGTGTCAGTTTTGAACAGAACAAGCCAAGTGAGAGTGGGAGGGCCTGAGTCCAAGCCCCAGTACTGGCATGAAAGATTTTTTAAAAAGTGCATAGTAGAAGAAAGCCAGTGTACCTGAAACCAGGGTAAAGTGGGTGGAAAAGCCAGGGAGTCCCAGGCCCCAGGGGATCTTCAAAGTGAAATCCCCAGTTAATAACTCACTGAGATACAAACCCAGCACATGGCCCATGCAGCTCCTTGATCAGACCTGAGCAGCACAGAGGCCTTGTGCTCTTCACACCTGGGAGGTGAGACATGGGCAGAGCTTCCCAGGTCACAGGAGGGTCCAGTGAGTCACCTAAGGCCCAGTCACCTCTGGGAGGACAGTGTGGGAACCTTCTGCTCCTGGAGGAAGCAAAGGAACAGCTGGATACTGCCGTGAGCAGGGTTCCCCACCACAGCATCAGCTCCCAGAGGAGGCCTCAAGGACTGTTGTGAAATAGGAAAAGCTCGTGTCTTCAGGTTGAATTCAACTTCTTGGAAGTAATTTAAAGAACTGATGATGACTCACATAAAGATCATTAAAGGATGGTAATTTTTTCTTGGCAATGTGCTTGTACTAGGAAAGATATTTTTCTGTGCAAGATCAAATTTAAAACCGGGCACCAGAGGCTCACCCCTCTCACCTAGCTACTCAAAAGGCTGAGATCTGGGGATTATGCTTTGAACACAGCCCAGGAAGACAAAGCCAGGAGCGCTCATTTCCAGGTAAGATTTTCTAGCAAAAGGCTGGATGTGGAGATGTGGCTCAAGTGGTAAAATGCTCTAAATGCTAGCTTTGAGCAGAAAAGCCAAGCAAGTCTACAAAGCCCTCAGTTCAAGCTCCAGTGCTGGCACACACACATAAAAAAGAAAAATCCATCTATTACCTAAAGTTAATTAGGTACCATGTGGGTAGATACCAATAAAGGAGTCTGTGACTCCTAGGATTTTGATTTCTCTTGCAAATCATTATAGGCAAAAGAGCATTGGGGAGGTCTTGCTCAGGCATGTAATACACCTTCCATAGTAATCCTTTATATATAGTAACTTTAATGAGTACTTTACATTCTTTGACTACTTTCAACACTTAGTGTGTCAATATGGCTTTATATATTTTTAAATTGTTATTGTTATTAAGGTAATGTACAGAGTGGTTACAGCTTCATAAGTTAGGTAAAGAGTACATTTCCTTTTGGACAATGTCCCCATTTACTAATATATATATATTAGTATATATACTATAATAATATATAATATAATATATAACTATATAATATGTATATTAGTATATATATATATTAGCAAAACTCTAAGATCATCTGTTTAAAGATGCATCGTTTCTGGGGCCAGGATAGGTGCATTTTTCTCACTGCATTTGAACATAGAAACAAACAACAGAACATGAATGTCAAAATATTTTTCTGGTGATACCACTTGAAACAAACATTTTAAGCTAGTTTTGGTAAAGTATGAATTGCAGGGTTTCTGAAGGCAATTTAGAGTATTTAAAATATTAAAATGCATATTTCATGGAATGGCAGATTTGTAGTAAAAAATCTAATTTATATAAATAAAATTAAAACAATAAAAATCCTTGCCATTGAAAGTGAGCTGTGGCTCAAGTGATAGAGCACTAGCCTTGAGCAAAAAGAAGACTGGAGCAGAGCCCAGGCCTTGAGGTCAAACCCTCATATCAGCACCAAAGACAACAAACAAAATTAAATTAGATAAATTAATTAAAGTCCTTGCCCTTAATTATTTAATTACTTTTTTTTTCATTACTGGGGTTTGACTAAGGCCTTGTCCTTGCTAGGCAGGTGCTCTACCACTTGAGTCACACATCCAGCCCATAGTAAGAGATTTTTATTGAAGCCTTCTATGAATCTTTAACTAAATTGCTTACAGGTAATGTGAAACTTCTTTTCACAATGTATGCACACTAATCAAAATAGAGATGGGGAAAAAACAAAGTTCTGATGGTTTTGTATTTTGCATCAATAGTATGAAGTTGTATTACACATATTGTTAATACAATTAATATTATATTAAAGAGCACTTTATAATCAAGTAAATTAACATTTCACAGCAAAATGTATGGATATTAAAACTAAGTAGGTTGCAAAAGGATTATAAGTAAATATTGTTTTGCAATATTACTTATAATAGAACTGCAAAACTTACAATATTTTTTAGTTATTAAAAATAATGACACAAATTAAATGGCCATACATAATTTATGCTTCTGTTTAAATATTAATGTTTAAATGGAAAAAATGAATATGGTGAAGTGCATCATGACAAAAACAGTCTTTCTGGGTTGCACAAGGATGTAATCTTATTCCTGTGAAAATTTACCAGTATAATCTACATTTTCAGTTAGATATATGACTGGGGAGGAATTAAAAAGCATGTGCAAAGAGAAGACAACAGTGTAAAACACTTTTACGCACAAAAATACTTTACACAGCTAAAAAACCAAGCAGGATTTGTTGAGTAAGCCATGCAGATAATGCCCGAGGAAGGGGAGTATTTGTAGATTATTATGGAATTGTTTCAAAATCTCTGATCAGGCAAGCAGTTCCCCAATATGTGATTAGTGTGTTGGTGAA
Organism: Perognathus longimembris pacificus; assembly: GCF_023159225.1. Classification (NCBI taxonomy): domain Eukaryota; kingdom Metazoa; phylum Chordata; class Mammalia; order Rodentia; family Heteromyidae; genus Perognathus; species Perognathus longimembris. The sequence continues at coordinate 28,222,621 of NC_063169.1, read as the reverse complement.
CAAATGTAAATAACTGTGTGTGTGTTTGTGTGCATTGCTGACAACCCAGACCAGCTTCTCTAACTAAAGATACAGATAAGTTTTAGGTCCAGAAACTTGCAGTCTATAAAGATAATATATAGTATAAAATCATGATATGCTTAAGCATGCCTTACATATTATATATGTTCTCTGATATGCAATAGGTACAATGCCACACATTCTCCCATGTGTCATACATATGTGTCATATATGGGAAAACTGCAGATAGCATAATAAATGAATGAAAATAAAACTGAATAAATATTTAAAATAGAATAAAATTATATTAAATGACCAATGACTTAAAAAAATAATTATTAGCTATAAACCTACCCTTTGTTGTTGCTTAAATATTAGTGGTATGGTAAGATCTTAATAACTCCAACTTTGCGATGTTAAAATTCTGTTTTCAGCCAGACACTAGTGGTTCATGCCTGTAATTCCAGCTTTTCAAGAGGTTGAGATGTGAAGATCAAGGTTCAAAGACAGCCTTGGCAGATACACCTAAGAAACTCTTATATCCAATGAACAGCAATTAAAAACTAGAGGTGGAGGTGTGGCCCAAGTGGTAGAGCATAAGCCTAAAAAGAAAAGGAGTACACAAGGCCCTGAATTCAGGTATCAGTACCAGCACAAAAATGTTAAAAATAGCATTGTTTTGAAAGTTCACTTCTAAGCATTACACTAAGGAATAGTATATGTTGTGTGATCTTAAAAGTCTAAGAGACCTGGCTGGATCTTTTTTAAAGTTCTATACATAATACATATTGCCTATCTTGAAAAACAATGCCACTTCCAAAGTGTCATTAGAATAAGTGAAGGAAAAGTATATGTGATTTATAGTATTGCAGGATTTTTCAAACTACTTTTTTCTACTATTGCCAGATTCTTCTCGAAGGACAGAGATTCTGTGAGAAGTGGAAAGGCATGTGTCCTTTTGTTGTTCGTTTTTTACATTATCTTTAAGTACTGTGCAAAGGGATTTGAAGTCCATGTATCCGTTTGGGAGTACAAAGCATCTTGATCAATGTCTCCCCAATGTCATTCTCCCCACCTCCCCGCCCTTCCTCACAGGTCACCTGGCTCCATTTTCACCTTTGTTCCTTGACTAGCATGTCTGCATTGGCCCACTGGCCTCCCCACCAGCCCTGCCCGCACACCCCCTGCCCAGGTCTGCGCCATGGCCGCCCTCACGGCGAATTATATTATTAACAGGGACTCCAGAGCCAAACTTTACAGCAGTGTGTGTGTGTGTGTGTGTGTGTGTGTGTGACTGTGTGTGTGTGTGACTGTGTGTGTGTGGTGATTTTCTTTTATCCCACATGACACAGATTCAGGCACAGAGTGAACAGAACCTTGAAAATGAATTTGGAATAGATGCAAGGAAATGATTGTCACGCTTGATGGGGACACAGACAGACGGGAGGCCGAGAGCAATGTGGAGGATGGGAAGCATAGGCACTGGAGTGGGAGGAGGAGGGGAAGGGCAGGGGTGAGGGACAGCACTGGGAGGAGGAGGAGGGGAAGGGCAGGGGTGAGGAGAGCACAGGGAGAAGAAGGCAGGGACAGTCTGGACACTGGAAACCCAGAGAAGCTTCTTGAGAGCCAGAAGTCCCTGGTGATGGCTGAGTGCCTGGCTGAGGCAGGAGTACTGAGGTCAGTACTGGCGGTAGCCAAAAGCTGAGTGAAAACAGCTGAGTGACCTCATATTCCTAATGATTGCTGGAGGAGTTTGGAAAGTATGGCAAGAAAATAAGATGTTTAATTTAAAGAAAACAAGCCATTCAAGCCCCGAGAGAGAGAGAGAGAGAGAGAGAGAGAGAGAGAGAGAGAGAGAGAGAGAGAGAGAGAGAGAGAGAGAGAGACAGAGAGAGAGAGAGAGAGAGAGAGGTTTTAAGGGGGAGAAATGGGTGGGAAGTCAGGTGTTGAATCTCAGAAAAGACTTAAAGGAGGGTCTATGAGAAACATTGAGGAACAAACAGGATGCCTTCAGCAATATTCCAGAGCTGTGATATTTAAAAATAGTCACCTTTTAGCCAAGTACTATGGCTCGCATCTGTAATCCTAGCTACTCAGAGGCTGAGATATGGGGACGACTGTTCAAAGCCAGCTTGGGCAGAAAAGTCTTTGAGACTTTTTTTCACCAATTAACCAGCAGAAATCCAGAAGTGGGGGTGTGACTCAAGTGGTAAAGCTCCAGCCTTGAGTGAAAAAACTATGGGACAGCGCACAAGTTCTCAGTTCAAGCCTCAGTAGTAGCACAAAGAAAGAAAAAATAAATAACTGCTACTTGAAGACTTTCAATGAAATATACACCCAGGGCAGAACCAGGGAGAAAAGAGAAACATTCAGAGAGTTTACTCTCCATAAATCTGTCCTCATTTCTTTCAGCTGGGAGTTATTTGGCCTTGTCTAAATCAATACCTATATTTTGATATTTCTTAGTTTCTGTCTTTTACTATACTAAATTCATTTGTAAATTCCTTTCAGATAAGTAGGAAGTTCCTTAGGGACAGAGTTCATATCTGTCAAACTTCTGCAATACCAGTTTTATGCCAAGGAAATGTGTTTTATATAATATAGATTTCAGACCATTGTGTGTAGACAAATTGTGGATTTCATGAATTCTGAAGAGAAACCTCAGCATTTTATATATCTCTTAAATGATAGAAAATAAGAACAGCTGCTCAGTAGTCAAACTGGCATATGGCATGGGGTAAAATATTAAAAATGAAATGAGAGAACTATAAGTAGTAACATCATTTAACTAGTAACTCTAGCTAAAATTCTACATGCAAACTTTATCTTTTCTGTAAAATATTCCAAAGTCACTTTGCATGCGATTTTCTCATTCTTTTAAGTTTAGTTTTAAAAGTTGTAACCATTTTCCTTCCATGAATGAATAAATTGGGTCCATTTTATTTTAGCTATATAAAAATTAATTGAAGCTTGTATGTTCGATCATCATGCCTATATTACAGAGTTAGAAAAACTTGAGAAACATAAAATGTTTTTCCTCACAATAATGTATACAATAGTAAATCACTTTTTTTGTAACACATAAGAGTTTACATTTTTGATCATTGGTTATAAAATGGTAACCCTTCTGCACAACACCTTAATAGTAACACTAAAACTATATTTAAAAATAAATAACGAGTACAAAAAGGTAGTAGTTATATTTCATTTTGGGGTTTTTGTTTTTTTTTTTTGGCCAGTTCTGGGCCTTGGTCTCAGGGCCTGAGCACTGTCCCTGGCTTCTTTTTGCTCAAGGTTAGCACTCTGCCACTTGAACCACAGCACCACTTCTGGCCATTTTCTATATATGTGGTGCTGGAGAATCGAACCCAGGGCTTCATGTATATGAGACAAGCACTCTTGCCACTAGGCCATATCCCCAGCCCTCATTTTTAAGTATTAAGAAACATTCTTCCAGGCTGGGGATATGGCCTAGTGGCAAGAGCACTTGCCTCGTATATTTGAAGTCCTGGGTTCAATTCCCCAGCACCACATATACAGAAAATGGCCAGAAGTGGCGCTGTGGCTCAAGTGGCAGAGTGCTAGCCTTGAGCAAAAAAAAAGAAGCCAGGGACAGTGCTCAGGCCCTGAGTCCAAACCCCAGGACTGGCAAAAAAAAAAAAAAAAAAAAAAAAAAAAGAAAGAAACATTCTTCCCCAGAGATTAGAGCAAAGGTGATGAGACTATAGAACATCAGAGTTTTTGCATAATAACTAACCTTTACTATTGAGATTTATATACAATGAGTCTTATTTTTTTTAAGTGACTCAGAACAGGCAGTGTTTTTAGTATTAAGTGTTTGCCTTGTATACATATGCACATATATGCATATGTATGGGAGTCAGTCCTGGGGCTTGAAATCCAAGCTTAGTGCTCTACCACTTGAGCTAGAGCTCCACTTCCAGGTATTTGTTTGTTTTTGCTAGTTAATTGGAGATAACAATCTCACAGACTTTCCTGCCTGGACTGGCTTTGAACCTAGATCCTCAGATCTTAGCCTCTAGAATAGCTAGGATTACAGGCATGAGCCACTGGTGCCAGGCTGTTTCTTTATTCTGTAGAGAGATCTCACGCAGCTCTTTGCCAGTCAACACAGGATGAACCCATGAACGACCAGCAGGATTCTCAAGAGGCCCCTTCCCTTTGAAACCAAACTTTCTGCAAACAGGGAGGCAGCCCAGGAAGCAAAGCCTGCACAGCAGAGCTCCTTCCATCCCAGTTCTAGATACCTGGTGATTTGAAGCTCTAGATTGGGGTTTCCGTTCTCTGCTTGCTTCTTCTAACTTGTTAATAGTTTCTTTTTCTTTTTCCTTTTTTTTGGCCAGTCCTGGGCTTTGGACTCAGGGCTTGAGCACTGTCCCTGGCTTCTTTTTGCTCAAGGCTAGCACTCTACCACTTGAGCCACAGCACCACTTCTATATATGTGGTGCTTTTTATGTGGTGCTGAGGAATCGAACCCAAGGCTTCATGTATGCCATGCAAGTACTCTACCACTAGGCTATATTCCCAGCCCATCATTAATATTAATAGATGTATCAGGAGATGTTTTCAAAGGCCCCGTGTGTTGCTAAAGTCATTACAGGTGGTGGCTCATGGGTTATTTTTAAATTTTATTTTTTAGAGTGAATAAGGACTAAATTCTAGTTTATTTAGCCATAAGTGTGTGGAAACTTTCTCTCACACAGTAACACAGGGGAGGAAATGACCATAGCCTTAGTAAATTAGGACCTGAATTACAAGAGTGAACTTACTTGATTTGAAGGGATTGTTGAAGTGAATCTAGAATCTCAATAGTTTCACCCAGATTTTCTTCTCATCCATGGCTCAACCAGGTCCCTGCCCAGTTTATCACCCATGAACCCAGGTGGGCAGAGCTTTCTAAAACCTTGTGACAAGCCTGGGCTGATCACCGAAGCTGGGGGGCAATCTGCCTCTGAGCTCCCCAAGTCTGTGAGTCCACAGGAATTGACCAGGAACAACACTTCCACTCAGTGTTATTGGTCAAAGCAAGGCTTGGGGAAGAAGCAGCTTTGGCAAACAGATGTGCCACATCTGGAAACAGAGAACGCATCTCATACCTGCAGTTCTATTCGATGCATTCATGTCAAGACAATTCTTTTCATGTAACTCTCTGGGTTCTAAAGGAGCTTCCTACAACAGCATACAGAGATTTAAGGAGGATATTGCTTTGAAGCATACTACCTAGGCAACTACAAGGGAAAGAAAACTTAAATATACTAAAAGCAATAGTGCCTAGGCGCCTGCCTGCCTGCCTGGAGCACTATGGCATATGAGCACCATGGCATCTGGCTTCTATACCTTATCCAGGTGGTAGCTTCTCTGGAGACAAAGGGGAAGTAGGTAGGTCTTAATGATGAGTAGGAGTGGCCCATTATAGTTCTAGGGCAGGGAGTTTAGGTGTGGGTGCATCTGGGGGCTAATGGGAGGATCTGGGGACCCAAGGTAGGGGAAATGCTAACATTCCCCCATTTGTTGTTTATTAATAACAGAGGAGGGGTACCAGGCTGGGGGTATGGGTGGAGGCTGTTTCTTCTGAAGCTACTTCTTCCTGTAAAGGGGCAAAGTAGTCAGGGGTCCCTGATTCATCCTTTGGCTGTGTACCATCCAAGAAGTATTTGTTTAACAGTTTTGTTAGTAAAGATCCTCATCATTTCCATGAGAATGGTTATCAGAGCCAATGGGTGTCATGATCTCTTCTGGCTACCTCCTGCAGCTTGGGCACATCAAGGAGTCACTGGGGCTGGGGTCTTCAGGATCCCTATCTGTGCTGGACAGAGCAATGTTACGTAAGGTCTCCAGTTGCCTGTAGTAACAGGATGGCCTTGAACTGCAAGTTTCCAGGTGGCATCCTGAGTGAGGGATGTTAACCTGTTAAAAAAGACTTTTGAAAAGGTCAGGGTAAAGGCTGACAAGCTCACAAGACCAGTTAACATGAACAACATGAGAGGACCCACCCTGACCCTGACCCACAAGCCAGAAAAGTTCCATTTGGAGCACAAACCCAATTGTGGCCCATTACAAGGAAGGAGGAATAACTGGACTGGGGACAGGAAGGGAGTGTTTAGGGGTATGTGGGGGGGGGGGTGGCAACTGAGTAGTGTAATGGTTGGGAGTAACCAGTCAGAGGCTAATATATATATATATATATATATATATATATACATATATATGTATATATATATATATATATACATAGCAAGTAACAGAGGCAAGAATGCAAGTTCCTGTCTAGATGGAAAATGGTCAGGTATGGATATTAGGTGGGCAAGTAACTATTCCTCTTGAGTCTGTCCAGTTGGAACGTGAACAGGTGTGTACACTATTCCTCTTGATCCTACCCAGTTGGAGCATAGACAAGTGTAGACATTAGGGGGGTAAGCAACTATTCCTCTTGATCCTGTCCAGTTGGGACATAGATAGGTATGAACATTAGGTGGGAAAGCAACTATTCCTTTTGATTTCCCAGCTCTAATTTTGAAAGTGCAAGTTTAAAGTGACTCCATTTAAGATGTGACTTCATCTCCTCTTACTCCATGGTTCCTTGTTGTCAGGACTGACCTCATCCTGAAGGTCTAGGTGCTTGTTGTTTGGATAGCTTGTCCCAGTTGACATTCACAGGGTTTAAACTCTAGGCCAGCACTCTACCATTTGAGCCAGAGTGCCGCTTCCAGCATTTGGCTAGTTACTATGAGTCTCTTGAACCATGCTTTCAGTCTGGCTCTTTGCTGATTAGTAGGGAGATGGAGTTTTAGAGGGATTTTTTTTTTTCTGCTGGGGCTGGCTTTGAACTGAAATCAAAGGAGTCTTGGCCACAAAAGCCCTTTTTATTTCCAATTAAGCAACAAGGAGACCAACAGGAGTAGAGCTTACCTGTAATTTGTTGAGAATTGACCAATAAATACTTGCCAGAGTTCTACAATGAATGAGAAAATTCAGTAGATGTGATAAGAGTTTTCAAGCAGCAACTGACTGGCACTTTAGAGTTCCTTGGGCTATTTTCTGTGATCTGAATTAACTCTCAGAAAACCTTTGAACCTGAACAACATTTTCCTAATTCAAGAATTATTGCCACTAGCATTGTGCCAAGAATCCAAATTTGGCACCTTTTTGCTATTTACCAAAATGCATCTAACTGCAAAATAGCATAGAAACCAAATCATATCATTTCTTTGTCTATATTCCCCTTGTCTAACTTGTGGGGATTAACATTACCGGCAAGTGGAAGAGAACACCAGTCAAGAGGGCAAAGGGTCAGGACAATGTAAGAGTTTCAGCTTCAGTGGATCCTTAGTGGCTTGTGTTTTCCATCCCAAATCAGCAGGCTTAGTTAGGCATGTGTGATGGAGGCAGGCATGAGAGATGGGTTGGATCTGGGCAAGGCTGTATTAGCATCTCTCAGCATCCCTTGGATGGATTGTCATACCTCCTGCTGGGTTGTCTGCAAATTTCTACACAGACTGGTTAAAGACATTTGAAATCTTCCAGTATTCCCTGGTTGCTTCCTCTGAGTACTCTGGCTTTTGCAGGCTCTTACCCTACTGGTATAAGCAGGGTGACAACTGTAAAGAAGATTTTTTTTTAATTTGGATAACAACTGTTTAATTCACTCATTAGATGGAAAAACCTGGTAGATATTTGGGTAATGACCTTCAATTATATTAATAAACTTTGTACATATGAATTGATTTGGACCCAATACAATTTAAAACAGAAATTAAAAAAACAATTCTTAAGTTTGCTCCCCCCCAATGAAAAAATGGGCTTCAGGAGTCTCCCAAAACATAGAAGCATTTCAAGATTATACCAACACACATTTAGACCTGTGCAGCAATTATTTAATTCTAAGATGCATACTGTAAAGAAGATTTTTGAAGGCTTGGGCCTGTAACCATTTCTTGCAAGTACAGTCTAGAATTCACAGTTGGTCCTCATGTTCAAACCTTTTCCCAGTCACAAAATCCACACAGACCAAAGGCCAACAACCAAATCTGCTCTCTGCAGCGGCCACGTCAGTTTCTGAGACATAGAGGGGGAAGACACCAATGCTACTCCAATGCAAACCTGTGGCCACCAAACACAACTCTGATCCTTTTAACCTTGGAGTAAGAGTCACAGACATGTGTCAACTTACTGCACACTTGAAGTCTTGGCTGCAACTCTGTCCTGACAGGCCCGTTATAAACCCATCTCTAATCTTGGAAGTATACACTATTAGCATTTCCCTAGCCTCAGGTCCTCAGCTCCTCCTACTGGCCCCCAGATCCACCCATACCTACTCACTACCTACCTACTTCCCCTTTAACCCCAGAGAGAAGCTGCCACCTGGATAAGGTGCAGATGCCATGTAGCTCCCTCTCCCATGGGAACTATGGCCCCACTAATAAACCTCCTTATGAACCTTCTTCTCCTGTCTGTGATTCTCTCCACATGGTCCTCTGGGATGGCCGGGACAAATCCTTTCATACACAGTACTGAGTCTTTCAGAACTGAGCTACTTGAGGCAGGCAGAGCCAGGGCAGGAGTGCTCTAGGCCTGTCAAAATCTTCACAGGAACACTGTTAGCATTTTCCCTGCCTTAGGTCCTCAGCTCTTCCCATTAGCCCCCAGATCCACCCAGACCTAAATTCCCTGCCCTAGAATTATAATGGGCTACTCCTATTCACCAATAAGACCTACCTACTTCCCCTTTAGCTGGAGAGAAGCTGCCACCTGGATAAGGTGCAGCTGCCATCTTGCTCCCTCTCCCATGGAGATGTGGCCCCAATAGTAAACCTCATTATAAACCTTCTCCTGTCCATAACTATCTCCTCGTGGTCTCCTAGGATTGCCGGGACATATCCTTTCTTTGGTGCCGAACCCGGGATTTGGTGCCGTTCCTCAGTGGATTTGCTCCCCCATTTCTGAAGGGTCCAAGCTGCCCCCAGGACCTAGTCTGCTGTCCTAAGCCCACTTAGAGCACCACTGAGGTAGCTTTCTCCTGACCAAGTGCTCTACTTCGATCCACCACAACAGCGAGGGATTTGAACCTCCAACCAGGGTGAGTGACCATTAGCCCGGGGCTCGGATCCAATTTTCTGTAAGGCCACCAGGCCAAGGCCACCAGGCTGTACTGACCAAAATCTTGACCCCAAGTTCTGAGCCCCACTCGAGAGAGACCATAAGCCACCGGGCTAGGTCAAGGGAAGCAGCAATTGTGGTGAAGACTCCAATTTGCTGTTTATTCCCTCACTCTGGCAAACAGAGCCCCACTGGGACAATGGTGGGTAGCTCTAGTTCAGCTCCACTGGTCACTTATCAAGGGTGGGAGACAGTTAAAATGCTTCAGGAAAGCTGCTCAAGTTTGAGTCCAATCTTAAGCCTCGTGCAATCAAATTTGGCCCCAAATTTGGAACTCCATATGGCCCCTTCATGGGACACTGGACCCCTGATATTTTACAGGACTTACATAACTTCTATTGCAATGGAGTCACCCTCCCAAGGGAGGGTATTCCTGGTTCCTCCAAGATTCGACCACTCAGTCTCCAGCAAAAAGATGATAAAAAGATGGATATATTGGGGAAGTAAAAAACAAACCGACCGGCCAGGGCCACAGCTCAGACTCGGGAGCTAAAACTGCTATGTGCGGCCTTCCTGGCCAGGTTATAAAGGCAAACATCACATAGTCAAACCTGCTACATGCAGGTGGCCAGTGGAGTCACAGTCTGTCTCATAGTATCTGTTTGAACCAACCAATCATTCTAGTTAGAATTGGCGCATGGATTTGGTGGGACTCACATGATGCAGGTGGATACGCCTACTAATGGGAGGGCACAGGTTTAACCTTGAATGTTCCTTGAACCTTCCATGCCTCAGGTGAGTCAAGCAGTTTACACAATCTCATCGTAGTGAAAGGGAACTTCCCTGGATTGAGCAGACAGGGCACACTCCCAACCCTGAGGCTCAGGGGCAGGGGAGAGCTTAGTGAAGATGGAGTCAGCTTCTACTCTCTTTAACTGAGATGGAGTCAATCTGACACCCCTCAACAGCCAATGATGGCATTGGCCAGATCTGACCTCCATATTACACTATGAGCACTCGGGCAAATGGAATTCTCTTTCTCTTTCTGCCTCTCTCTAAACTCCGCCTGCCTGCCTACCTGTGATATAGGATGGGCTGGTACCAGCTTCCAAAGGTGCCAATGTTTGTTTAACACCTGCCTAAAAAGACACAAAGGAAAGGTTTTTCTGTTCTTGATATTGTTGTAGGGAGTATAGCTGACACCATCTTGATTAGGGAAACATGGTAGGAAATGTTGGAGGGAGTAGATTAGGTCAACCTGGCCCCAAAATTCTGCTTCTGTAAATGGCTTGCTTAACTTGTTTGTTGCTTGCTCTACCCCTGGCATCAAGCCCCAACATCTGTGCTACACTTTTACATCTATAAACCCCAATTTAAGGACTGCTCGTGGTCATGGTGGCAGCTCCTGAGTCTGTACTGTGTCCCTGGCCAGTCAGCCCACTTTTCACTGTTGCAGTTCAGCTCCCGAGTCTGTGCTGCATCCGTGGCTGGTCAGTTCGCTTTATGCTTCTCCAATAAATCCATCTTTTTGCTTGAGACTGTCTGAGTGGTAGACTCTTGGAGGAACAGGAAACCCCCTCCCTCGAACCCTGTAACAATATCTATGTTAATTCTGGAGATTCTGTTAAATTCTGCTTGTTGTTGGCTAATTCCTAAGTTTTTCTAGCATTGACCACGTGGTGGACAATAGAATTGGTTTTAACAAGCGCCATCTTGGTTCCATCAAGGTAAATTTAAAAAAAAAATACTCTTGGAGATGGAGTCTCCCCCCCCCCCCCCCCCAGCTAATGGGCATGCTCAATTCCTAGAAGCAGGGCGGGGATGTGGAGACTCAAGATCCCCATAACCCTGCCCCCACCCTGAACTCTGTAATTGCCGCCTTGCAATTCAAACATTCAAAGGTTAAAGTGTCTTGGGGGCTGGGGATATGGCCTAGTGGCAAGAGTGGATATGGCCTAGTGGCAAGAGTGCCTGCGGCCAGAAGTGGCACTGTGGCTCAAGTGGCAGAGTGCTAGCCTTGAGCAAAAAGAAGCCAGGGACAGTGCACAGGCTCTGAGTCCAAGCCCCAGGACTGGCAAAAAAAAAAAAAAAAAAAAAAAGGTGAAGGTGTCTTGCTGTAGCCCTGTTAAGGCTCTGAGCAGCTCTGCTACCATTACGCCATGCCATGTCTGTTCGTGTCCTGTCTCCCATCTCCTGGACCTTCTCTGGTCTTAGTGAAGGGGGGAATGAAGAGTTAAAGTAAACCCCATTTTCAGGCAGCCCCCATTTTGTTGTCTGTTTAAACTATGAGCAAACCCAGGGCAAGCTTATTAGGGCCCAGTCGGTCAAGAACTCTAACCACCTGGGAATGCTTTGTTGTGCCAAGTCGTGAGACCACCACCAAGAAGACCACCGAGACTCAGACATTCCGAAATGCAAAAGCAAGGCAAGGCTTTATTTAAGCAAGCTGCAACTCGGGCCTTGTCCTACCCACCGACACAGCGGAGGTTAGGAGGGAGCCCCGAGCTATGATTACACAGGGCTTATAAAGGCAAAGAACAAGGTTACAACAATCAGCTATTCAAGCAAGCAAGATTAGGACACAGGTACAAATCTGATTGGCTCAGGGTTCGATTCTAAAATGGGGCTCACGTGGTAAAATGGGGTTCACGTGGTAAAGTGGGGCCTGACTTCAAAGTCTGGCACTTCATTTCCCCCTTTTTCTTTTTGGTACCTTGGGAGCCAATCATGGCTCCATTCTGTCCATTTCAATGGCTTGCATGTCTAGGGGATGATATAGAGATAAGGCATGGGCCAATAGGGCCCAAAGTAGTAACCAAAGGGCCTGTCACCATTTCTCACAAGTACAGTCTCTGTCCCTCTGTTTTGCATGCCTCTAGTTTATCCTGCCTCATCTTCCCAAAAACAACTCTAGTCCCTCGGTTTTAAAGGGGGGCTAATGGGTGAAGATCATCCATCTTCTGTAACTTCTTCAGGCTGCCTCAGGGGCGTTGAACCTTACCTAGCCAGGAACATATAACCTTATCTACTTTACCACGGGACTGCAGGATTACTGCAAACTGAAAATTAACTTTCAGCTATACAGACTTACCATTTGCTGTATAGTGTTTAGTATCCAAATGTAAGCAACAAAATAATACATAAACTTCTCAGCTGTGCTCTAAGGTTCGGGTGGCTATACCCATATTCCTGAGCAAGCCTAAAACTACCTAAAATAAGGGGGGTCACCTCACTTTGGAGTGAGCTGCCAAAATAACATCAACACTAGCCAGGGTAGTAAGGAAAGAAGGCAAAAAGAAAATTATAACAATATTCAGTCTAACTTTCTTTTCTTGAGGCGAAGGCGAAGCAGCTGAGTTGAGTTCTTGGAGACCTCCCATGTTCCACCACGGTAGTTGTCATCCAGGGCAAAGGGGTCAGCTGGCCTGGCGTGGAAGCAATGAACCCAAGTGGTGATGCCGTCTAGGGTTCCTTCCACCGTGGTTCTAAGGATTTCAGTCCCCTGGTCTTAATAAATGGGGGGTAGGGACAGAAGCAGAATCATATAATGCCTTAAGTTGGGGTCACATTCTTGTGCACGAGTTGCAAATAATCGAATTTACACAAAAATTCAGCATCATCCAAATCAGCAAGCAATTCAGTCTGAAGGCTAGGGATAATGGGCGGGGGGGGGGGGGGTACCTGTACATCATTTCAAAAGGAGTAAAGCCAAGCTGATAGGGAGAATTTCTTACTCTAAGCAGAGCAAAAGGAAGGAGTGACACCCAGTCTGCGCCAGTCTCTAAGGCCAATTTAGTTAAGGTCTCTTTTAGAGTCCGATTCATTTTCTCTACCTGTCCTGAACTCTGGGGTCTATAAGCACAATGCAATTTCCAATCCATCCCCAGTGCAGTGGCTATTCCCTGACTTACTTTTGAGATGAAGGCCGGTCTGTTGTCTGACCCAATGGTGGATGGGAAGCCATACCTGGGTAGGATTTCTTCCAGGATCTTCTTAGCCACTACATTCACAGTCTCATGCTTTGTTGGATAGGCTTCAACCCATCCTGAAAAAGGTGTCTACAAAAACTAGCAAATATTTGTAATTTCTGTGAAATCTACTTCCCAATACACGCCTGGCCTATTCCCACAGAGGCGAGCTCCTTTAATAACTGGTTGATTGGGGATATTGGTGAGCTGACAGGCCTTACAATTTTTAACAATATCTTCAATAAGTTGATCTCCTTGTCTAATTTTCACTTTGGAGTGTCAGAGCAAGTCCTGCATTTTTCGGGTTCCCATGTGAGAAGCTCAGATTCTCTTAAGGATCCCCTTACCCAGCCCTTGTGGCAGGATAAGTTTCCCTTCACAAGTTTTCCACCAGTCATTGTTTCCTTCTCTGTCCAGGGGTTTTGTGGGCCCTGGGAATTTTCTTTATCCACTCCAAGCCTTCTTGGGAATACTGGGTCATAGGAGGCAAAGCCCATGGCCCTGGCTCTACTAAAGTCTGTTCCCAGGAACTCTCACTTTTCTGGCTGATTTAGGCACAGGGATTTTCAGCACAGTCTACATGCATCTGACAGCCAACGCTTGCTCTCTTTTAATATGAAGCCCAGATGGGTGACTTCAGGTTTACAAATTTGTGCCTTTTAACATTCTAGTTTGTAAAAGCATTTTCTTGACTGGCTGGGGAACTTATCTCTGATGACCTAAAAAGTTACCTTTGCAGGCCTTTGACAGATCTCAATAAGGACACAATCTCAGGTCTACAAGCTTTCTTTCCTGAACAGATGTATCAGCTTAAAATTCTCACTGCCAGTCAGAGCTTTGAGTAAATGCGGGGGTTGAGATTTCAATCTATCCTCTCATTTGACAAACTTACCCTTATTAACCACTACCACAGATGACTGGCAAGTTCCTGCCCAGTAGACAGACATGGGCATTGGAAAGGCATGCTTATGAACTATTCTTCTAGGACTTCCCGGCTTTGATTAACTTTTGAAAGGCCAAACAGGAGTGACTCTAGGATCTGACACCATCTCTGCCATCCAAGCAGTGGCTTACTGCCTCTGGATGCTCCATCACTTTTGTCCCAGGAGGAGTGACTTTCCACTCGACTTGGACTCAGGGCCTGAGCGCTGTCCCCCAGCTCTCCAGCTCAAGACTAGTGCCCTACCACTTTGAGCTCCACACAATTCTGTTCCCAGCACTCTGCTGGCTGATTAGAGACAAGTCTCTCACAGGGACCTTTCTTTGCCCGGGCTGGCTTCGAACCGCAGATTCAGATCAGTGAGTCTTATAAGGGGCCACTTTACTCCAATTATAAGCAACAAGGTGGTTCACACAGAAGTAGTTTTTAAGCATGCTCTCTTACCTGGAACTTATTAAGGGTCAGTATTAGATCTCGACAAACTTGTTGGAATCACCTGTGCTTCTCTGTGGTCCTGCTGGAAACTGTTACAAAAAACCTACAAAGAAGCTGGAATGGCAATTAAACATTTTGGTAGCCATAATTGTCCTTTTCTCACTTTGCAATAATTATTTAGGACAATTTTACTTCCAAATTTCTTATCTAGAAATGTATTCTTGATTTCCAAAGCCTTTTTAACACTAACACAACACTTTAGCTTTTACCTGCATTGGAAAAACTGAAGCTCACAGGCATTCTGAAACCAGGTGCCGCCCTTTGTCTACGGGCTCCTTGTTTCAAAAGAGCCTCTTTTTTTTTTCTTCAGTCCCAGTTACTGCATGGTATGAAGACCTTTGAATTTTTCCTTAATGCAAGAATTACAATTAGAAATACTTATCCATTCAATATATAGTGAGAAACAATATTAGTGAGAAACATTGGCCCATTTTGTCATTTCTTCCTACATACATAGAGTTAATGAAGTTTACTTCTATCCCCATTAGTTTAGTATATATATATATATATATATACACATATATATGTGTGTGTGTGTGTGTGTGTGTGTGTATCCTTTTAAATCCAAATTTCTGACACTTAGCTCTGATTTTTTTTAAATTTTAATTAAAGAACCCTGAGAAATCCTTTAAAGCATTTGGTAATGCCCAAACTTGATGACCCTTTGACTTTAAACTTAAACTTAGTTTTGCATCATACTGCAGTCTTGAACATGTTCACACTCACACATGCACACACACATACATTTTCAAAAGATCTTAAAGCGCGCTGAATAAGCATCGGCCGTACATTTTAAGACAAAAACCTTTAACAAATGATTTTAGCATTCTCCAGCCTCATTTTCCAGGGCTTGATAGTTTTAGTAAAACATTTTTAGTCTTAGTAAAACATTTTAGCGCACCAATTTTCTGCTTAAGAAGGCTGGGTGGGGGGCCCCCTAGAGTTCTTTTTGGTGGACACTCTCACTGATTGACTGATTGTGGGCTGTCACCTGTACATCTTTCCAGTGAGCTAAAGTCAAGTCCAGGGGAGTGGAAGGAACGTTCCCATCATCCGTTTGTCAGTCAGGCACAGCGCAATAAAGAAACACACAAAAATAATCACAGGCACAAAGACCAGACAACACTTACAGACAGACTTAGGGAGCCGCGGCTTACAGGTTCGACTGTGTCTCTCCTGCCTCTGTGAGGGGGCAGACCATACAGTCTCACGGTGTCTCTCCTGCCCCTGTGAGGGGGAAGACCACACAGTCTTGAGGCTCTCTCTCTCCCTTTCCTGTGTAGGAGCAGACCAGACAACCCCAAATATAGAGTGGACTGGACGGGCGCCCGTTAGAAGGGCCTCCCAGTCCAGTCCTTCAGGTTCAGGGTGGTAGTGGGAAGCCTGAGCCCCCTGTGGAGGGCTTGAGGTGTTCCCCAAGTCCTCCAGGACTGCCCATACGAGTGTGTCCACTCTGGCTGGTCCTTCACTACCTACAGGTTCAGATTCAGGCAGCTGGTCAAAACAGAAAACAAAACTACAAATCACACAGACACAGACACACAGAATGAACAGTGCTATTTTCTTACCTTCGGAGTCTGGGGTCTCGGGGGTCTCTGGGGCCATCCGGGACGAGCCCCCAAATGTTGTGCCAAGTCGTGAGACCACCACCAAGAAGACCACCGAGACTCAGACATTCTGAAATGCAAAAGCAAGGCAAGGCTTTATTTAAGCAAGCTGCAACTCAGGCCTCGTCCTACCCACCGACGCAGCAGAGGTTAGGAGGGAGCCCCGAGCTGTGATTACACAGGGCTTATAAAGGCAAAGAACAAGGTTACAACAATCAGCTGTTCAAGCAAGCAAGATTAGGACACAGGTACAAATCTGATTGGCTCAGGGTTCGATTCTAAAATGGGGCTCACGTGGTAAAATGGGGCTCACATGGTAAAATGGGGTTCACGTGGTAAAGTGGGGCCTGACTTCAAAGTCTGGCACTTCAGCTTAACTCTAACCGCCCCCAGAATGCCTTGATCCCTGAGCCAATCAGATTTGTACCCGTGTCCTAATCTTGCTTGCTTGAACACCTGATTGCTGTAACTTTGTTTTTTGCCTTTATAAGCTCTGTGCAATCGCAGCTCAGGGCTTCCTCCTAACCCCCGCTGTATCAGTGGGTAGGACGAGGCCCGGGCCACGGCCCACTTGAATAAAGCCTAGCCTTGCTTTTGCATTTCAGAACGTCTGAGTCTCGGTGGCCTTCTTGGTGGTCTCGTGACTTGGCATAACATTAGCATCCCACTTCAGCTCCCCTTGGAGCTTGAACTGGCTTCTCAAAATGCGGCCTCTGTTTCCTCGCCGTATAATCTGTGAAAAATTTTTGTTCGCTGGAAAAGTTTTTTTTTGGGGGGGGGCCAGTCCCGGGCCTTAGACTCAGGGCCTGAGCACTGTCCCTGGCTTCCTTTTGCTCAAGGCTAGCACTCTGCCACTTAAGCCACAGTGCCACTTCTGGCCGTTTTCTGTATATGTGGTGCTGGGGAAGCGAACCCAGGGCTTTATGTATACGAGTCAAGTACTCTTGCCACTAGGCCACATTCCCAGCCCCCCCTTTTTTTTCTAATTGACCACGTGATTCTAAAATATGAGCAGAATAATGTCATTTGCCACTGGAATTCCAGAAAACCGACATATCAAAAAAAAAAAAATCTGATTGCGCCCCAAAGCTTATGCACAAGTGTCTGTTGGTAAAATATGTAAAATTTGGCATCATGGTTTCAAAATTACTTGCTTTTGACTACTATTTTAACTTAAGTCTTGTGTTACACTGATCCTGGCAGCCTGTGGGTAGAGTCACAGTAAATAGCCTGAAGGCAATCCTGACTCCAATCTCCTGATTCCAAGCCAAAAGAAAAAGAAACTGGCTTTAAACCCAAAATAATCATGTTTGGGTGCAAACAAATGTGTCTAAGAAAAACTCCAAGAGGTTCAAATATGCGGCACATGGTTTAAGTACATTGATGTAAAACCAGCATGTTGTTCTTTATGTCCGTCCATACTAAAAGTCAAATGTACATTGTAATGGAGTTCCCCCAAGGGAGAGGATCACAATGTAATGGGGTCTGAGGGTGGAAATCCCCCATCCCTCCAAGAGTCCACCACTCAGAGATGGTCTCAAGTAAAAAGATGGATTTATTGGGGAAGTAAAAAGCGAATTGAGTGGCCAGGGTCGCAGCCCAGACTCGGGAGCTAGGACAGCGCACCCAGGGCTACGCTTGGGGTCGGGTTATAAAGGCAAATACCACATGGTCAAGCCTGCCACACACAAGTGGCCAATGAGGTTACAACATTTACAGATCATGCCAGGTCACATGCAGGTGGCCAATAGAGTTACAATCTGCCTCATAGCAACTGTTTGAACCAATCTATCATTTTAGTTAGACTTGGCACATGGATTTGGCGGGGCTCACATGGTGCAGGCAGATATACCTACTCATGGGAGGGCACAGGTTTAACCTTAAATGTTCTACTACTCAGGTGGTCAAGCAGTTTACACAATCTTATCACAGAGAAGGGGAACTTGCCTGGATAGGGAGGGGGAGATGTTAGTGAAGATGGACTTGGCTTCTGCTCTCTTTAAATAATCTGAGAGGGAGTCAATCTGACACCCCTCAACAGCCAATGATGGCATTGGCCAGATCTGACCTCCATAGTACAACATCTGATCCTGGCAACTCTTTGGTATAGACTA
This sequence comes from Perognathus longimembris pacificus, assembly GCF_023159225.1. Classification (NCBI taxonomy): domain Eukaryota; kingdom Metazoa; phylum Chordata; class Mammalia; order Rodentia; family Heteromyidae; genus Perognathus; species Perognathus longimembris. Next base: position 28,204,380 of record NC_063169.1, on the reverse strand, counting down.
AGATTTTGCTTCTCCATTTTCTCTCCTATGCTCTCATAAACTCTTTAAGATCAAGGAACCAGAGTCGTTTTGGAACGAGTGTGCAGATGTGGGTGCTGACCTTAATGAGGTGAGGCAATGGAGAGAAACAAACCCTTGTGTCAAGGGCTGACTTTCAATAGATTCCAGTGAGAGAGCTGCTCAGGTACATAGGAAACCCTGATCCAGAAGCAGGTGTCTATGACTGTTTTAGTGCCAGGTTCCACACAAACATGTGTTGCTTGATGGGAGTTGGGGTGGCTCCCTTTCCAGCTGCACTAGGTTTCTCAGGATGAAGGGCTCTCCTCACCGGATCAGGGTCCCAACACGGGGTGCTGGGGCAACGGCCCTACAAGGACGTGAGGGCCCGGCCCCAGGCCGGCAGGGGGAAAGGGGGACCGGCTATTCGAGGCTCCTAAGAGCCTAGGCAAAAGCCTTCTTTCTCAAATCAAAATGTTTTCTTTCCAGTTCCACTAAGTAAATACATATTTCTAGATGCATACTTTTTTGTTGGTGGTGGTCAAGGGACTTGAACTCAGGGCCTGGCTGCTTTCCCTGAGCTTTTTTGCTCAAGGCCAGTGCTCTACCACAGCTCTACTCCCTCCCTGTCTCCCCTTTGGCCCTGACTAATTGGAAATAAAGATTCTCTTGAACTTTACTGCCTTGTCTGGCTTCAAAACGCCATCCTTAGATCTCAATCTCCAGAGCAGGTAGGATAACTGGCCTTGGGCTAGATTTATTTATACAAACGCATACACGAACCTGAAAGTTTATTGGAAGTCTGAAAACCAAATGTTAAAAGAAGAAGGAACCAAGCCGGCCCTTTGTAATCAACTAGGTAGGTAGCAGGTGGGCGGGGTCGGCCGCGCGCCCTGCGCCGCGGCCTCCGGGACCTAGGTGGCGCTGTGGGGCACACTGTGCGTGTCCGGCGCAGCCGGCCGCTCCGCTCCGCCCACAGGCGCTGGTGAGGCCGACCGGGGGCAGCGCACAGGAGGGGACACCGCCGAAGGTGAGAGCGGCCGTGATGGCGGCGGCGGGCGCAGGTACTCGGGTTCGGAGACGCGGGCGCGGCCTGGAAGGGAACGGGCGTCCATTCTGCAGGCCTCGGTGGCCTTCCTTCGGGTGGCCCGCATCTGTACCCCGCAGCGCCTGGAGCCTGCATTCCGGGTCGATTCGGGCCCCACGGCGTCCGTCTTTCCCAACGCGGTCCGCTCCGCAGGCCCTCACGGGGTGCGGCTTGGGCGTTCCCCCCCGGAGCGCCCCGGCCCGTGGCGGTGCTGTGACGGTCTTGGCAGCACGCCGTACGCCGCGCCGGGCAGCCGTTTCCTTGGGAGCGGGCGCGCACTGGCCTCGGCACAGGCCCTCAGCTGCTCGGCAGCAGCCGTTGACTAGGCCTTTCTGTTATTTTTTTCGGGTACAGTAAATACAAGCGATGTGTGTGTGCCGGCCCTGGGGCTGGAGCCCAGAGCCTAGGTTTCCCGGGCTGTCCCTAGCTTTTTCGGCCCTGGGCTGGAGTCCGCCCATTCTCCCACTTTAATCACACCTCCACTTCTGCCCCGCGGGCCCCCGGGTTAATTGGAGATGAGGGTTTCTTGTACTGTCCTGTCTGGGCGGGCTTGGAACTGCAGTCCTCAGATCCCAGCCTAGACATGTGACGACCCTTGGGCTTGAAGACTTCCTTCGTTTACATTAAAAGCTAACTTAACGTTTCTTAAGTCTTGTAATAACGTGCACATGCAGTCTTTCCGTCGGTTTAGAAGTAAGATGGGATGAGGTGGTAGGAGTGTGCTGGAAATTGAGAGATCTTGGTTATCTCATCCTCCTCCTACCTATACACAATTGCTTTGCCTGGGATTCACTTAGTTTAAAGGAGGGTGAAAGTTGGACAAAATAGGATGACCATGGCTTCTGTTTTCTTGAACCTCACATCTTTTTAATAATTGTTAGTCACTCCGTGCACATTACTCAGAATCTGTTATTAAAAGTAAGATTTGAAGCTATACCCTGGTGCTGGTGGCTCGCATCTAGAATCCCAGCTACTCAAGAAGCTTAGATACAAGGATCCTGGTCCTAGCAGACAACTCTGAGAATCTTGTCTGCACTTAACCAACAAAGGGCTGGAAGTAGAGGAGTGGCTTAAGTGGTAGAACACCAGCCATAGGTGAGAAAGTCAAGTGAAAGTACAAAGCCCTGGGTTCAAGCTCCAGTACCTGTACCCAATCGGTACAGCACACAAACACACACACATGATATTTGAAAGCTGAGACCTAATGGCTTATGCCTAAAATCTACTCTGGAGGTTGAGATATGAGGATTATAGTTCTAAATGGGTCTATAGCAAATAAGTCTAGACTCTTATCTGTAATTAACCAGCCAAAGGTTGGAAGGGTATAGTAGACAGCCAACTTTGATGGGGATAAGGGAGAGATCTAGGCTTTGGGTTCTAGCACCATTACTAGGCTTTTTTTTTTTTTTTAATTGAAGCTTTCCTAGAATCAGTCAAGCTTTAAAGGCCTCTGATTCTGTCCTAAACTTGACTTTTAAAAAGTGTCCTGCAGCAGATTTCAAGTTATTTGCTTATCTGCTAAGATAGAGTGAAACTAAAATAATCGTGGTTTTACTCACATTAAAATAGTTTCTGTGGGTTGGAGGCCTGGCTCAGTTGGTAGAGCACTACCCAATGAGCAAAACCATCAGGTCCCTAGTTCAGTCCTGGTATGGTCTTGAGCTAGGACTTTTAAAAGAAAGTTTTTGATTATTGTTAAGGTCTCTGCTCATAAACGGTCTATCATTGTAATTTTATCTATAGGAGAGTTTATTTCCAAAATGTATATTAGAAAATAGGTTTTCTATCCAAATTCTTACATTCTTTATAACAATCTAATTTTCAGGTATAATATATTATCAGTTGTTAGATACATTCTAACATGTACATGTATATATATATACACACACACACATCCACATATATACACACATCCATATATATATATATACATACACATAAAATATATATGGAAAGTAATATATATTTATGCATGCACTATACATGTATACATACTCATACACAAGTAACAGTTTCTTGATCATAAGTAAATAAGAAGTGGTTGATAGGAAAAAGAAGAAATAAGACTAAAGGCATCTGGACAGATCACACAACGTACAGTGCCTGATTAATTACTTTGCAAGTTGGCCCACACACAGTTCAAAACTAAATTACTTTGGAGCAGTGTGGTATTAAGTTTCCTTCATCCCCAGTAAGGTATGTTTGTATGTATAATTCCCCTTTCAATACAATAAAGGAGAATCATACATATACAGTTTAATTCAGCTTAAACATAAAGTATATAAGTAGAGACTGATTAGTGTTACGTGTAAATGAGTGTTAGTTACCTGCAGTAGTGTGGAGGGAGAAGTTAGAGAACATGATGAGACTTAGGAAGGTCTGATGGAAATACACTTCTTGTTATCATTTCACCTGAGTCGGAATAACAGACCAGGTTGCTGGTGGCTCATGCTTGTAATCCTAGCTACTTAGGAGGCGGAGATCTGAGGATCACAGTTCAAAGCCAGCCTGGACAGGAAAGTCCAAGAGACTTATCTCCAATTAGCCACCAGAAAATACGAAGTAGAGCTGTAGCTCAAAGTGGTGGAGCACTTGCCTTGAGCAAAAGAGCTCAGGGACAGCACCCAGGCCCTGAGTTCAAGCCCCATGACTTTCAAAAACAAAACAAAAAAACAGAGCAACTTATTGCTATGTTTTGAGCATATGATCAGTTTTTCAGCTTTTCTACACTAGAAAATAGCTTTTATTACTAGATTATAGATTATGTAAGAGGCTTGTTTTTCCCAAAAGTACTGACAATGTACTTATCTGTGAAGAAACAACTAAGGTTTTGTGTTCTTCATACTTATACAGCTGTATGAAGAAACATACATGGAAACGTTTTTCGATTCTTAATGGTTTTTATATATGTAGAACATTCTTGGGGCTGGGAATGTGGCTTGGTGGTAGAGTGCTTGCCTAGCATGCATGAAGCCCTGGGTTTGATTCCTCAGTACCACATAAGCAGAAAAAGCTGGAAGTGGCACTGTGGCTCAAGAGATATAGTGCTAGTCCTGAGCAAAAAAGCCAGGGACAGTACTCAGGACTGGCAAAAAAAAAAAAAAAAAAAAAAAAAAAAAAAAAAAAAAATATTGGCTACTAAAATCCTTTTTGATCCCAGTAATCTCTTTTTATTGATAGTATATGTAGTTGTGAAAATTTTTTCATTAGTGTGATAAATATATAAACAAATTCTTGCAATTTTGGAAGACTATTTTAACATCTTTATTGCTTAGCTCACAAAAGGAAAAAAAAATAGTAAAGCTGAGCTAACGGGCCCCATTTAAAATAAAAGATGAAATAATGAATAATGTTACTTTTATCCTTTACAGAAAGTATTACAAGCAATGAAAATTGGTTATATTGGCTCTTTTCAGATATACATGTAGTTTTGCAGTGCAAGTATTCTTTGGGTAAAGACTAAAGACAGTACTTTATTAAGGTGAATGTGAATATGACCTTGATTACTTATTTTCATGATTTACAACAAAAGGAAATGCAGGTTTTTTCAGGAGAAAAGAAGTTCAAGGAATCTTGGAACAAAAATTATTAGAATTTGTGTTAGACCAGTGGAGAGATGGATATGGCTTTTTTAATTGACCTCTGTCATATAGGTTGAATTTCATGACATTCACCATCACTGCATCCCTTTAATTTCAAAATACAGGTTGAGCATTCCAATCTGAAAATTGGAACTCTGAAGTACTCCAAAATCTGAAAGTTTTGAGTATCAACCTGATGCCACAAATGGAAAATTCCACACTTGACCTCAAGTGACAGGTTGGAATCAAGATAAAAGTATACATTATACAGTTTATTCAGCATCCTCATGAGAAAAAAGATCACCCTCTTAGGCCCCTTGAGCTGCAGCAATTCTATACATGCCCTCACAGCGTAATGAAATGGCATATGTGCAGGTCCAGTGTGCCTATGGCAGGGACCACAATCCAGATGGAGCCAAGACCTTTGTACTCTACTTGCTGTAATGTTTTGCTTCTTTGTTGCTCTGTGGAATAATGATAACACTGAAAATGTCAAAAAGGCCTTCAGATATCCCTATGGGTAAAGGTGATAAGAAAAAGAGGAAGCATTTATGTTTATCTATAGCACAAAAAGTAAAGCTGTTGGAAAAATTGGACAGTGGTGTAAGTGTGAAACATCTTACTGAAGAATATGGTGTTGGAATGACTACTGTATATGACTTAAAGAAACAGAAGGATAAACTGATGAAGTTCTATGCAGAAAGTGATGAGCCAAAGTTAATGAAGGATAGAAAAACACTACATAAAGCTAAAAATGAAGACCTTGATCGGGTATTGAAAGAGTGGATCCGTCAGCGTCGCAATGAGCACATGCCACTGAGTGGTGTGCTGATCATGAAGCAAGCAAAGGTCTATCACAATGAATTAAAAATCGAAGGGAACTGTGAGTATTCAACAGGCTGGCTGCAGAAATTTAAGAAAAGACATGGCATTAAATTTTTAAATATTTATCGTGATAAGTCATCTGGTCCCAAAGCTGCAGAGAAATTCACTGAAGTGTTAAACAGTAGTGAATCCTCAGTTGTTCAGTCATTGACCAAGGGTGAAATGGATGAAAGGGCTGAGAATCGAAGTGATCGTGGTGATAGTGATGGAGACAGTGTGTCTAACACTGCAGGGAAAGTGCCCCTTGATGACATGGTGCAGCTGTGTGATGGGCTTATCGAAGGACTAGAGCAACGTGCATTCATAACGGAACAAGAAGTCATGTCTGTTTATAAAATCAAAGGGAGACTTCTAAGACAAAAGTTGTTAATGAGACAAATGACTCTAGGAAAAACATTTAAAAGTGCCACCCAACAGAATGCTTCCTCATCCCTAGGGGACCCACTTCCTGGTCCCTCAACTGCTTTTGATGTTTCCTAGCCACTTAAAAATAAAGAGACAAAGGGCCTAGTTACCTTTGAACCAAACACAGGTGCTGTTTGATGCTGACATGGGATTTGGCTGCTGCTGCTATGCGACTTAGTTCCTTGGGCACATAGTCTTCTCACTGTTCAGAGTTAGACCATGGTTTTTACTCACTACTTCTGTATGAGTAAGAGGAAGAATATGATTGCTGTCACTAGTTGCATATGAGTTCAGAATCAGGAATAAGGGTGAGGCCAACCACACACCATCTGTATGGGTGGCTGAGGTAGTGACATCTTTGCCTTCTGAACAGTCACTATACATATCCCTTATTTCTTGTCCCAAATTACTAAGAATAGTGTGTAAAATTACCTCCAGGCTATGTCTATAAGGTTTATACAGAATCTTACAGAATTTTATGTTTAGGCTTGGGTTCATTTCCTAGATAGCTCACTCTATACAGATAGAAATTCTAAGAGCCAAAATAAACTTTTAAACGTACTTGGTCCCAAGCATTCCACGTAAGGCATACTCAACCACTAGTGAAATTTGTGTTGACTATAGTAAAAATGTTTCTCTCCACATATGTATATATGCATGTGTATGTGTATATATTTGTACATATACATATATGTGCATGTGAGTCAGGTATGGAGTGATTTAACAGTCTTCATTTACCATCACATTGTCATCCACCATTTGTACATGATATACTGCTCTGAGGCCCTTTTGTGCTGTATAATGTATACTTTGTATCCACTTCCCCCATTACCTTGTTTGTCTTCCCTGTGAACAACTTCAGTCCACTTTCCATAGGATATCTTTGTTTTAATTGCTTACAGCTTTCTAATAATAAAAGGAAAATGCTGTTTGTATCAGGTTCTGGTTAGTTTTTACTTTGGTATGTTTTCTTTTTTGGGGGCCTTTGTAGTATTTTTTTTCCTCCATCTAGCCTTAGTAGTGGTAAACTCTTGAGGCCATGATTTCATGCTAATACCATGGCATTAGGTGTTAAAATTGTTTCCTATGTAACATTTCTTACAGATAAGGCCTGTTAACAGTCTCAAATTATAATTTCACTTTAGTGATTTTTAAAAACTTAACTCTTTCCCTGCATTTATAGTCTTAACAGGATTTACACACAGAGAAACATCTCAGATAACAGATTAAGGCACACGGCAGTCAACATTTATTAAAATCTAAAGACATTTTTATGCATCATCATCTAGAGGAGGAAGATGAAACAAAATGTCAACAGCAGAAGCAGTAGATTGCTGCCATTGGGGAAAGGGTTTAGACTTATCCCCTATCCCTCAAACACATATTGTGTAAGCTTTTGAAAGACTGAGCCAAGATTGAAAGAAATGTTTTTGCATGTGTCTGCTGGTATTAGGGCTTTAGTTCAGGGCCCTACATTCTTGCTTGGCTTTTTGGCTCAAAGGCAGCATTCAACCACTTGAACCACCTCTTTTCTGGCTTTTTGCTGGTTGGCTGGAGCTATGTAAGTCTCAGACTTGTCTGGTTGAGCTGGTCCTTGATCCTCAGATCTCTCAGCCTCCTGAGTAGATAGGATTACAAGTATGAGACACCAGTGCCCAGTTGAAGGGAAAATTCTTAACAGTGATTCTGAGACTAAAGCAGAAGTGGAAAGTCCCTTCATAGCTGTTTGTATGGTATTAAAAGTTCCAAGAGATGTGCCTTCAACCATACCACTTGAGCAATGGAAAGCATGGTATTTTTGTTAACTTTGGACATGGTGACTTCAAGCAAATATGCACTGGCTATTATAGAATTATTTCAGAAGTTGCCCATAGTGAATTAAACAATGGATAAAATTAGTAAAGTGTGCAGATGAATAAAAAAAAAAACAATCACTGATTATAGCTTGAATGATATTTTAAAAGCTGAGGAAACTGCTTTAGTAGTAGTTAACCTCATATGCTTGTAAATGATACTTTGCAAGAAGTGACAAACTGATGACTGCTTTGTTCTGTGTAACACACTTTCTATCACTGTCATTTGACAAATTAGCTAATTCCCAGAATTGTTCCTTTGTTTCCTTGTAATTACAAGGCAATAACATGCCCAGATGATGACAAACTTACTAATGACCGAGAAAAATTGACAGGAGCAAAACACAGTATCTTTTTTTTTTTTTTTTAAATCTAGACAGCCATTATGCCCACTACAGTTGGATCATGTATGTGCTGAATTTTTTCCTTCAAATTCTACCAGCCTTCAAATGAAGTTATAATTCACACAGTGAAAGCTCATTACTGAAACTAGTTGTAGGAAGAAAATTTCAGGATTTAGGTAAGGAGGGAAAGTGGACACTGCCAACATGAAGCATGCATTGACACAGACATCCATAAAGTCACCTGCACTAAAGAAATGTGGGGCTGGGAATATGGCCTAGTGGCAAAGTGCTTGCCTCGGATACATGAAGCCCTAAGTTCAATTCCTCAGTACTACATATATAGAAAACAGCCAGAGGTGGCGCTGTGGCTCAAGTGGTCAAGTGCTAGCCTTGAGCAAAAGGAAGACAGGGACAGTGCTCAGGTCCTGAGTCCAAGCCCCAGGACTGGCAAAACCAAACAAAGAAATGTGGGATCCCTGAAGTACTCTTGGAAGTGTGCAACTATCATGATATTTAAACCAATCTAATATTCAATTGCCACTGTCACTAGTGTCCTTAACCAATGTAGTTTTGAAGAATATGTGGCTACAGGGATCCACCTGTTCCTCAGGAGTTAGCAAATCTTGAAATTGCTACAGGAGTGGTCACTGAAGTAAAAATGGAACCATAAAGCTATAGTGATGATATCTTGGTTTTAATAGGACAGACTTGGAGTAGCTGAAAGAGAAAGGATATTTAGACTAAGGAGTTTGCAGAACATATTCTTTGCAGAGAGTTGCCAATAAACAAAGGAGTGAATAGAAACAACTACTTGCCCTTACTGCTTGGGACAGTGAATGCTTAGGTGGACCCAGGGAGAGACTAGGAGGACTCTCCTCCATCTAGTACTGCCTTAGTATCAAAAAAACATTCTCTAGACTTCTGTCGGCTTCATGGTTTATTGGATTGAGTGAGGGTTTGGGTTTTTTTTGTTTTTTAGATTAAAATAATTTTACCAAAAAACAAGTAAAACATCACACAGGTAACAAGAGTCGACATCCACTTTTGGTGCTTATCTAGAATTCAAAAGAAGAAAGTAATAGTGATTTTTAAAAAAGGTTTATCAAGCAATTTTGAAAGAAAAATATCTTGTTTCTAGGTAATAAATCATCGCTAGTCAAGATGTCTTCAGCACCTGAGCCTCCAACATTTAAAAAGGAACCACCCAAAGAGAAAGATTTTCCAAACCCAGGGCTCAGAGGGGTTCGCACAACGACCTTATTTCGGGCTGTGAATCCAGAACTCTTCATTAAACCTGTAAGAAAGACAGGATATAACTTTAATCAGGCTATGAGAAATAGCTCCTATTTTTCTGTCGCATTTGGTCTTACTGCGGACATTTTGTGTTCACTAATAAGACCTTTCTGAATAAAAACAAGTGGAAAGAAAATGTTAAATGCCACTTTACCTATAAAGATGTATTTAAGACATTGTTTTTTAGGCATTTGGGTATAGTAATGAAAAGTGGTTACATTTTAATTTAACTTCAATTCGTGTATTAGTTTTATTGTTGCATTAATATGAAGGTAATTTTATGGTTTACTAAGGTACTATTAGTAAATAAGACCTTCCACTGAAATGGAGATCAAAATAAAAAGCTGGTAAGTCTTATAGGCTGCAGTCTAGCCTTTACTAATTTTTACCATCTAAGTGATACCATAAACAATTTTTTATGTGTTTGTGCTGGTACTGGGGCTTAAACTCAGGGAAGAAGCACTGTCTGAACCCTTTTGCTCAAGGCTAGCACTCCACTTGAGCTACAACTATACTTCTTGCTTTTTGTGGTTAATTGTAATCTAGTGGATGTTTTCTGCGCAGGCTAACTTCCAACCTTGACCCGCAGATCTCCACCTCATGAGTAGCTAGGATTACTGGTGTGAACCACCAGCACCCAGCTGATACCGTAGACACTTTATGCAAAATCCTAAAACATGGGGCTGGGGATATGGCCTAGTGGCAAGAGTGCTTGCCTCATATACATGAGGCCCTGGGTTCGATTCCCCAGCACCACATATACAGAAAATGGCCAGAAGTGGCGCTGTGACTCAAGTGGCAGAGTGCTAGCCTTGAGCAAGAAGAAGCCAGGGACAGTGCTCAGGCCCTGAGTCCAAGCCCCACAGGACTGGCCAAAAAGAAAAAAAAAAAAGAAAATCCTAAAACATGCATTTGTATAATATTGTGGAAGTAGCTGCTCACTTACGTTGTATGAATATATTTGATTTAATGAATTTATTTTTTTAAATGTATCTTCTAGCTTAAATAAAATCAGCCAGGTGCTGGTGGCTCTCGTCTGTAATCCTAGCTACCCAAGAGATTGAGATCTGAGAATTGCAGTTCAAAGCCAGCCAGTCCACAAGACTCTTACCCAGTTAACTACCAGAAAACAAGGACTGTGGCCCAAAGAGGTAGAGTGCTAGCCTTGAGCAAAAGAGCTCAGGAACTGTGCCCAGGCCCTGAGTTCAAACCCTATGACCGCAAACAACAACAACAAATGAAATCAAATTATTATGAAACTGACATTTAAAGTTTTATAGTAGACAGTGTAAATTGTTTTAAGGTTGAATAGTTTTACATCATTAACTCAACAATAGGATATTTTTTAAAACTTTGAACTAATGTGTTTACTACATCGCTAAAAGCTTTTTAAGAATTGCAAATTTAAGCTGTCTTGAGCTTGTGAACTTCCTTTTGTTTTTCAAGTAGAAAAGTTTGACTTATTGCTTTATGATTAAGCTTTGGAATAGCAGTACAGTACTCTTCCTTATGTGCTTTCATTTGACAAGTTTTTGGTTTGTTTTTTTTTTATTTGCTAGTCCTGGGGCTTGGACTCAGGGCCTGAGCACTGTCCCTGGCTTCTTTTTTTTTTGCTCAAGGCTAGCACTCTGCCACTTGAGCCACAGCGCCACTTCTGGCCATTTTCTGTATATGTGGTGCTGGGGAATTGAACCCAGGGCCTCTTGCGAGGCAAATGCTCTTGTCACTAGGCCATATCCCCAACCCCTAATTTGACAAGTTTTGCTGCCAGCAATGACATCTTTTTTTTTTTTGCCTCTTTAGAATGAGACCTTACATGTATGCCTACAGCAATTTGTTACAATTTTGCTATTTTATTGCTATTAATATTTTACTGTGCCTAGTTTATAAATTAAACATTTTTTACATATGTATGCCTAGGCAAAACATAGTCTAAAATGTATATAGGGTTTGGTATTATCTCTGGTTTCAGACTTGGGTCTTAGATCTTGAATCTTAAATCCAAATCTGGTAACTACTGTGGTCATAGGTATGGAAAGAGAAACGAGCATATTATTTGGATCCAGGCACCAGGGTGGCTTACATCTGTAATCAAAAATTACTCAGGAAGCTGAGATCTGAGGATTCTGATTTGAAGCCAGCCCAGGCAGGAAAATCCATGAGACTCTTCAGTAAACTGCTCATAAAAAGTTGGAAGTGGCATTATGACTCCAAGTGGTAGAGCACTAACCTTTAGCAAAAAGATACTGAGAGACAGTGCCCAAGCCCTGAGTTCAAGCCCCAGGATTGGCACTTGCATTTGCATTAACCTAAGAATGGGCAATTTGTTGAACACAAATATGCAAAATGGGGTGCCTGTTTCAGGCCAGGAATCACAAGTTACAATAGAGAAAACACTTTTCTGGAAGCTTCCCTGTATTTAAAAACTCCCCCAGCCGTCACCCTTGTTCAAGCTACATCACATTGCATTAGTTCCAATCACTAAACTTCTTAAAATAATAAAGTAGTTCCCAGAGAAGGGTATATGCATTGTTATTATTGCTGTACCTAATTTAGGTTATAAAACACTCTTTAACAGTGATTCTTGGGCAGAAAAAATCACATACATACTTTATCTTCACCTCCTACTAAGCTAAATTGAACTTGGGAATGGAAAGATTAGGGCACAGAGAAGTTAAGAAACTTCTCCCCATTACACAGATACCACTGCCGATGCTGAGTACCAGAGCAATATTCATTTCTTGCCTTTCACTCTTCTGAGAGTAGATGTCCAAGGTGTCCAGGCTCTAGAGAGAAAGATGGGAGAGAACAAACAAGAGTCTGTAATCTGTAATCAGTAGTTGGACAAATTGAGTTAAGAATTGGTTGTGTGGTTATAATGGAAACACTTTTCGGACTGCGATTGTGGTGGTAAGGAGTTAACAGCATATCGGGAAGAAAACACAAGAGCTATTTGGATCTCTTTGAATTTTCAGCCTTAGTGAGGCTTTATAATTTTTTTCTTTAACAGAATAAACCAGTAATGGCCTTTGGATTGGTAACCCTTTCGCTTTGCGTGGCTTACCTTGGTTATCTACATGCAACACAAGACAATAAGAAGGACCTCTACGAAGCGATCGACAGTGAAGGACACAGTTACATGAGGAGGAAAACGTCTAAATGGGACTAAAGTGCTGCTTCCTGCAGATAGAGCTTTATTAGAGGCTCTGAAATCTTCAACTGGAAGGCTGTGTGAGTGAGCAGAATCATTTTGTGTCCTATAAACTGTTAAAATGCAGTTGCCACCAGGCTGCTGTAGTAATGTGTGTCCTTTTACAGCTAACAGCTGTTACCTCATTCTTTCCCCACAGTTTGCCAATATTCATCCTCTTATAAAAGTGCCTTAAGGATAAATGTCAGTTTTGTTAGTTATTATGTTCTGCAAAATAAAAGTACCCAGTGCTGTTAAATTTGCATGGAGTTTTTAATGTTTTAAAACCTGTATTTTTACAACTGTTGGGAAATTTTAGTTTGTTGTTTGTGAAGGAAATATTCATTTTCTACCTGACATAGAACCTGTACATGTACAGAAATAAATCATAATTTTAAAGCCTGAAGTCAACATTAAAGTCTAAAAAATAAAAACTGATTTGGCTCTGAAGTCATTTTTTCTAGGTATAGATGGTTTATGTATTTTGATTTCTATTTCATCTATTTTTGGTTCAGAATTTTAATTGGGTAGATATTTTCCCTCAGCTACTAAAATGATTAAATGGAAGGATTGCACAAAGTAATGTGTGTTTTTCTTTAAGTATATTGTACTGAGCTATGGGGTTTTTTTGGGGGGGTGGAGGGGAGTGCTGGTTGTGGGGCTTGAATTCAGGGCCTGGGCACTGCCCCTGAGATTTTGCCCAAAGCTAGTGTTCTACCACTTTGAGCCACAGCACTGCTTCCAGTTTTTGAGTGGCTAAGTGGAGATGAGTCTTTTCTGACCAAACTGGCTTCGAACTGTGATCTTCAGATTTCAGCCTCTTGAGTAGCTAGGATTATAGTTGTGAGCCACCACCGGCATCCAGCCTGGGTTGTTTGGTTTGCATTTTTTGTTTTGTTTTGATTTGGTTTTGGTTTTTTTGTAATTTATTTATTAATTAAACAATTTTTTTTGACAAGGTGTTGTGCAAAAAGGGTACAGTTACATAGTAGGGCAGTGTGTACATTTCTTGTGATATCTTACACCCTGTTTTTCTTTCCCTTCCCTAGGTCAGGTAGACATATATGCAATACACAAGGTACCAAGAACATATACAGTAGCCATGTGGCCTACGCCAAAGAAAATTCACCTAGTGCTTTAAATGTAATGTCGACATTAGACAATATGTCGACAGTAGTCTTATATGAACATACATACATAGCTTTTGAGCTATTATATTCCACTGACAGGTCAATTTTTGACCTTTATATGTTGAGTAGTTGTTTGGTTTTAGTTACATAATGTTGGGTCGCTGACCCAATCCTGTGGGAAATACCATTTGAAAAGCAGTTTTTGGTTTCACAGACCTGGTCTCTCCTGTCTCTCCATCACCCCATCTTAACAGTCATATATCAGGGAGATCATGCATCTTTGTTTTCTGTGTTCTAGGCTTGTCTCACTCAACATTATTTGTTCAAGTTCTGATCATTTCCCTGCGAATAACAATATTTCATCATTCCTAATTGCTATGTAGTATTCCATTGTGTATAGGTACCATATTTTTTGGATCCATTCATCTGTGGAGGGGCATCTGGGTTGTGTCCATATTTTGGCTATTGTGAATTGTGCAGTGATAAACATGGAAGTGCAATTGTCTTTTTGATATCTTGGGACCTGCTGTTCAGGATAGATGCCTAGGAGTGGTATGGCTGGGTCATAGGGTAGGTCTATATTGAGCTTTTTGAGAAACCTTCATACTGTTCTCCAAAGTGGTTGTACTAATTTGCACTCCCACCAACAATGGAGAAGGGTTCCTCTATCCCCGCACCCCCTCCAGCATTTGTTGTTGCCTGAGTTCAGAGTATAGGCCATTCTAACTGGAGTGAGGTAGTATCTCAGGGTTGTTTTTATTTGCATTTCCTTTACTGCCAGAGATGTTGAACATTTCCTCATATGCTTCTTTGAAGCATATGAGACTTCATGTGAAGTCTCTCTTTAGCTCCTTTGCCCATTTCCTAATTGGTTTACTGGGCTTGGAGGGGCTTAGTTTTTTGAGTTCTCTGTAGATGACCGATATTAGGCCTTTGTCTGTTGCTGTGCTGGTAAAGATCCTTTCCCATATGGTTGGCTGTCTTTCTATTTTGGTGGCTATGTCCTTAGCTGTGCAGAAACTTTTTAATTTGTAGTAGTTCCATTTGTCGAGTCTCTCCCCTATTTGTTGTGCCCCTGGGACTCTATTCAGGAAGTTTCTTCCTGTGCCTATGAGTTCTAGTGTCTTTCCTACTCTGTCCTTCAGTAGTTTCAAGGATTCAGGTCTGATATTGAGGTCCTTGATCCATTTTGAGTTGATCTTGGTGCATGGTGATAGGCTTGGGGCTACTTTGAGTTTTCTGCATATGGCTGCCCAGTTTTCCCAACACCAGTAGTTGAAGAGGCTGTGTTTATTCCATTGAATGTCTTTAGCTCCTTTGTCCAATATCAGCTGACTGTAAGAGTGCGCTTTTATTTCTGGATCTTCAATTCTAATCCATTGGTCTTCCTGTCTGTTTTTATACCAATACCAGGCTGTTTTTGTTATGATGGCCCTATAGTAGAGCTTGAAATCTGGTATTGTGATACCTCCTGCACTGCTTTTTTTTGCCTAGAATTGCTTTGGCTATTCTAGGTTTTTTGCTGTTCCATATGAATTTATGGGTTGCTTTCTCTATTTCAGTGAAGAATGTAACTGGGATTTTGATAGGGATTGCATTGAATTTGTATAACAGTTTGGGCAATATGGCCATTTTCACTATATTGATTCTGCCTACCCATGAGCATGGGAGGTCTTTCCATCTCCTTGTGTCTTCTTTGATTTCCCTTATTAGATTTTTATAGTTTTCATTAAATAGGTCTGTCACATCCTTGGTTAGGTTGATCCGCAGGTACTTTATTCTTTTTTTGGCTACTGTAAATGGAATTGTTTCCATAATTTCCTTTTCTGCTTGTACATTGCTGGTGTACAGAAAAGCTGCTGACTTTTGTGGATTGATTTTGTATCCTGCTACTTTGCCAAAATGGTTTAATAGGTGTAGGAGTTTGGGGACTGAGTTTTTTGGGTCCTTCAGATATAAGATCATGTCGTCTGCGAATAGGGATAACTTGATTTCTTCCTTGCCCATGTGGATCCCTTTGATGTCCTCCTCTTGCCTTATTGCTATGGCTAGGGATTCCAGCACCATGTTGAAAAGAAGTGGGGAGAGTGGGCATCCTTGTCTTGTTCCTGAGTTTAGGGGCAATGATTTAAGTTTCTCTCCATTTAATTTGATATTAGCAGTTGGTCTGTTGTATATGGCTTTTATTGTTTTGAGGAATGTTCCATCTATTCCTGTTCTCTCCAGAGCTTTTAATAGTTATGGATGTTGTATTTTGTCAAAGGCTTTTTGGGCATCGACTGAGATAACAATGCGATTCTAGATTTTAGTTCTTTTGATGTGGTGAATTACATTGATTGATTTACGGATGTTGAACCATCCTTGTGACTGTGGGATGAAGCCTACTTGGTCATGATGTATAATTTTCTTGATCAGTTTCTGGATCCTGTTAGCTAATATTTTATTGAGGAGCCTTGCGTCTGTGTTCATTAGTGATATTGGTATGTAGTTCTCTTTTTTTGTTGGGTCTTTGCCTGGTTTGGGAATGAGTATGATATTAGCTTCGTAGAATGAGTTTGGGATTTCTCCCTGTTTCTATTTCGCGGAAGAGTTTAAAGAGTATTGGTATTAGCTCCTCACTAAAGGTTTTATAGAATTTGTTGGTGAATCCATCTGGGCCTGGGCTTTTCTTTATTGGGAGGTTCTTGATTACCCCCTGTATCTCGCTGTAAGTTATTGGTTTATTTAGTTGATATATTTCTTCTTGGTTCAGTTTGGGCAGTTTATACTTCTCTAAGAATTGATCCATTTCTGTAAAATTATTGGTTTTTAGTGAGTAGAGAGAGGTTCTAGAAATAGTTCCTTATGATTGTTTGAATATCGTGTGTACTTCTTGTTATTTTTTCCGGTGGAGTCCCTGATTTTACGTATATGAGTCTCTTCTCTTCTTTTTTTTGTAAGTCTTGCAAGGTGTCTGTCAATTTTATTTATTTTCTCAAAGAACCAGCTTTTAGTCTTATTTATTTGTTGAATGGTCTTATTTTTGTTTTTGTTTTTTTTTTTTGGCCAGTCCTGGGGCTTGGACTCAGGGCCTGAGCACTGTCCCTGGCTTCTTTTTTTTTGCTCAAGGCTAGCACTCTGCCACTTGAGCCACAGCGCCACTTCTGGCCATTTTCTGTATATGTGGTGCTGGGGAATTGAACCCAGGGCCTCATGTATACAAGGCAAGCACACTTGCCACTAGGCCATATCCCCAGCCCCAGATTTATCTCTTCTTTAATCTTTGTGATCTCTCTCCTCCTAGTCATTTTAGATTCAATCATTTCTTGTTTCTCCCGTTGTTTTAGTTTCATCATGAAGTTATTCACCTGCTCTGTTTCCATTCTTTTAATGTGAGTGCTGAGGGTGATGATCTTGCCCCTCAGTACTGCCTTAGCTGTGTCCCATAGGTTTCTTTGTGATGTATTTTCATTGTCATTGTGGCTTATGAATTTGTTAATTTCATCTTTAATTTGGTCTTTGGCCCAACTGTTGGATAACAGTGTGGGGTTTAGCTTCCAAGAATGTGTATAGCCTCTGTGGTAACCGTTGTTATTGAGGGTTACCTTTAATCCACTGTGGTCAGATATAATACATGGGATGATGTCAATACTTTTGTATTTGCTGAGGTTCTTTGTGTGGGCTATGACATGGTCTATTTTGGAGTATGATCCATGAGCTGCTGAGAAGGTGTATTGGGTCTCTGTAGGGTGGAAGATTCTGTATAGATCTGTCAGCTCCATTTGGGATATGGTGTTACTTAGGTCCTCAGCTAAGTAGGTCCCCTTGCTAATCCTCTGGGTGTTGGATCTGTCTCTTGGAGTGAGTGGGTATTAAAGTCACCCACTATGATTGTGTTTGGGTCTATCTTGTTCTGTAGTTCTGTGAGAATTTGCTTGACATATGTAGGGCCTCTTTTGTTCGGTGAGTATACTTTTATCACTGTGATGTCTTGATTCTGGATTTTTCCTTGTATTAAACTGTAGTGACCTTCTTTGTCTTTTTGAGTTTATTTTAATGAAAAGTCCAGTTTGTCTGAGATCAGAATGGCTACCCCTGCCTTTTTGGTAGGTGCGTTTGCTTTTTAGATCTTGCTCCATCCTTTCATTCGGAGCCTGTTTTTGTCCCTTGCTGTAAGATGGGTCTCTTGTAGACAACAAATGGCAACTTTTTGTTTGCGGATCCATTCTACCAGTCTGCTCCTCTTTATTGGAGAGTTTATACCGTTTATATTCAAAGAGATCAAGGAGAAGAGTGTTTTTTCTCCTTCCATTTTCTTGTTGGGCTGTTTTTCCTCTTTTTTTTTTTTCTTGTCTTTAGTGAGCTGCTCTTTCTGTTGGGCTCTGGCTATTGTAGTTTCTTTCTGTTTCTGTCTGTGTGTCCTGTACAATTTCGGTTGGGTGGGATTCCCCTCTTAGAATTCGCTGTAGGGCTGGTTTTTTTATTCACATACTCCTTTAGATTCTCTTTGCTATAGAACAATCTGGTTTTCCCCTCGAATATGAACTCCAGCTTCGCTGGATATTTTATTCTAGGTTGGCAATTGTTGGCCTGTAGGACTTGGATGGTGTTCTTCCATTCTCTTTGTGCGTGGTAGGTTTGTGTGGAGAGGTCTATTGTTATTCGGATCCTCTTCCCATTGTAATAAATTTCTTTCTTCCCTTTGGCTGCATTCAAAATTTGCTCTTTATTTTTGAGATCTGAAGTCTTGTATATTATGTGCCTTGGCATTGCTTTTCTAGGATCTGGTCTGCCAGGTGTCCTATAGGCGTCGGTTACCTGGATGGGGTCCCTTGTGAGATTGAACAAGTTTTCTGCAATAACTTTATTGAAAATATGTTGAAGCCGCTCTGGTATTCAGCTCCTTCTTCTATTCCAGTGATGTGCAGATTATATCTCTTGTCTTTGTCCACTAGCTCCTGGATTAGTCTGCCCTGGAGCTTTACCGTTTCTTGGAGTGTGGTAATTTTCTGGTTATTATCGGCTGCATCATCATCCAAGAGAGAGATTCTGGCTTCAATATGGTCAATTCTTTGTGCTGTGGATTCAAGTGCAGAGTTTATGGATGTCAGAGACCTGTTTATGGTTGCCAGATCAGCTCTGATCATGGAAATTTCTTCCTTTAAAGAATTGTATTTTAAATCTATTTTTTCATGCATTTCACTTCTCAGGATGTTAAGGTCTTCTTTAATGGAAGTTTGCATTGTGTCCATTTTTGCTTCCATTTCTTTCTTGGCTTTCTGGATGTCCTTTGAGACTTCTACTCTAAACTCCTGGAATTGTTTTCTGATTTCGTTTCTGAGGCTTTCCATTATTTCTGCTAACATGGCCTCAGTTGTTTTTTTATTCTCCATCTCCTCTTCAGTGTTGCTGCTTTTTGGAGCTGGCGAGTTGGTTTGCCCTTTGATGAAATTTGTTATATTTCTTTTGATTTGCGCCTCTGGAGATCTGTGGGTGGTTTCCCTGGTTTGGCTTTGTGCTCTTTCCCACCGGTCTGTCAGTGGGAGACTTGTGTCCTGGCTCTGGGTTTGAGTTTGGCTGTTGAACCTTACTGCCCAATGGATGAGCGTGACCATCTCCATTGTTGCCGATGAGGTCACCCTCACTGCACTTGGGGGTGGGTAGTTTCTCTGTCTTTCTCTGTGGGATAGTGTCCCAGCTCGCTATTCAGTTGGAGAGAGTTGGGTTCCCTCCCTACTGTGGCGGCGCCATCTTCCTCTTCTTGTTTTGTTTTTTGACTGAATTTATTTTATTAAATGTTCCCTGGCTTCATTTTGTTGTTGTTGTTGTTGTTGTTTTGATGATACTAGATTTTAAACTCATGGCTTGCTACTTTCTAGGCTAGGACTCCATCACTGTGCTTCACCTACAGCACAGCTGCTGGCTGATTATTTTGGGGATGGAGTCTTAGGAACTTTTCTTGTGGACCTGAAAGCTCAGTCTGCCTTCCAGTCATGATTCTCAGAATGTCAGCCTCTAAGTAGCTAGGATTACAAGTGTGAGCCACAGGCACCAGCACTAATTCTAGTTTTTTAAAAAACTGGTTTAAGTAGCCTTGCTACACAAGAGGCTGAGATCCTGAGAACTGTGATTTGAAGATCTGAGCAGAGAAGTCCACCATATTCCACCTCCAAAATAATCAGCAGAAAGCTACACTGGAGGCATAACTCTAGTGCTAAGAGTGTCAGCCCCTGCAGCAAGTTGAACATGTGTGAGGCCCTGAGTTCAAGCCCCAGTACTGGAAACAGACAGACAGACAGACAGACAGACAGACACACACACACACACACACACACACACAAACTAGAATTATGCATTGGGCAATAAGCATAAAATAGTGTTTCCTTACTATACTGGGTTTCATCTCGTATAATCTACATATAAAGATATAGTTATTACTTGTAGATATTAAAGAGTTTAGGTAATTTAAGTATATCTATATGTATCTAAATTAAATCTTGACTACTAGGCCCTAAATATTTCTTTGCTATACTTATTCATATAGTATATTTCATAAAATGTAAATGCCTTCTATCTTTTTGTTTTGCTTTCCCGGTGTATTTTAGTTGTTGCAGATCTAAGGTACTTCTTGTTGTCAGCTTCTGTACATGATGTCACATTGCCATCTTTTAAAATTATTTTGCTTTTCAACAAAATCAATTGCTATTCAGTGTCGGGGAAATACTGATCAAGTGAACTGTCAGGAGGTTATTACAGCATGGATAGGCAGCAGAAACCAAATGGTATGCAGCCTGAAACCACATAATGTCCATGTGAAGGAACCAAGACAGCAAAAGATATGGTAGGTACCAGCTGTGCATTTTGAGGACATACAGGCTAGTTAGGTTACAGTACAGCTTTGCATGTACAGAGTTTCAAAGATTGTCTGGCTGTGCATTGATGCTTTCATCCATTCTCTATCAGTGAGGATGTAACCAGCAAAATAAAATACTCTAAAGCAGTTATGCAGTTTTGAACATGTCTGGTTATGTTTGACTTTGCCTGGTCTGATCCTATCTGCTTCTGGTTAAGACAACATGTGAAGAGTTAAAAGATTTACCCATGCTCACAAAAATTCTCAATTAGGATAGAAACCTAGATCTCCTTGCTCCAAAGTCTAAGGATGTTTTGGGCCCTATATGGTAAATGTTCATCACATAATTAAACAGTCACATTATCCTCAAATGTAAGATGTTCAGATTTTAAATACCAAAACAGTTTTGAAACAAAATTATCTAAAAGATTGGAATGTCAAAACTACCTATTGGTCAGACAAAACTTGGTTTTGGAAAACACGAATTTGTGTTTAAAAGGGGATGGTCAGGGAAGATATAGTGTTTACAGTATTTACAATGGAGTTGAACTGGTTAAAAAGGATCTTTGTGGAAATTTGCTTGAGAGTGAACAAAATTGACAGATCAGGTCTTAAAGCAAATCTTGGTAAGTAAACCTCTGTTAACTACAGGGTAAGTGGCCTTTTTTTCAGGGGAGTGATTGCTTTTCTTAATAGAAGAGTTGTTTGCCAAAATCCACAAGCTGTTCAGTTGGCTTTCAAAGAGTCCTTAAAGCACACAGTGAAATTACTGATGGGTTTTATAGCCTTATCTTCCATAGAGTGGCCAATTCTTTCAGTTCGCCAGGCACTGAGTAGGTATCATGATGCAAGACTCAGTTTTCAAAAAGAGCAGTCCTAAGAAAATCAAGGGCTTACACTCTTCTGGGCAAGGTTTTTTAGGAGTCAAATCAACACAGATGGACTGCATTCTTGGCCCAGATAATTAGCCATGGATGCAGTAATCTGTTTTCAGTAGAAATTTATCTCTTCCTTACCTCTCTCCCAATCCCAATAACCGTTTTTGTTGTTGTTTACCTCAAGCCTGGTATATGATAGATTTGTATAAGGTCTTGACTCAGTTACCAAGCCATCTAAGTCAGTAGAAATATGATCCATAAAGGAATTTTAGGATAACTTGTGACACATTTAGCTTAGAGCCCTTTAACAATTCTATTGTTGAGACTAATTTCATTGAAGATACTATTTCATTTTTTAATGAGGCGTGCCTGGCAAATACTGTGTATGACACTACTAAGCAGTTTTAAAGTTTCAGTAGATGAATATAATCTTTTGCCTGAATGTTAATAGGCAGAATTTCTCATGATGTTTATCTAAAACTCATAAGCACAATTTGGTTTACTGTGATTTTAAAAGCCAGATAGAATAATTTTGAATATTGACCTAATAAAAGCAATGTTTCCTTTAAGATACCATTCTTCCCAATTTTATTGCCATAACAAAACATCACATTATAAGTAACCTGGAAAACCCAAGGTTCAATCCCCAGCAACTGACTAAACCTGGAAAAAAAAATTAAAGCACTTCTTCAATTGTTTGCCTTAGAAGAATACATTATTTTTGTTTGTTTTTTTGTTTTGTTTTGTTTTTTGCCAGTCCTGGGGCTTTGAATCAGGGCCTGATCACTGTCCCTGGCTTCTTTTTGCTCCAGGCTAGCACTCTAACTTGAGCCACAGCACCAGTTCTGGCTTTTCCTATATATGTGGTGCTGAGGAATTGAACCCAGTGCTTCATGCATACAAGGCGAGCACTTCACCACTAGGCCATATTCCCAGCCCCAAAATACATTATTTTTAAACAACAACAACAAAAAAAACTGTTTGAGCTGGCCACACCTTTAATCCTAGCTACTTAGGAGGTTGAGATCTGAAGATCACAGTTCAAAGCCAGCCCCAGCAGGAAAGTCTATGAGATTCTTCAGTTAACTAGCAAAAAGCCAGAAGAAGTATTGTTCAAGTGGTAAAGTTCCAGCCCTGAGCAAAAAAGTGAAGGGACAGTATCCAGGCCGTGAGCTTAAACCCCAGCGCTGGCAAAAAACAAAACAAAAACCAAACAACTCTGCTGAAACAAAGTGTGATCAGCCAAATAATACTCTTGTGCAAAGATGTCCAGATCCTAGTTTCTGAAGCCTAATCTCTGATTACCTTATATAAAAATAGAGGCCTTGTGTGATTTTAGATTGCCTTTGATTTTCTAGATGGGACTGGTAGAATCACAAAAGGTCCTTGGAGGGAAGCAGAAGATGAGAGGAAGAGACAATGTCACCACAGAAGCAAGAGGAATGGCCATTTGATGTTAAACCATAGGCCTTAGGAAGATGGAAACCACAAGAGAACAGGATGGAGAAGGAACATGCATGGAGAAGGAACCTGCTCTCCTGCCATCTTGATTTTTTAGCCCTACAGGACTCATGTTGGACTTTAACTCCAGAAATTCCAGAGAACAACTTTGTATTCTTTAAGGCATACAGATTATGCTAATTTGTTACAGCAGACTAATACTATCAGAAAATGAGTGGCTTCATCATGCTGCTTTTTCCCATTATTTCAAGTTGCTTTTATGAGCAAAGCCTGTCTTACCTAGCAACAGTTGCTAATTAGCAACTGTGCAAGACCTGAAACAGTTAAATCTGCTCAAATCCAGTGCCCATGCCTTATGGCAAGGGTTTTTAGCACCATACTTGAACATTCGGCTCGTAACTACGACCTGATCATGACAATTTGTCCTTCCCAGCCTCTAGCATTTTCTTAGGATCCTAATCCTTTTTCAGCTTTCTAAACTTTTGGCTTCTCTTAAAACTATTTTTTATCCTAAGATTAGCTATAAATAGAAGCTAAAACTTAACAATGATAAAGAATCCAGATTATACGAATTTTGTTTGTTGTGCTGTTTGCAATAAAATAGTTCCACCAGCCCCTTTTGGGGAGACCTTCAAACGGATCTATGAATACAAGCCATTTAAGACACGCTTTTACACTCACAAAGATATCCTGGGTAAGTGACTGGATTCTTTTCCTTTGTCCTAACATTTAGTAGCATTTTATCTTATTCTTCCAGTAATATAAACTTCTTTTAAAAAAATGTTATATAGACTTTTATAAGCGTTTTCTTGTCCCAAGTTGCTTGTCCCTGGAAGGCATCTGGCATGGAAGGGTCTGTGTTGGAATTAAGCTTCTCCACTTAGCAGTGAGATAGGATATTTAGCCTTTCACTCTATTCCCTTCTATGTTTCATTCTGGTTGTTATGAGGCTTTAATGAAGTATTTGTGTCTATTATAACCCCTAGAACATCATGTAAATGTGAATTCTTTCACTCTTGGCCTCTGAGACTTTCCATATGTAGAGGAGAGGATATTTTTCTATACAATACCCCAATAAACAAGTGAAAGAATGTAGCTCCTAAATAGTAGCTAATGACAAGCATAGAAACATAAAAATAGCATGAGAATATATATACATATAATAAAAAAATAAGTCAAGGGCTGAGGATATAGCCTAGTGGCAAGAGTGCCTGCCTCGGATACATGAGGCCCTAGGTTCGATTCCCCAGCACCACATATACAGAAAACGGCCAGAAGCGGTGCTGTGGCTCAAGTGGCAGAGTGCTAGCTTTGAGCGGGAAGAAGCCAGGGACAGTGCTCAGGCCCTGAGTCCAAGGCCCAGGACTGGCAAAAAAAAAAAAAAAAAAAGTCAAAACAATTACGTGGAAAGTGAGTAAAGATGTGAGAAATGAATGAAAAGATTTTAGAGTGAAAAATCACTGATTTCAATACACAAAGGGTTTGTTTCTCATCATTTATAAGCCACCTCCCACAATTACTCAGATGAGTACTCAGCCAGCTCTAAGCACTCAGTTCTTGGTACCAGGTCCAGCTCTGCCCGGGCCAATCAAAAAATATGGTGTGGTCCTCTAACCTTATAAGCTTACTACTGTGTCTGCTAGAGAGGGTATTATTATGGGTTTTTATTATCTAGAAATCAAATTAGAACATTGACAGAGAAGTAGTAAACTAGCCCCGAGCTCATTCCACAGATGGTAAAATCCATGAAGATCCACACATTAGAGGAAATACATTCATAATGTGTTAAAGATGACATTTGGATTGCACTCTTGAAGCAGAAAGCACCAGAGAGAGGAGCTGAATGATGTGCTAATATCTTCTGAGGTCTTGTCCTTTTTTCTGTTTTTCTTTTTTTTTGGGGGGGGGGGAGGGCCAGTCCTGGGACCTGGACTCAGGGCCTGAGCACTGTCCCTGGCTTCTTTTTGCTCAAGGCTAACACTCTGCCACTTGAACCACAGCGCCCTTTCTAGCTATTTTCTGTATATGTGGTGCTGGGGAATTGAATCCATGGCCTCATGTATAGGAGGCAAGCACTCTTGCCACTAGGCCATATCCCCAGCCCTGTCTTGTCCTTTTTTCTTGGGTTCCCAAAATGTCCATTTTCTGTGGGGTATTTATTTCACATAACTACCCAAGTTGCCTGCTGTCTGGACTGGGTACAGTAGGACTGACATTGCTGCCTGATTCATCTTCTCATGACCAGTTAGGGGGAAATTTTCCCTTCTGATGGATATCTTTTTTTTCTTATTTACTGTCAAAGTGATGTACAGAGAGGTTACAGTTTCATATGTTAGGCATTGGATACATTTATTGTACTGTTTGTTTCCTCCTCCATCATTCCTCCCTCCCCCCTCTGATGGATATCTTTAAAGAAAACTGTACTGGTTGGGTTTGTAGCTCAATGGTATGGTGTGTTGCTTAGCATGTGAAATTCAAAGAAAAAAAGATCTGTCTCCTAGTTGGTTTAAAATAATTCGATTTGTGATCATTTTTCTTCAAACTCACAGATATTGGGGCAAATATTCTGAAGCATGAAGAGCAGTTTCGAGAAGAAAAACTCCAAGAAAGAATTGCAAAAGCAGAAGCTAAAGTATGGGATCAGGTAAAAGAAGTTAAAAACCAACCTGAAGAACATCTTTTTTACAGTTTCTTCACTCTGGATTTGTGTGAGACAATAAATACAGCACAGTAGGACACAGTGCAGGGTATAGAATCTGACAGAATGGACTGAATCTTGCTAGCTGTGGGATCCAGGGAAAGTTCTTGGAGCCTCTGTAGTCTTGGCTTCTTCAGCTATGAAAGGTGGCTTCTTCAACTATGAATGATGCCCATCATCTAGGATTCTAGAGGGCACACAGTAGCTACTCAGTAAGAAGTGGGCCCCCATCAGGAGTCTTTGTTTAGACTATGCTCTTTCTGTAGTTGATTTCTGCCTTTCTTATTCTCATTCAATAACAAATAGGAAAAGTGCATCATGACCTCCTATTTAACATACTACAGTAATGGCCATCTATTTGTGCAGTATGGAATGCACTTCTACTAGATGCCTGCTTTTAACGAAAGCTTCATCTTGGTCTAATTCTCTTTGCATCCTCTGTCTCCATAATCCTTCATACTGCTGGTATGGTAGTGAACAGTTGCTGTACCAACTACTTGGGAGTCTGAACCAGATCAATTGAGCCTATCAAGACCACAGCCAGGGCAACATATTGATACCCCATTGAAACAAAACAAATAAAAAGAAAACCAAATCTATAATACCTTGTGCCTGTGATTGCTGAGTGCCATAGGGCCAGTTTAAAGATTGGGGCTACAATGGGAACTGAGTGAAACCTTAAAACTGTAGCCCTCACTTCTTCCCAGTATAGATTGACATGTGGCTACCTAAAGAGAATTAAATTGGGCCAAGCTCAATGGCTCTCACACCTATAATCCAAGCCACTGAGGAGTAGAGACAGCCAGGCAAAAGGATTGTAAGGCCTTATCTCAATCAATAGCTGGGTATGGTGGTGTGTACTTACCTCTGTTTCACAGGAAGCATAATTAGAGGACATCAGTCTATGCCAGCATGGGAAAAATAGAGATCCTATCTCAAAACAACCACCACTACAACAAAAAAACCCAGAGCAAAAAGTGCTAAAGGTGTGGCTCGAGCAGTAGAGCACCTGTATACTTACTTACATGTGAAGCTGAGTTCAAACCCTAGTACCACAAAATTTAAAAAAAGAAAGAAGGAAGAAAAGAGAGAAAGAAAGAAAGAAAGAGAGAGAGAGAGAGAGAGAGAGAGAAGAAAGGAAAAGAAGAGAAAGGAAAACCAAGCAAGCAAGCAATGCCCCATCTCAATAAGCCATGTGTGTCAGGGGCACCTGTAATCACAGCTATACAGTTAAGACTATAAGCAGAAAGATCATGGTCCAGGTTTGACTGAATAAAAAAACATGGAACAATATCAGAAAAATAACCAAAGCAACAAAGGGCTGAGAGTGTAGCTTAAGTTGTAAAGCAAGACCCTGAGTTCAAATCCCAGAGACAGAGAGAGAGAGAAAGAGAGAGAGAGAGAGGAGAGAGAGTATTAAATCACCTTCAGGTCAGGACAAGCCACAGTACAGCACTGAGAATACTTTTTATTTCTTCCTAAAATAGATTACAGAAAATAATATTGTAATTGTCCAGTATTAATGCTAGCAAAAGCTTGGTAAATATGTATTTTCAACATACAAAATAGTCTAATGCAAAATTTGAGTCTTTTTTGTGTGTGTGTCAGTTGTGGGGCTTGAACTCAAAGCCTGGGTGCTTGTACCTGTTCTGTTTCACTCAAGACTAGACAACACCACTTCTAGCTTTCTGGTGGTTACTTGGAGATAAGAGTCTCATGGACTTTCCTGCTGGGGCTGGCTTTGAGCCATAGTTCTTCAATCTCAGCTTCCTGAATAGCGAGGAGTACAGGCATGAGCCACCAGCTCCGGACTTGAGTCATTTTTATTATTAATAAAGTTCCAATTGATTATGAGCCATCAATTCCTTATTCTTCCTAACATAAGGGGAAACTTTTCTGAATAGCTTACAATTTAAATGTAAGCACATCGACCATTCTAAGTATTCTCTTCAGTTAAATAGCAGGACTTCTTTCTGAACCACCAGGTGGTACTCAGCCTCCTTACTCAGTCTCTTCTAGTTTTGTACATCCTTTCACCATGTTCCAGACTGTGATGAGCACACATTAACTAAGGTGCCAACGAGAAAACAACAACTGAATAACATTGTCAACAACTCCTGATGCAGGAGTTAGCCAAGGAATGAGATGTGCTGGCCATCTCTGGCTAAGGGAGCCAAGCTGCTATGGGAAGTGTGAGGGGAATAGAACGAGCACCTAGAAACCCTATGTTTGTTGTTGCCATTATGTAATAAACATGAATACCAACATACCAAATAACAAGTCGTTCTCTGTGTATCATGATATATTAATAAATGGACTTTTTATTTCAAAGGCCAATGAACTACAAAAACAAGCAGTGGAGAGAGCACTAGAAGATGCGGATTCTAGACACAAATTTGAAATTGAGGTTTTGGAAGAGAAACATCGAAGAGATTTACAGGTTTGTTGTTATTTTAGGAGAGGTTTCTTATCTTAAATCACTTAGGTTAGTAAAGAAAAGTGAGTAGCTAAGTTGTCAAAGGGAATTTGGGCAAAATTAATCACTTGCAAAGTCCAGGAGTTTGTTTTGTGCCAGTACTGGGTTTTGGGCTTTCTTTTTGTTTCATTTTCTGCCAGTCCTGGGTTTTGGACTCAGGGCCTGAGCACTGTCCCTGGCTTCTTTTTGCTCAAGACTAGCACTCTGCCACTTGAGCCACAGTGCCACTTCTGGCCATTTTCTGTATATGTGGTGCTGGGGAATTGAACCCAGGGCTTCATGTATACAAGGCAAGCACTCCTGCCACTAGGCCATATTCCCAGCCCCTCACTACTGGTCTTGAACTCAGGGTCTTAGCTTTTTCACTGAAGGCCAGTGTTCTTCCACTTGACCAATAGCTGCACTTCAGCATAGGATGCTTAGTTGAAGATAAGAGTCTCATAAGCCTTCCTGTCCAAGCTGGCTTGCAACTGTGATCCTCAGGTCTCAGCCTCCTAAGTAGACAGGATTACAGGAGTGAGCCAAGCCACTTTGCCAAGACAATGGGGATGTTTTGCAGAGGCTGACAGAAAGATACTGACGCTGCATAGAAGAGATGCTGAGCTCTATGGGCAGAGATGCCTGCTTGTCTAGTGAGTCTAGATTGTCAAGAAATATCAAGATATTTCATTATCCTCTTTGTGTGAAGCAAGTTTTAGAAATAGCTGGATTCTGGTGGCTCACATCTGTAATTATATCTACTTTGGAGGCTAAGATTTGAAGATTTCAATTCAAAGCCACCTGAGCAGGAAAGTCCATGAGACTATCCCCAATTAACCAGCAAAAAAGCCAGAAGTGGAGCTGTAGCCCAAGTGGTAAAGCACTAGCTTTGAGAAAACAAAGACAGAAAACAACACAGGGAAAGTGCCAAGGCCCTGATTTCAAGCCACAGGACTAGAAGACACACACACACACACACACACACACACACACACACACAAAATAT
Source organism: Perognathus longimembris pacificus (assembly GCF_023159225.1). Classification (NCBI taxonomy): domain Eukaryota; kingdom Metazoa; phylum Chordata; class Mammalia; order Rodentia; family Heteromyidae; genus Perognathus; species Perognathus longimembris. Next base: position 28,175,285 of record NC_063169.1, on the reverse strand, counting down.
TTAGCAAATTGACATTTGAAATGTCTTATTATCAAAAAGTTTAGTAATTAAAGAATAAAAGCCTTCTTCAGTGTAGCAAACCTAACATTTCAACACCAAGAATGTTTTCCTTAGATCCTCAAAATATGCCTAGCGAGGCTTCTTTTAGACTTAATTTCTTATGTTGCCTATTTCATTTTTGAAAGTTTTTACCACTGGAGTAATCAGAGGGACAAGTTGAAAAGAATATGAAGCCTATGGATTATTTATTTATTTATGGTGGTACAGGGAATTGAACTCAGCCTCATATACATTAGGTAGATAGTCTATCATTGAGCCACACCTGTTGTCCTTGTAATTGCTAGGAAAATGGAGGAAAAAGGAAGGAAAGAGAACACACTAGATCTTACAAAGGTGAGGATTGTTTACTGAAATAGAACAGGGAGGGACACAGCCTTCCTGAGGGCTTGAAGACTGTGTCAAGCTGGGCTCAGAAACGAGGTCTGAGCCAGAAGGCAGGGATTAATGAAAAAGCCATTAGGTCAAGGGTATGGGTGGGGGTGGCTTTTCAGTTGGGCCCGTGATGAAATGTTTACAGCCAATCTTAGACACATTGCCCTGCTAGAGCCAGGCAGTCTACACTTATCTTTGGTGGCTTGCCTGGTATCTGTATATACCTGGGAAAACAGGGTGGGGTCAATCCTTCATATTCTATCTTCACATACATAGAAAGAATGGGCCTAGAAAAGAGAGGCAAGTCCTTCATATAGGATCTTTGGATACACAAAAAGAATGGGCTGAGAGGGAACAGCATGGAGTTATGAGAACAAAGCAGATTCCCATCATTTGAAACTCTGAAGAAATACAAAAAGTTGAGGGACGTCATGGTCTTTTCTGGCTACTTCCTGCTGACATGGGGGCATCAAGGAGTCACTGGGGCTGGGGTCTTCAGGGTCGAGGTCTGCACTGGGCAGGGTAGGGTGCTGTAAACAAAGCCTCCAGTTGCCTGCAGTAACAGGATGGCCTTGGCATGCTACCAGGTAATGTCTTGAGTGAGGGTTGTTATCCTGTTAAAGAGGAACTTGAAAAAAGTGAGATCATGCAAAAGGCTGACAAAGTGGCAGGACCAGTTAACATGAATGACACAGGAAAGCATACCCTGGGCACATGCCAGAAAACTTCCATTTGGAGCATAATCCCAGTTGTGGCCTATAGGGAAGGAAGAATGTCCATGTAACTGAACTGTATAGTATGGATGGGAAATGGAAATAGCAGGTAACAAAGGCAAGAATGTAAGTTCCTGTCCAGTTAGAAGGTAGACAGGTATGGGTATTAGATGGGCATGCTTATGAACTATTTTCTTTGGAAGTCCCAGCTCTGATTAGTTTTAAGAGGGCAGGCACAAAGTGACTATTCAGGATCTAAGACCATCCCCTCTTAACTGAGCAGTTTTTCCCAACTGCCTCTGTGTGGCCTATAGTCTCCAGGACTGTCCAGGAAGGACTGGGAGGTTTCTTCTCCTTGCTGGGATGATATTTGGCATTGCTTGTTGCTGAGATGACATGTCCCAGTTAGTTGAATCCTATGTTGGAGATGGTAATAGAGTCTGTGCCCCTCTTATTCCCACTTCAAGCAACAAGATCAAATAGAAATAACTCTTAAGCAGAGCTTACCTAAAACTTATGAAGAATCAAAGTTAAATATGACAAACTTGTAAGAGTCCTCTGTCCTTCTGTGAGTCTGACTAAATGTGACTTGGGATAAAATCAGTCAGTAAACATGACAGTTTTAAAACAGCAACTGATTAAACAATCTAGTTTTTATTGAACATAGTACTTTATGTTACTAATTTAAACAGGGAAAAGTGACATTTGAGTTAAAAAGTGTTCATTTGAGGGCTGGGAGTATGGCCTAGTGGCAAGAGTGCTTGCCTTATATACATGAAGCCCTGGGTTCAATTCCCCAGCACCACATACATAGAAAACAGCCAGAAGTGGCGCTGTGGCTCAAGTGGCAGAGTGCTAGCTAGCCTTGAGCAAAAAGAAGGCAGGGACAGTGCTCAGGCCCCGAGTCCAAGCTGCAGGACTGGCAAAAAAAAAAAAAAAAAAAGTGTTCATTTGAAGAACCTTAACATAAACTAACATTTAAATGAACTTCAGTTTACTGCCATTTACTTTTGTGTGACGAACTTAATAGTGCACAAACCATAGATGCTAGTTTTACATCAGTGTATTAATCTTGACCTTATATAAATCACAACCAACTTAATTACATATCAACTTTACTCACTTGTAAGTTCTATCTTTTTTTTTTGGCCAGTCCTGGGGCTTGAACTCAGAGCCTGAGCATTGTCCCTGGCTCAAGGCTAGCACTCTACTGCTTGAGCCACAGCCCCACTTCTGGCTTCTTCTGTTTACATGGTGCTGAGGAATCGAACCCAGGGTTTTAGGGACTCTAGGCAAGCACTCTACTGCTAAGCCACATTCCCAGACCCATAAGTTCTATCTTTTAAGACATACTCATACCATCTGCTACATACTCAAACCTTATGGGATTTGTAACAAACGTTTACAACAATTTTTCCCAAATACTTTCTTATCCAAAGGAATCCTTTTTTCTTTTGTTTCCTCAGTTTTCCTTTCCAAGGCTTTCTACTAACTTTTCTCTTTGCTTACATTTTTTTTTAATCTCCTTACTGGTTTTCTTCATTGCAGCTGGCTAGGAGTGGAGCTGGGTGTCATTCCTTTTACTACTTTCCTCAATAAAACCTTTTTCCTTTTAATAAACAGCACACTGGATAATTAGCTCCTTTGACACAAGATTTACAATTGCAGTCAGGGAACATAAATTTTAGGAAGTATCAATACCAAAAAATAGAAAAAGATTACTTTTTTATACCATTATGACAGTTTTTATGGATTGCAATGAGATAACTTTGAACATGTTCACATACACACACACAGAAAAGTTTTAATATGTGTCTAGGTTAAAAACAAAATGAAAATCGGCTATGTTTTGAAATTCTAATGGCAATGTATGATAGAACCACATGACCAATGCTAGAATAACAGGCAATACCAAACAAAATGCAAGGCAAAACTCAAGATTTAACAGAATCTCCATGCTTATAAAAACATTGCTTACAAGAACAGAAAACCTTTAAAACAATTTTGATAATGAGGCATATTAGTATATGAATAGATCTTTTACCCCCCCTCCAGAAGAGGAGTAATCTTGGTGGAAGAGGAGAGGAGGTTGCAGAAAAGACCACCATGTGCCTTTATCTCTTCCTAGGTCTCAGTCTCCAGGCCTGTAGAGAGAATTGGCACAGGGTGGGAGGGTTGCCGAACAGGTTTCTAAGACGAGGAGGCAGCCCTTTTAACCTGTAGACATTTTCAAGGGGAGGAAGTGGCAAATGAAGGTACTGAAAGTGAATGTTGAGCAATTGGCTAGGGAAGAGGTGAGAGGGAGAGGCTTCTTCTTCTGAAGTCTCCTAGGGGAGTTTGCCTTAAGGGAGAAATTTAGAATCCAGATTCTGGAGTGAGTGGACTCGGGAAAGAGAAAAGGATTTTATTATTGTCTGAGTCCCAAAGACAAAAAAGAACTGGTTTGTTTTTATTATGGGATTTTTGCATGGGAAAAGGAGAGAGCAGTAAAAGAGAGAAGCTGTTAACCAATCACTGTCAGTGACAGATTAAAGAAAGAACCAGAACAGAGGCCTGTTTATTTAGGGTCTAGAAGGGAAGAAGGTGTATTAGCCAGAGAAGGGGGCAGGGAAATGTGTAAGTTTGGAGGGACTTGTTTGAAGAGAGTTTGAGTAGGGCCATCAGCAGGCTGTTTTACCTTTGGAGGCTTATGCCCACCCCCACCTGTGTCAGCTACCCCAGCAGGCAGGCAGGCACAGGGACAAAGGGCAACAGGAGTTTATTTGGAGCAGATGGACAATTTTAGCTTAGAGAATCTGACCAACTGCAAATAGCAAGAATGTAGTTATAAGGACAAAGAGGAGGAAAGGATCTCTGGACTGAAGAAAAGAAAGAGAGAAAGAGAGAAATACAGGGAGGGAAGAAGAGAGAGAAAGGTGCAACAAACAGTGGTGCTGGTGGCTTTAGTGTGGTCTTGCTTGTAGTCTTTTGGGTAGATGCCCAAAAGTGGGGCTGCTGGGTCGTAGGGGAGCTCTATGTTTAGCCTTCTTAGGAACCTCCACACTGCTTTCCAGAGAGGTTGAACAAGTTTACATTCCCACCAACAATGTAGTGGGGTTCCCTTTTGGCCACATCCCCTCCAGCATTTGTTATTATTAGTTTTCCTGATAATGGACATTCTTACTGGGGTGAGGTGGGATCTCAGTGTTGTTTTGATTTGCATTTCTTTTATGGCCAGTGATGTAGAGCACTTTTTCATGTGTCTCTTGGTCATTCTCGTTTCCTCTTCAGAGAAGTCTCTTTTGAAGTCTTTAGCCCATTTGTTGAGGGGGCCATTGGTTCTTTGAATATTTGTTTTGGAGGAATTTAACTTTTTGAGTTCTGTGTATATTTTATATATGAGGCCTTTGTCCACTGTATGGCTGGTAAAGATCTTCTCCTAATCTGTGGGCTTTCTGTTTATTTTGCAAGCTAGGTCCTCTGCTGTGCAGAAGCTCTGCATTGCTAAAATATGGAACCAACCTAGATGCCCCTCAGCTGATGAGTGGATCAAGAAAATGTGATACATATACATAATGGAATTCTACGCCTCTATCAGAAAGAATGATATTGCCCCATTCATAAGGAAATGGGAGGACTTGGAAAAAATCATACTAAGTGAAGTGACCCAGACCCAAAGAAACATAAAACCTATGGTTTCCCTCATAGGGAATAATTAGTACATATCTAGAATAGACATAGCAGAAGAGCACAGCAACTCAATAGCTATGCTCATATGAATGCATAAGATAATGCTAAGTGAAATGAACACCTTGTTATGTTCTCTTGTATTCCCTTCCTGTGGTTTTACTCCTGCTATTACTGTAACTGATCTTAGTACCCCAGATAATGTATAGACGTGTATTAGAACTAGGCAAGGGAAAGGGAATACCAAAAATGAGAGATAAAGGATTAAAAAGACAAACCATTGCAAAAGCGGTACTTACAAAATCAATTGGTATAAACCAACTGTACAACTCATGGGAAGGAGGAAACTGGGGAAGGGGGAGATGGAGGAAAAATGAGGGAGGAGGTAACAAGTAATATACTTGCCTTATATATGAATCTGTAACCCCTCTGTACTTCACTTTGACAATAAAGAAGAAAAAATATACTAAAAAATAAATAAAAGGGGCTGGTGATATGGCCTAGTGGCAAGAGTGCTTGCCTCATATACATGAGGCCCTGGGTTCAATTCCCCAGCACCACATATATAGAAAATGGCCAGAAGTGGCACTGTGGCTCAAGTGGCAGAGTGCTAGCCTTGAGCAAGAAGAAGCCAGGGACAGTGCTCAGGCCCTGAGTCCAAGCCCCAGGACTGGCTCCCCCCCCAAAAAAAATTAAAACAAATAAATAAATAAATAAATAAATAAAGAGAGAAAATCAGATGTAGCTGTTACAAGATAAGGAGTTATTTTTCTAGAGGAGATGGTTGGAAGGCTCATGGCACATAATGGCTTGGTAAGCAAGGCAGGAGAGCTGGAGAGGGTTCTCAAGTGGAGATTAGAGAAGGACTGGTGGGCAAAACATAACAAAACAGAGGGAGTTTTCTGGAGCAGAGGTAGAGGAGGGCTTGGGTGTAGGGGACCTTGGACCCCTCACCATTTCATTGGAGAATTGTTTAAAACAGTAAGAGTCAAATTGAAGTTTCTGAACTCAGGCAAATGGTGGCCATTGTTTATATAATAATGAGGCCAGATTTCAGTAGACAAACAAATCATTTTTTTTTTTTACTTTAAATCAGTCAACCTGAGAGTCTTAAGATTAGACTTCAGGCATGGCAAGGGATGTCTCTGGGAACAGACAATTTAGAGCCCATTTTGGAAAATCTGGTATTACTATGGGAGTGGCCTGTCCCACCTCTTTCAGGCATCCCTGATGCTTTGGGAAGGCAAATGAATAAGTGCCCAATAATTAGAAGAGAGCATCCTCAATGTTCCAATTAAAGGGTGTCAGGGGGTCAGCAAAGCATGAGAAACTCTTGGAGTGTCTAGGGACCCTGCAGACAGGAGTGGGGGACTTCTCAGAATCCCCAGGTCTGTGAGGGGACTTCTAATTCCCAGTTTTATGGGGAAATCTCAGAATCCCCCGGTCTGTGTCAGGGTGCCTCTGTCACAGATGGCAGATGGTTATGTTGTCCTGAAGGCTTTTGGATGGTGGGTGGAGTCGATCATCAAAGAGGAAGAGCCTCCTGCTTGGAGATCAGAGTCTGGAGACAGAAGAGCCGGAATAGCATGAAGAAGATGGAGAAGAAAGAGGCACAGGGGGCTCTGTGCTCCCAATTGGAAGAAGCCTTGGAAAGAGAGTAGAAGGGTAAAGAGGGTAAAAGGTTCAATGAGAGGCAGCCAGGAGGTGGGTGGAGGGGACCTAGTTACTCCTGGTACTTTTCCCAGGTTTCAGCACCATATGTTAGGAAAATGGAGAAGAAAGGAAGGAAACAGGCTGCAGTTGATCTTCCATGGGAAAGGACTGTTCATTGAAATTGAAATAGAGCAGCAAGGGACACAGCCTTCTGGCAGGCTTGGAGACTATGTAGGAGCTGGGACAAGAACTGGGTTTTATGAGGTCTGAAAAAGGAGGCAGAGGTTAGTGTAAAAGCTGTTAGGTCAAGGGAGATGGGGGCCCACTATGGGATGTTTATAGCCAGGCTTAGATAGATTGCCCTGCTGGAGTCAGGTGGTCTGCACTAACCTTTGGTGCCTTGCCTGCTATCTGTATGCACCTGGGAAAACAGGATGGGAGTCAATCCTTCAGTAATAAATATTTAACTTGTGTAAATAATTTTCTTTTTTTTTGATGAGTTAGTCTCTGGCCCACATTTTTTTTTTATTTTTATTATCAAACTGATGAACAGAGAGGTTACAGTTTCATACGTTAGGCATTGGATATATTTCTTGTACTGTTTGTTACCACGTCCCTCATCCCCCCTCCCTCCTCCCCTTTCCCTTCCCCCCCCCCCATGACTTGTTCAGTTCATTTACACCGGTTTTGCAAATATTGCTTTTGTAGTTGTTTTTCTTTTTTTACCCTGTGTCTCTCGATTTTGTTATCCCCTTTCAATATCCTAGTTCTAATACCAGTATACATGGTTTCCAATATACTCAGATAAGATACAGAGATAGTGTAGGTACAACCACAGGATAAATAATTTTCTAAAAGCCAAAAAAATCAAGTTCAGTTCCCCTTGAAGCTCAAGAGTTCTCTTGGCTTGCAGCTTCAGATAAGGATTCTCTCTGAGGCACAGAAAATGGAGCTGGCTCCTGGGTCTCCCTAGACAGGAATATTAGGGAACTGAGTTGTGAGTGTTAGGAAAGACCAAGTGGATGAAAGGAGAGAAAGAGGGCCGAGACCCCTCAGGATAGGCTTTAGTCATGGCTTCAAGACAAGCAGGATTGGAAACACAAAGAGTGGGGAGTGGGGGAGTTTTAGGTGTTTATACATCCTAGGGTGAGACTCTCCTTTGGAATTTCTTTGTCTTGTCCTGCTGGGGATTTATTGTCTGACGTGGGCTGCGTGGGATTTACAATGCCAACAGTCCTGTTCGAGGGTCTATGGTAGAGGTATCAGTCCTGTACTTTCAGATAAGTCAGGGGTGAAGTTTTCCTGAGGACTAGAAAGCATCCCAGGCAGGGGGGTGGGGGGTGGGGGGTGGTATCAGTACACCATGGGAGCAACCTGGAATTATGAGAATAAAGCATTTCCCCATCAAGAGACTAGTGGGGATTGGGGAATCTCTAGCCAGGAGAATTCTTACTGTTTTTATTCCTTTCTGTTCTGAGTAAGATTTCATTTGAAGAAGAGATTCTGCAGCAAGGAAGGAGTGAAGGGAGGGAGGGAAGGAAGGGAGAAGGGGGGGAAGGAGGGAGGAGAGAAGGGAAGGATGGGGGAGAGAGGGTGGGAGGGTACTATACAAAGGAAGGAAAGAAGGACATATGTGTGTATCCGTGTGTATATACACACACGCGTTTATATAATTACCTTATAAGATTGTGTCTAGGATCTTAGAATGAAATTAAATTGACAAGTGAATCTCTTGAAAGGTCCAGTATCTCAGCAAGAGATGGAGGAAGGAACTGACAGATTTTGTGGGGGGATTTTCTTTTTGTTTTGTTGATCATTGGGCTTGAACTCAGCATTTGGGCTCTATTCACAAACTTTTTTTTGCTCAAAGCTAGCGCTCTATCAGTTTGAGCCACAGTGCCTTTTCTGGTATCCAGGTAGTCAATTGGAGGTAAGAGTCTCACTGACTTTCCTGCCTGTGCCAGCTTTGAACCATGATCCTCAGATCTCATCCTCCTAAGTAGCTAGGATTACAGGCGTTAGCCACCAGCATCTGGCTTGGAACTGGTAGTGTTAAACCCTGGTGGAAGGAGCTATGGCTCAAGTGGTAGAGCACTACCACCTCATTCTTTCATTGACTTGCCAGGTGAAATGGCATTTTTGTTATGTTCCCTTGATGGCTTTCCTAATTAGAGAGAAAAAGGAACTGTTGATACTACTGGACAGATTTTCTTTCTTGCGTGTATTTCTATCACAGCATTCATTCCACAGTTAGGTCATTGGTCTCTTTCACTCACAGTGAACCTTCTAGTAACATAGGTATAAGCCCTCCAATATTTGTAATATCTGGGCCTCCAATGTATTGGTACACAGTAGAGTTAGGTAGGCATTTCCAAAATGATAACATGGTTTTCCTCTAGGAATGTTTGTGAGCTCTTTTCTGCAAATCTTGGTCTGCTTCCTTTCTTTTTTGGCCATCTACAGGTGCTTCTGCTCCACAGCACTGGAGCTCCTGTCCCTCCATGAAGAAGGTGCAAGGCTTGAACAATGGCAAGGACTAGAAGGCAGGTTGTTTGAAACTGCAGTGATGTGCTCCTGTCTTCTGTCTGAGCCTCAGGCTCTCTCCAACCCTGCAGGCGCTCAGGAGGCAAAATAGTTATATCTGAAGTTTACTAGACTTACTTACTGACATAGAATTCTATTAATAAATGTGTGATCATAATATGACAATTAAAAAAGAAAAGACACACACTAAGTCTAGGCACAAAGCTACTCAGAAGGTTGAGATCTGAGGATCATGTTTCAAAGCCAGCCTGGGCAGATAAATTCAAGACCCACATCTTCAAATAACTAGCAAAATGCCAGAAGTGTAGGTGTGGCCTAAGTAGTAGAGCTCCAGCCTCAAAAAACAAAACAAGCACGAGTGTGAGGCCATGAGTTTAAGTCCCAGTACCAGCACCAGAAAAAAAGGGAGAAAGAAGGAAAGAAGGAAGGAAGGAAGGAAGGGAGGGAGGGAGGGAGGGAGGGAGGGAGGGAGGGAGGGAGGGAGGGAGAAGGGGAGGGAAGGAAGGATGGATAAAGAAAGAAAGAAAAAGAAAGACCTGGTGGTGGTACTGGGAATGTAGAATACTTATTTAGCATGTGTGAAGCCCTGAGTTCAGTCCTCAGCACTAAAATTTTTAAAAAGTCCTTAACCCATCTATTTTCCTTTCAACATAATTTTTAGCATATCTGTTTATAGCATGTATATTTATGCTACATACGTTGATCCTTTTGATTTTATTTAATAGCATGTACATGGAAGTCTTTCACAGGATGTGCAGTGCTTCACTCATCAGATTAACAGGTGCACATTCCATCATGGTTTACACAGCTAAGCCTCAAGAGTCATTTTACAACATTAAAGCCTACACATCTAAACTGAGTTTTTCCTTTGCTAAAGGAAGTAGAAGCTAAAACCAAGATGGAAATGTTTCGAAACATGGATGCAGAAATGCAGAGAGAACATTCGGCTGCAGAACAACGTATGGTCCACAGAATCCAGAGGATCATGATGGAGTGCCACCGGGAGAAGCTGGAGGCTGTGAATAAGGCCAGAGAAGAAGAAAGGCTCATCGCCCAGGAAGCAATACTGACTCAAAGATGGTATTCCACAGAATTCACCTGCAAATCCATATCTGACTCTATCAAAATCTTCCTGTGGAAAGGGAGAGGTTAAGGTGTATAGGGGCAGACATGACTAGGTTTTTTTTGTGTTGTTTACTGTCTACCTCTCATCTAGCTACCTATCTGTCTGTCTACCTATTTGTCTATCTGTTTGTATATCAGTACTAAAGATTGTTCTTTTGTTTTTGTTTTTTGTTGTTGTTGTTGCTTTTGGTGGGCATATGTGTATATGTGTATGCTTGCCAAGTCTGGGTTTGAACCTAGAACCCAGAGCCTGGGTTTGAACCCTGTCTCTGAGCTTTTTTCTTAAGGTTAGTGCTCTACCACTTGAGCCATAGCTCCTTCCACCTTTTTGCTGGTTGACTGGAGATAAGGGTTTTCTGGACTTTCCAGCCTGAACTGGCTTCAAACCATGATTATTAGCTCTCAGCCTCCTAAGACAGGATTACAGGCTTGAGCCACCAGAGCCCAGCTGTTTCTCCAATTTTGTTATTATGTAGTATGAAGAGGGAACATATGTCAGATTATAAGTCTAATGCATTTTGATCAATGCCACTCAGTCTATCATTGTCTCCTATTTTCCTCCCTCCCATCCCTACCGTCAGTGTTATTTTGGGTTTTGATAAAGGGTCTAACTTTTCTCAGGCTGGTATCAACTTGTGATCCTCCTGTTTCTGTCCTCTGGAACTTGTATTACAAGAATACATAGCCATATCCAGCTGGTTTTTACATTTTTATTATGAAATATATCTAATGCATTGAAGTATATGTGTGTGGATTTCAAAGGAGTAGTAAAGTAAATATTTCTGATATAGAAAAACCTAACAGAAGGGAATAGAATTTGCCATTATTTCTGAAGTTTCAAATGGTTTTCCTCAGTCATATCTCATCCCTCTTCTCAAAAGGGCTAAACATGATTTTTAATGTACTATCCGAGAATAAGAAAAATCAAGCTATATTTGTCCATAGACACATAAAACTCAACATTCCCATTCCCTATCCTAGCTCATACTCTACTGTAGGTGTTACTTCTTGCTATTATTCTCAATACAAACTAATCTATGTTGCCCAAAAGGCTGACTTTATGAAAAAGTATAGAGCAAAACTTGCATGTCCTGACTCTTGGCTTTTCCCTGCCAACTGCCAGGGAAGTTATTTTTCATAATAGAGTCACACTTCTCATACATTCTCATGTTTTCATAGACATAAAAGAGTACATAATCACAATTCCCTTTACATAAGTCATCCATCATTATGTATGTATGGACAGCCCAGAGTTTCAGAGTTTGTCTGAAGCAAGAGAAAACCAGTTTGCAGATGTTAAGTGATTTGCTCATGACCCCTGAGCTGTGACCATAGAACTGACATAGAGACCTCCTTGTTTGGCCCTCTACGTTGTGGCTCCTCCCTTTGTCTTTGCTGCCTGACTTAACAAACATATTCAATTGTAGATAATTAACAAGTGAAAACATTTCTCATTCGAACTGGACCAAAGGTATCCTCTGTGGAGGAGATGAGGGCCATGGTGCTGGCAATTTCAGGGCACCTCCCTTTTGACCTTGACAATAATCATTGTGGAGGTAGAAGAGGAGGGTGAGGGAGGGTGTCTGGAGGAGGCAGCATCCTGTGGAAGGGCATTTGTAAATCATGAGGGTATCAGAATAAAGAAAGGGTAAAAAGTGAACTCAACAAGCCAGCTTCATTTGGGAATGTAGCCTGGGAAGGGTGACCAAGTGTCCTTCAGCCCATCTGAAGGGGAAATGGAATACCCTCCTTATAACTAGGGTCTCTTTAAATATTAGGTAGGGGGCTGGGAATATGGCGTAGTGGCAAGAGTACTTGCCTCATATACATGAAGCCCTGGGTTTGATTCCTTAGCACCACATATATAGAAAGTGGCCAGAAGTGGTGCTGTGGCCCAAGTGGCAGAGTGCTAGCCTTGAGCAAAAAAAAAAAACCAGGAACAGTGCTCAGGCCCTGAGTCCAAGCCTCCAGGACTGGCAAAAATATAAATAAATAAATAAATATTAGGCAGAAAGAGTGCAGTCAGGAGAAGCAGTTGAAAGTGGATGAGATAGGGGTAGGATAGAGGAGCAATGTTATTTTGACTGAGGAGTTTCAAGGTCTCTGCAGTATCGGTGTTCATCAGGGCATCAGCATCAGATGTGGCCTTGGTCTCAAGTGCTGATATATTTCTTCAGGAGTAAGGGGAGAGGAGATGATTCAGTGGGGTCAGCAGTAAGGACAGTTCTAAGATAGGGCTGTAAGGGGGGAGGTCATGCTTTAAGTTAAATCATTTCCCATCAGCAGTCCAGTGCAGAGGAAGGTAAATCTTCTTCCTCCCTCTCTCCCTCTCCCCTTCAGTCTCTGAGTCAACTCCTCACTTCCACGCATGGGCTTTGTCTATTGTTACCCCCCCCACCTCCGCCCTTTCCTCTGTGACACTTAAATGAAAGCTTTTCAATGTGCATCTTTGATTGAGGCAATAAACTAAGCTTAGGGAACTGCCATGGTTTTGTTTGAATATGTACAATTAGAATGTCTGTTTTGTCCAGGGATGTTTCTCAAGCACTTGGCACAGGACCAGCCTTTCTTGTATTTACTGAACAAGATCCACCTTTGTTGTGATCAGCTGAATTCTACCACATACCAGATTTCATTTCCAAACATTGGTTGACTCCAAGGATGTTGTTGTTGTTGTTGTTGCTGTTTTAACATTTGTAGAGACCTCTGATTAAAATTCTACTGGAGCTCCTTTGTTTAACTATCAATTTTCATCTAAGACAGGGATTCAGAAGTTACTTATGAGAAATTTCTGAAATGCATGGATTAAGTTGATTGGACTCTAGAGAGATTGTCAAGAAAACATTAGACTCTTTCTCTTAAGTTAAAAAGAATTAAACATCCCCACTTGGAAAAGGTCTAATTGTTTTGTAGCTCAAGGCAAGACATGAATGAAGCAGCTGCTCAGGAATTTTTGTGGTCATGGCTATAATTCCTGACAACTACCCTTTATTCAATACTCAATATACACAAAGCCTTTTGTATACTCCTCATCAGATTCTCAAATCCCTCCCTGAGCATTGTAACATCCTGTCTATCTTCAGATTAAGATGCAGTCTTAGAGAGAAATGAAACAAACTGGCAAAGGTTAGCTGGAAAGATGACAGGGTTTAATTTGGACTCTGGCCTTTATGGTGCCAAAGCTTGTGGTCTCCTATTATCCTCTGCTGCTCTATAGGAAGTTATGTAAGTTATCTAGAGCGCTAGACCACTTCACCAGAGATTGTCGATGTGTCTTCTGGGTGGAAGCACTGAGCTCTACCACAATGAAATCCTGATCTTTCACGATAGTGTACACCTGTCATCCCAGTACTAGGGAGGCTGGGGGGGAGGAGGAAACTTGTAACCCAAACTAGCCTGCATTACAAAATAAGGCCCTGTCCCAAAACAAGAAAAAGAAAAAAGAAAGTAACCAAGGCCCTTCCTCAGTGCTATGTGAAGTAACCAGAGCATGGTCACCCCTCAGGAGCAAGACTGAGTACACCCTGCTACAAATAACACTTAGTACTAGGGGGGTTCAAAGTCCAAGAAAGATTAAGCAAAGTCTGGCTAGGGGCTGTGGCAAGGCAGGGTTTTTGTTGTGTTGGTTGAGGAAATTGGCTTGGGTCGAGTGCTAGAAGATGGAAGTCCCATTTGTGAGAGAGGAAAAAGAACAGAAAGAGCAGAGATGTGTAATAAACAGAGCCAGTGAAGTGCAAGAGTACTAATAACTCTAAGATGCTGGAGGAGACTGGAATTGTGTGTCACCTCTATACCCATCACTTCTGCTGCAGCACCTGCCTAGGAGCCCACTGGTCCTCCAGCCAGCCCTGGAGCCATGGCTTCCCAGAATCCTGGATAAAAGATCTGAATATATTAGGAAAATATATTGTGAACACAATGATTACATCTGAAATAGAGCTAATAATCCTGGTGTTCAAATGGAAATGAGTGAATAGCCTATTATGGGCTATCCAGGCAAATGATCTGCTCTGTTCACTTTGGCTCCATTTATGTATAAATGAGTTCGGGAACAAATTTCACCATAGCTAAGAGTTGCTAATGGGGAAGATGCTTTGTTTGTTCTGACTGTCTTGAGAGCTAGTATTTTTACTGATGCATATAGAAAAGGGGTTTAAAAACACGCTGTGTTAGCAACATACGTAAGGAAAGTGAAAAATCATACTTAATAAGTAGGATAGAAGGAACAACAAGGTACTTTTCTTTATAAGCAACACATCTTCTAACCTTTTCAACAACCTTCAAGACATAATGAGAAAGAATGCTAAGAGATCCAAAAGAGAGCTGGGCACAAAGGCTCATGCCTCAGCTCAGTTAAAAATAATCAAGATTAATGTTAAATCTAACCGGTGAAGGTAAAGTTATCTTCCCTCTGGTTAAATGTAAGCCATTAGATTGTCAGAAAGAAATACTTTCTCTGGTAGTTTGGAACCTGACCCTAGATTTTTTTCTGTTTTGAGCACATACTAGAGATTGAACTGAAGGCCTGGGTGGTGTCCCTTGGCTTTTTCACTTAAGGATGCACTCTACCACTTGAGCCACAGCTCCATTTCTGGCTTTTTGGTGTTTAATTGGAGATAAGAGGTCCATGGTCTTGTCTTCCCAGGCTGGATTCAAACCACAGTCCTCAAATATCAGCCTCTTGAGTAGCTAAGATTACAGATGTGAGCCACCAGTGTCTGGACTCTTTATTTTTAAGCATAATCCACTCTTGATGTTTCTGGCTAGACAGCCTCAGAGCCTCAAAATTGTCATTAGACATTGGACTAATGACTTCTCCCCAGCCCACAACAGGAGTTCCATGGGCAGACTCCTTGTTCCAGGAAATACATTTTTTTTTTTTTGCCAGTCCTGGGACTTGAACTTGGGGCCTGAGCTGTCCCTAAGTCTCTTTGTGCTCAAGGCTAGTGCTCTATACTTGAGCCATAACACCCTTTCTGGCTTTTTCTGAGTAGTTCATTGGAGATAAAGAGTGTCATGGGCTTTCCTGCCCCAGATGCCTTCAAACCTCGATCCACAGATCTCAGCCTCATGGGTAGCTAGGGTAACAAGTGTGATCCACCAGCACTCAGTAGGAAATATTTTTTAATTGGCTGTTAATAGCTAATGCTGCCTAAACACTTATCCATACCGGCCTATTTACTTAGGATAGACCCAATGACATGGTGATTTATCTTACATCTTTTGTTAAAGGCAAAACAACTGACTAATTTATAAATCTGTATGATGTTTTCTAGCAAGGCATTGGAGGAGTTCTTGAGTAGTGGTGCAACAGCTATGAAGGACCAAAAGGAGAGCATGGGCCGGCTGATAAAGGCCAAGGAACATGAAATTAACATGTACTATGGCATGGCTCAAAAGCAGAAGCAAGAAGAGGTACAGGAGGTGCTCCAGAAAGCTGAGAAGATGCATCAGGCCTTGGTTGGCACCGTGAAGGATAAGCTGGTGAACACCCAGGGAGAGCTGCTGTCCATAGCCAAGCAACTGGGAATCATGACCAACTGGAAGAATTTCCTAGAGGAAGAATTAGAGGAAACCAGAGAAGCATTTCAAAAATACATCAATTTCACTTTCCCTAAGCTTTCACCAGGGCATGCTGATTTTATTCTTCCAGAAAGGAAGAAAACACCTGATCTTGTTATCAAGGAGGATGAGCCTGTTTTTGATTAGAAGTTGTCAGCTGAAATGTCCCTATGAAAGAGAGCATTCATCCCCAAAACAAAATAAATGTACTCCACACCATGTATTGATCCTTAGTTTTATTTCGGGTATTATTGGACTGTAAGCTAATATTTTGATGGAACACCAAAATATTCAAAAGCACATTCAAGGGTGTGTCTCAAGTGGTAGAGCACTTTCCTAGCAAACAAAAGGCCCTGAGTTCAAGTTCTGTTACCACCAAAACAAAAGTATATTCAAAAGTGAGCAGAAGTTTAAAGGAAAGAAATCAAACTGATTAGGAAGAAATGTTTCTTGAGAGCACCTGAACATACCAGGGTGTCCAGCTTTATTTGTATCTATACCAGACACATAACTACGTTGGTGTTTGTTGGGTAGATGAGAAGTAAAGGACCATTTTCTTAGATTGCCCCTATTGTGGGAGGGACATGCTAATTCCAGTAGAGAGATTACTGTTTGACAAAAATAATGATTTCCCCTCCAATTCAGTGAGACAATATTTGAAATTTGGGACCTGAATGTAAAAGCATTCAGGAAAGACTCACCTGTATGCTAGCTGTGAAAGAAGAATGAGCCTGTAGAGGTCAGATTTCCTCCTCCACAATTGGGTGTCCTCTGTGTTTCCTAACCAAACCCCTTGAGGTGTGGGGCCCATCTCCAGAGTCCTTGCTCTAAATCTTTAAGAACTCCAATGTTCTAAACCAACAGGTCCACATTTAGTAAATCAAAATGGAAGAATACCCAAACCATTAAAATTTCTTAAAAAAACCTACTCATTACAAGGTAATATCAATAACTGTAAATCAAATTAATATAAGCAACTTATTGTTGGTAGCTTAAGAACTACAAAATTGAAAGCAGGTTTCAAGTAACTGAAAGTACTATTCTTTGTGTGTACTGGTTATAGGGCTTGAACTCAGGGCCTGGGCCCTGTCCCACTTGAGCCACAGCTCCACTTCCGGATTTTGGTGGTTCATTGAAGACAAGAGTCTCAGGGACTTTTCTGCCTGGGATGACTTTGAATCATGATCCTCACCAGTGCCTAGTGAAAAGTATTGTCCTTGAGCAAGCGTTGGATGGATTTTTGACATTGTCAGTGTAGGATTTCCTAATGATAAAGCCAATCAGCTAGTTAGGGCAGAACCTATATTAATCCCACAAGGTGTGACTTTAACCATCATTTTGTTTAGTCTGGCCATGAGGACTTCAGTGGCTCAGTGTGTGTGTGTGTGTGTGTGTGTGTGTGTGTGTGCGCGCGTGCGCGCGCATGTATGTGTGTGTGTGCGCGTGTATGTGTGATCTGTTATGGTAACTACCAGAACACCATTCACATATTGCATTTGCTTAACTTACAGTTAAAAGGGAATTGTAAGCTAGGCATCAGTAGCTCATACCTCTAATCTTAGCTCAAAGCCAGCCTGGGCAAGAAAGTTTATAAGGCTTTTATCTGCAATTAAACAGCCAAAATCCAGAAGTGGAGCTGTGGTTCAAGTGATAGAGTACCAACCTTGAATGAAAAAAAAAACCTAAGGGAAAGCACCTAGGCCTGGAGTTCAAGCGCCAGTACATGCACACAAAAAAAGTGAGAAGGAGGGATGGATTCTACTTGGTGATTATTGTCCCCCAGTATGAAAGGAGAGGGCAAGTGGAGAAGGAGAGGCATCCTCTAAGGTGTCTGCTTCATGTCTGGAATGAAGAGATTCCTTCAGCTTTAGTACCATAGTGGAAAATATAAAAAGAGCAGGAAATGTATTTTTTAAGATAAAATATGGATCCTATTTTTTCCTTAAAATTTTTTTATTATTATAAAGGTAATGTACACAGGGGAAATTTATATTTAGCTTGGAAAAGGGAGCCCAACCTCTCAGTTTTCAATCAGATTGGGACACATTAAGTGAATATGTTGTTTCTGGAATTTTCCTTGCTCCTATGTGCATTCCTGCTCCCATCTCAATTCCAATCAACCCTTCCTTAGGGTTTGTGAGGTGCAGTTGGCATGCTTCAAGAAGGGAAGCATGGTTTCCTGCAGCCAGAAGGCTCCCCTGCCCCTCTTCTACGGCCACAGTGCTGACCACCCCTGTCATCAGGTGACCAAAGTGGTCATTTCAGGAGAGACCTGGCCCCAGCCCCACTGGCCTAGAGTCAGCACTAATGCAC
Source organism: Perognathus longimembris pacificus (assembly GCF_023159225.1). NCBI lineage: Eukaryota > Metazoa > Chordata > Mammalia > Rodentia > Heteromyidae > Perognathus > Perognathus longimembris. The sequence continues at coordinate 28,157,277 of NC_063169.1, read as the reverse complement.
AGGAGCAAGGGCATGCTTCTGTTCTCTGTAGCACTCTGCTGTATGTCTTCAAAAGTCCCAGATGATTCTTCCCCCAATCCTTCACCTTGGCTGGGTGTCTCCAGCCCATAGTCCTCTCTTTGGCATGAATGTCTTCCACACTGAGAATAGGTTCAAAGTGGACAAATGCTACACAGAATGCTAGATTAAATGCTAGACTAAAAAAGAGACCTTGCTCACTCACATTTTGGGTGTCCCAGCCACCCCATTGTTTGTGGCCTTTATGCAGTCTCTTGCTCCCATAGTACCAGCAAGCAAGATCTGGATGGATTACGCAAAGTGGGGAGGGCATATAGCAATGACCATGAATTGAGCAGATATGATAGTAGCATGCTCTGCACCAGCATTTGTCTTATTGAAATCTCTCAGCCACCCTGGAAGGTACCTACTACTGACACGAAGTAAGAAAATTGAGAAAAAAGTAAAAATCATTTAGAAAAATAAAATCACTTGGAGATAAAAAAAAATCCTGTTTGGCTATTCATACATGTGTTTTACACAATAAGAACACAACAGCTTATCACCCATGTTAGGGTCCATGTAAGGAAACACTGAGTAGGTGTCAAGGATGACTCTTCAACACACTATTGTCCTAAGGAATTCTGAATTCCTGTTCAGAACCCTTCCAGTTAACCTGGGATGGTAGCCAAGAATGAAGAGGACCCAAATTGGACTTTCCCCTGCCAAGACAGATTAGCTCTCAAAATACAGAGCCCCTGGAGGGCTCTCCACATTAGCTAAGAAATGACTTGATTCAAAATTTGGTTAGAGAGCTGGGAATGTGGATTAGTGGTAAAATGCTCACCCAGCATGCACAAAGCCCTGGGTTCGATTCCTCAGTAACACCTAAACAGAACAAGCCAGAAGTGGTGCTGTGGCTCAAGTGGTAGAGTGCTAGCCTTGAGCAAAAGAAGCAAGGGACAGTGCTCAGGCCCTGAGTTCAAGCTCCAGGACTAGAGGGTGCGGGGGGCAGGGATGATTTAGAGCATGCAAAGTGGATTCTACAATCTCAAGAAGAAAATTTCCTGTCCTCAGAGGTTTTGTTCTTCTCAAGGTTGCCAGAGGGCCACCCATGTAATGGCTGCGTTACTGATCACAAAGGTATTTCCATCTTGGGAAGTCCAAAATCAAATAGGCATAGACAGCAAGGAATAAGAGTAGAGACCTATTACAGATAAGATGACCACAGGTAGTATTTCCAAAGCAGTGTTATCTGCAAACAAAGAGAATATAAAAATTTTATTCTGGGAGGCTATAGGTACATATTTGGGGATGGACACATTTCCAAACAAGCATGTTACACCAGAAACTGAGCAAGCTCAATTGAAGGAGACAGTTTAAAAGAGAAAGATGGAAGATTCGTTTTGCCAACCTTAGACAAGATCATGGAGCAAATGATGGAGAGGTTACAATGGTGGATAGGAGCACTTCTGACCATACTCAGTCATTTTTTTTCCTCCCAAAAGGTTTCAACCGCTTGTTATGCACAAGTGGTATTTATGAAAATTTAATGTTCCTCTTCTTTCTTTTTATGAAACCAGAAATTCAGCTTGAGAAGAATTTATTGAACACATTTCCTCATTTTTATTTTGGGAATACTTATAGTGATACTTAGATTCATTAAAATGCTACCAGGGTCACAGATGTGTAGAGGTTGGTGACTGAACAAGAGAGAAAGGTGACATCCCCTTGTTCAGAAAGAACTGTACACCTTTCTGCCAAAAGTAACATACACTCTTACTGCAGAAAATAGTCTTTTTTTTTTTTTTGCTTGTTTTGTTTTTTGCCAGTCCTGGGGTGTGGACTTTGGGCCTGAGCACTGTCCCTGGCTTCTTTTTGCTCAAGGCTAGCACTCTACCACTTGAGCTACAGTGCCACTTCCGGCTTTTTCTATATGTGTGGTGCTAAGGAATCGAACCCAGGGCTTCATGTACATGAGGCAAGCATTCTACTGGTAGGCCATATTCCCAGCCCAGAAAACAGTCTTACAAAAGAAGAAATGCTATTTTGTAAAAATTCAGAAGTCATAAGAATCATTAGAAGGAAATACAGAACCATGGTTTGTGTTAAGATTAAAAAGGGAGTGAGCTGGGGATATGGCCTAGTGGCAAGAGTGCATGCCTTATATACATGAAGCCCTGAGTTCGATTGCTCAGCACCACATATATAGAAAGTGGCCAGAGAGTGCTAGCCTTGAGCAAAACAAAAGAAGAAGAAGAAGAAGAAGCCAGGGACAGTGCTCAGGCCCTGAGTCTAAGCTCCAGGATTGGGGGGAAAAAAAACCCAAAAAACTGTGGTTCAGATTCAAAGTTGATCAATAAAAACATATGTATTTTTTTAAAAAGGGAAATAGGGCATCTAGCTATGGGGGAGATTTTCTGAACTTGATCATGGAAAGCACAGTAGCATTTAGAGGAAAGAGTGTTTGAATTTTAACAAAATTAATTTCTTAGCTGCTAAGAAATTTGAGCTGAAAATACATTGCTTTTACTGCTGGAGTCAGTGACATCCATCCCCTAGAGGACCTTCTGTGGCCATTAATGATATTACCTTCAGAGCAAATGGAAGGCTTCCATGGATTGAATGTCTCGAAGCTTTGTAAAGCACCAACAACACTTCAAAAACAATGATTGTGTAACTGTCTCTATTTTCTTTAGAAAGACCTTCCTACCAATGCTATCAACTATATTCTTCAAGTATAGATCCAAATATCATTTTCCCTCCTAATATTGTTGTTAACTTTCTGAGTCATTCAGAGGAATACATAATTTGGTGTTTTCTGGATTACTCAAATTTCAAAGTGAAGCCCTCCTGGAGATCTTGCCACAGTTCAGTGGCGTCTGAAGCCCTCTGAAAGGTCATGTCAGCTCTGAGTCACGCCTGTCCAGCTCCGATGTGATCCTGAAGATGATTGCCTGTGGCAGATGCTATTTACCTTCCCCAAACTATGATTTGAGAGAGAGACACACACACACTTTGACAGTGATACCCTGAGCATGGTGTCATGTATGCTAAAAGGTAAAATCTGGTATGTAACAAGGAAATATGGAATGGGAACACAAAGGAAGCCTCTTACAAATCTAGGGTTTTTACTTGTTTTTTTCAGATCTAACATTGGAACTTTAGATAGAAAACAGCTTCAATCTGCTATTGTTTAATGTTCCATTGTTTCACTGAAACAACAGAAGATTGGTGGGAGGAAAGTAGAATAATCTAAGCCAAGAGACATTTATGAGGGAGGGCTGATAGGAAAATGTAGTCTACATAAAGGAAGGTTTCAAGACATAAAAGTGGGAAGGAAAGTTAAGGGTTAACCATGCTATGCTATGCTATGCTATGCTATGCTATGCTATGCTATGCTATGCTATGCTATGCTATGCTATGCTAGAGAATTAGAGAATTAACCATGCCAGGCTAGAGAACTAGGAATTCATTTCGTAGGTGATACCTATTCAAAATATACCTGAGAAAGATAGCCATAGTAAGGTCACAAGACAGAGAACTAAATAAACCAAGGGAAAGTCCAAATCCATAGCAAAAGAAGCTCCTTTGTTCAGTTAAGGGACAGTTGCCTATTAAAAAACAAGCAACAGGGGCTGGGGATATGGCCTAGTGGCAAGAGTGCCTGCCTCATATACATGAGGCCCTGGGTTCGATTCCCTAGCACCACATATACAGAACATGGCCAGAAGTGGTGCTGTGGCTCAAGTGGCAGAGTGCTAGTCTTGAGCAAAAAGAAGCCAGGGACAGTGCTCAGGCCCTGAGTCCAAGCCCCAGGACTGGCCAAAAAAACACAAGCAACAACCAAAAGCAGAGTGAAAGGTTTGTGCTATTATTATCCTTTGTAATTTGGGATGCTATTTTCTAATGGAGATTTGAGAGGACCCAACAATGAACAAAATAACACATGTGAAAGAGCCATGCAGACTACAAAGTTCCTCTCATTTAATTCTTTCTTTTCAGCAATATGGATGGAGTAGTCATGTGGAGTCATGTTCTCCTGGGAACGAACTCACTCTTCAAGAGCAGCCTGAGTCATTTCTAAGGGCAATGCCTCCATGATTAAGCACCTTCCATTATGCTTCATCTCTTAAAGGTCCCCCTTTCAACACTGCTACACTGGGGACTTAATTCCAGGCACACGAATCTTTGGGGGTGAAACCACATGAAAACCACAGCAAGGGTCTTATTTTACAGACAAAGAAGCAAGAAGCCCCAAAAGGCTATAAATAACTGGAATGACATCGAACCTCAACTAAAAGCCTTGGTCACATTACTTAAGCTCTCTAAGCTATAGTTTCAGCACTTACCAAAAAAACAGTGTTGACTTCTACAACTGTGATGGGGATGAAAGGGAAAGAGCTTAAAGTAATCTCTTCCACATAAATGGAAAGCTGGACATAGAGCAGAGTACAGAAACAACATCACTTTGGGATTCATTTGGGATGAGGTAATAGAGAAGAGGCAGGGTGAGGAGGGGCTGGAAGGTGGGAAAAGGAAACAGGGAAGACAGGAGAGACAAAGATGAGGAGATACAGGAGGACAGATGCAGATCCCATATGAGAGAGACAGAGGAGTGGGCTGTGTCCAGTGAGTAACTAGCAGTAAGTTTTAGATTTCTCATTTTCCCACATCCTTCTCTGACAACTTCCTTCATGTTCTATCACAGGCTTACTCTCCAAGATGTTGAGCTGGAAATTGCTTGTGCCTCTTCAAACCAAAGAAAATCTAAACATGTGGCTAGGTCACTGTTCACATGATGGCAAACACTCAATAGCCCGTGAAGCTTTTTAGACACCAAATTTTGCTGCAAAGACATTTCAAATGTGTTCATATGTGTACTCTCCTTTGAACTTTCAATTATATAGGATGTTGCTGTACACCCTTGTCCTTATTTTATGAATCAGAAGAGGTAAAATGGTTAGAAGATCTGGCCTAAGTTGATGATATTCATCTCTCAAAGACTGCTCTGTGGCTTTATACAAACATGAGGGCATGCTCAGATCAGATTCTGGGGAGGAAGTGGAGACCATTTTGACATTTTGTTTTGTTTTGTTTTTGCCAGTCCTGGGCCTTGAACTCAGGGCCTGAGCACTGTCCCTTCTTTTTTGCTCAAGGCTAGCACTCTACTTGAGCCACAGCACCGCTTCTGGCCATTTTCTACATATGTGGTGCTGAGGAATTGAATCCAGGGCTTCATGTATAGGAGGCAAGCACTCTTGCCACTAGACCATATTCCCAGCCCCCATTTTGAGAATTTTTTTTAAATGAGGTGGTAGGGCTTGAACTCAAGGTCTGAATGCTTTTTTACTCAAAGCTACTATTCTACTACTGAAGCCACAGCTCCACTTCTGTCTTTTTGCTGGTTAATTGGACATAAGTCTCATAGACTTTCTTGCCCGGCCTGGCTTCAAATTGGAATCCTCAGATCTCAATCTTCTGAGAAGCAAGGATTACAGGTGTGAACCATCAGCACCCAGCTTTCTTTTGAGTTTTGATAAACAGTAAAATTATAGGGCCAACGTGCATCATATTCACCCCTGCTTTTATTCAGAGAACATGCACTTGCTAAAGTAGAATATCTGACTTTAAATAATAAAAAAGATATTATTAGCTAGCCCTCACTTTGCTTAATAAGCCCACACCACAGGCCCATACATTTGTAGAAGTCAACACTGTTTTTTGGTAAGTACGGAAACTACAGCTTAGAGAGCTTAAGTAATGTGGCCAAGGCTTTCAGTTGAGGTTCTACATTATTCCAGTTATTTATAGCCTTTTGGGGCTTCTTGCTTCTTTGTCTGTAAAATAAGACCCTTGCTGTGGTTTTCATGTGGTTTCACCCCCAAAGATTCGTGTGCCTGGAATTAGGTTCCCAGTGTAGCAGTGTTGAAAGGGGGCCCTTTAAGAGATGGAGCGTAGTGGAAGGTGCTTAATCATGGAGGCATTGCCCTTAGAAATGACTCAGGCTGCTCTTGAAGAGTGAGTTCATTCCCAGGAGAACATGATTACTCCACAGGTTCAATGGCAGGTACATATAGCAGTGAGGTGAGAGAATGCAAGGGAGGGTTGGGCACAGGCCTCGAAATACATTGATCTTGAGGGCAGAACAGTCAGCTACACAAAGGCTACATATATTATCCTGTCTGCTTACAGAAAAGAATGCAAGGCTGCCAAAGCACACCACCCAGGCTCTGGCCCACACTGCTGGAGTGGTCAGGGACGACCTCTGGGCCCTGAGCCATGAATGTGTCATTTTAACCTTGCTGTACTTGCAGATTTTCTCCCACCCACAGTCTACTCCCCACTTACCCACTTTTTTTTTTTTTGTCAGTTGTGAGGCTTGAAGTCTGCACCTGGGCACTCTCTGAGCTCTTCAGCTCTTCCACTTGAGCCACAGTGCCATTTTCTGGTTTTCTGGTGGTTAATTGGAGTCTCACGGACTTGCCTGCCTGGGCTGGCTTTGAACCACGATTCTCAGATCTCAGCCTCCTGAGTAGTGAGGATTCCCAGTGCCCAGCCCACCCACCCACTTTTCTTACATGGTATTGGGTAATTGCATGGCAGAATATTGTTTTTACATGGTAGGAGATTTGATTTGAGTCACTAGAGAGGACATGCCCTCTGAGGCAGAGAAAGAGGGAAAGATTTAAAGTCCTACCTTATACCAACATAAAGGCCAGGACTTCCAAAGTCAAGGGTCAGTCTCCCCTCAGAATGACCCACTTCCTCTCTCAAGGGCATAATCCTACTACACTTAATAAGCATCCTATTGCTTTCTGTTTCCTATCTTGCTTGAAATCTCAGAGATATAAGAACTAAGGGGGGGCTGGGAATATGGCCTTGTGGCAAGAGTGCTTGCCTCATATACATGAGGCCCTGGGTTCGATTCCTCAGCACCACATATACAGAAAATGGCCAGAAGTGGCGCTGTGGCTCAAGTGGCAGAGTGCTAGCCTTGAGCAAAAAGAAGCCAGGGACGGTGCTCAGGCCCTGAGTTCACGGCCTAGGACTGGCCAAAAAAAAAAAAAAGAACTAAGGGTCCCAACCAAAAAATTCCATTAATATACATTCTCTCTCTCTCTCTCTCTCTCTCTCTCTCTCTCTCTCTCTCTCTCTCTCTCTCACACACACACACACACACACACACACTTTTCTCTATTCTCTATGTGGCTGTTTCCCTTTCTGCTTCTCTTTCACACAGCCACAAACCCCTGTCAAGATGCTGGCACCAAGGGCTGGGGATATAGCCTAGTGGCAAGAGTGCCTGCCTCGGATACACGAGGCCCTAGGTTCGATTCCCCAGCACCACATATACAGAAAACGGCCAGAAGCGGCTCTGTGGCTCAAGTGGCAGAGTGCTAGCCTTGAGCGGGAAGAAGCCAGGGACAGTGCTCAGGCCCTGAGTCCAAGGCCCAGGACTGGCCAAAAAAAAAAAAAAAAAAGATGCTGGCACCAAGCTGTTTGGACCCTCCAGCCCTCAAATTTATGGGCTAAATGTCTTTGTAAGTTACTTAGTCTTAGGCATTTTGTTATAGGATACAAACTATGCTAAGGATAAAGGTATTATCAACACAAGGGAGTCTGTTACAGCATACCAGAGACTGGCAAGCATAATCTGTAAAGAGTCTAAAACTAATTTAGTCTTTACAGGTCAGCAATCTCTGTTGCAACTATTCAACTGTATCTTTATTGATCAAACCAAACTTAGATTCTACATAAATGAATAGGCATGACATTTCTAATGAGATATTTTTATGGACATTGAGATCTGAATTTCATGTCATAAAATATTATTGTTCTTTTGATATTCCCCAACTCGTTAACAATATAAAAATCATTCTTAGCTTGCAAATTGTTGTTTAGGTCTTGAAATATCTTCCAGAGTCCTACATTTTGGGGACTTGGTCCACAGTGCAGTAATGTTCAGAAGTGATCAGATAATTAAGGTCTCTCATGGATTCATCCATTGATAGGTTCATAACTGTATAGACTAGGGGGATGTCGTGGAAACTATGGGAAGTGGTGGCTAGTTGAAAGAAGTAGATCAGGTGGCAGGGAATATATCGGATGGATACATCTGTCCTGGCCCCCTCCTGTGCTCCCTCTTGTCCCCCATAAGGTGAGCTACTCTATTCTATCACAGACTCCCTGCCATGATGTTGTAGGCCCGGAAGCAATGGAGCCAAGTGACTATGAATTGAAACTACGAGGCAAAAATCAATCTTTCAAGTTGGTTTTCTGAGAAATTCCACAGTGATGGAAAGCTGACTGACATATATCCAAAAACAGGTAGAGGAGCAGGGCAGATTTGACCTGCTCTGAATTCCAGGGCCTTTGTCTGTATGGAGTGATCACAGGTAGAGAAGATGTTTATGTTTATGAACAATCTTATATATCACTTTGACCAAGAAACAGGATCAGTACATTGCAGCTAACTGAACAAGAGGGAATATTTCTAAATAGAATGAGCTATTTTATCTATTTCCCCTGGTAACTACTGACCCTACTGAGCTTTAGACGTTGGTATACATCTTGTAAACAGATTATGGTGCTCTGTATTATACTTCCTTCTTCATCTGTCATATTACCCTGGATGTTAGTAATCCTAATTTAACTATTTAAATTTAAATCCTGAAGAATTAGTACATATAAGTTGTTAAAAGGAGAGCAGTGCCTCCATGAGGCCATCTGAGGAATGGCAGCAGTGCCTAGTGAGCACCGCCCACCCCTCCCCCATCCCCCCCACAAACACACACAGGGGAAAAACACCACATCTGGAAATGTGCAGTCCTTCTATGCAGTATCTGGCCTGAAGCATCCTACAGGATTCAGAGTTGTGGTTCCGTGAAAGAAGTCCATCTTCTGCATGGTATATTCTCTGCCATTCCTCAATCGTCTTGCACACAGGCATTATCACACAGCAGGTGTGAGGTGACAGCATTTGTGTCACACAGAGGCTGAGCCCATGTGACCTTAAGTAAATTACTCTATCTCTGTGCTTCTGCTTTCTCACTTATAAAATATGCACAATAATTCCTTGCTGAAATGACTCATTATAAGTATCAAATGATACATAAAATGCTTAACGCAGTGTCAAGCTTATAGTAGGTGTTTAGCACAAGTTCCTAATTATAGCTCTGGTACCTGTTAGGTTTAATTAGGTCTAGGAAGCTACCATACAGTCTTCAGGCAGAAAAAGAAAAGTTTATTCCAAACTGCTGGCTCTGCACACAGTGGAGTTGCCTACAGAAGTAGAGGGACACCAGGCGGGGCTGGGGTTAATGTAGGGAGAGGGCTGGGGAGGTGTGGCCATGCCAGAGGCGGACATGACCTCCCACACTCCGAAGGAGGTGTGACCCAGGTGTCCAGGATGTGACCCCAGAGAAAGGAGAGGTAACTGCCCCCAGGTGTGCCAATCACCTAGACAACACAGGTGCTGAGCAGAGACTTGTAGTGTACACAGGCGTGGGGAAGACCATGTGCCAACTGGCAGAGAGAAAAGCAGGCCTTTACCAGGCAGAACTAACAGTATCTTGTCAAAGTTCTCTTTTTCTTTCTTTTTAAAAAGTTTTATTATAAAGGTGATGTACAGAGGGGTTACAGTTACACAAGTCAGGTAATGAGTACATTTCTTTTTGAACAGTGTCACCCCTTCCCTCATTTTCTTCCAGTTTTTCCTCTCCTGACCCCCTCCCCCCCCAAGTAGTAAAGTTCATTTCCAACAGAGTCTAGTGAGTATCACTGCTGAATTGGTTCACCCTTTGTCCCATCGTTTCTGTGCTTTCCCTTTCCCCTCCCCAAATCAGATAAACTTACATACAAGACAAAGGGTACAGAAATATAAAAAAAAAACTACCGGCCACAAAAGGGAATAAACCAAAGGGGGAGGCAAAAAAAAAAAAAAAAACAAAAAACCAGGGGCTGGGGATATGGCCTAGTGGCAAGAGTGCTTGCCTCATATACATGAGGCCCTGGGTTCGATTCCCCAGCACCACATATACAGAAAATGGCCAGAAGTGGCACTGTGGCTCAAGTGGCAGAATGCTAGCCTTGAGCAAAAAGGAAGCCAGGGACAGTGCGCAGGCCCTGAGTCCAAGGCCCAGGACTGGCCAAAAAAAAAAAAAAAAAAAAAAAAAAAAAAAAAAAAAACCAGCAAACAATAGACTTAAACAAGCAAAAACCTCTTGTTTTCATTTCTTGAAGTTCATTTCAATAGCATAATTTTATATGCTCATATGCACATGGCTATTGAGCCCTTGTGATCCTCTCCTAAGAATACCCTCTTTTGTTCTCACCCTGAATGTTTAGAGTGCAGTTTGATTAATCATGTCCAAGTATAATTATTTGTCTTTCACTATCCATTGGATTTACTTATAGATTTATAGGAACATTCTAATTATTACAAATGAAGAAAAACATATAGCCTATGTTTCTCTGGGTCTGGCTTACTTTGCTTAATCTGATTTTTTCCAAGTCTTTCCATTTCCTTACAAATGAGGCAATGTTATCCTTTCCAATGGATCTTTCTTTTTCAATACTAGGGCTTGAAGTCAGGACCTGGGCACTGTCTCTTAGCTTTTCCACTCAAGGCTGGCACTCTTTAATTTGAACTAACACTCCCCCACCCCTGTTCTGGCTGTTTTTGGTGGTTAATTGAAGATGAGTCTCATGACCTTCCCATCTAGGCTAGCTTCAAACTGCAATCATCAGATCTTGGCCTCTTAATTTGATTTGATTACAGGTGTTAACCACGTGCTCAGCCCATTTCATTTTTAATCAGCTCAATTAATGGGGGGGGGGAGGGGAGGAGAAACTATCTTTATTCTTGGGTCTTCTGGTTTGCTGGGAGATTGGCACACTTTGGTAAAACTATCAACATCAGTCCTAACATCCCAGCATGAGGGTAGGTACCATGGACACATCCACAAAGAGATTTTAGAATGTGGCCTCATCCCCTGTCTGAACTGTATGGGAGCATGGCAAGGGCTTACATCTTGGAACTGCTAAGGAGCCTTGGCCATTTTCAAAACTTCTCTAGGTTTCAGTTTCCATTTTGTAAAGTGGGAAGTATCCTACTAACTACCTCACAGAGCTAATATAGAATTAAATGAGTTGATCAAAGTAAAGCTCCTGCAAGAGTGTTGGCACATGGTAGCTGCTGCTGTTGGTATATATCCTTGTGAGGCAGGCAGTGTGTGTCCCAGGAGTTGCCCGTGGGAGTTGGGGTTCAGGGACAGAGCAACCAGATGAGGTCCAAGAGGAGAGTGGTCCAAGCCACTGGGGATGAGAGCTGGGAGGCCCTCCATGGAGGAGCAAGGCTTCGCTGAGCTTGCAGGCTGGGCAGGATTGGGACAGGTAAAAGCATGTTCAGGAAGGAATAGGATTACCAAAAATGCTAAGAAGGAAATTGGAAGGGGCATTCATTACTACAGATCATGTTTTCAGCCCAGTGCTACATGTTGTGATGAGTGATAAATAGCTAAGTGCTTAATGGATAGTTTCTGACTTCCCATAGAAACAAGATACTGTGCATGACTTCCTCCTAGAAAGTATTATTGGCTTAATTCAGTAGAATTTGTAGATGTTGCATTTGAGTGTATGCAATTATATAGTTGGGGGTGTGGAACAATTTGTAGCTGTAGTGTCCTGTTAGACAATACTTGGCTGTCTTACACACATGTGAGAAAGCCCTGTTGTTTGCACAGGAAATCTTAATTTAAAAAAAATTTATAAAGGTGATATACAGTGGTTACAGGTACAAAAGTCTGGTAAAGAGTACCTTTCTCTTTTGACAATTTCACCCCTTCCTTTGCCCTCTCCCAGTTTTTCCTTCCCATCCTGTCGGGGACACTCAGCTCCCTGGGCTCCTCCCTACCTGCGGGAGAAGCAGGGAGCATATCCCACGGGGATGGAGCCGAGATGAGGTAGAAGAGCCGAATACCGCCTGCTTGCAGCCCAGAAAAGACACGCAGGCAATTCAGGGTGAAGTCAAGGCAATCATCCGATTCTTTATTATGGGACTGCATTTATAAAGCCTGACTGGCGGCAGGAAGAAGAGGGATTTGGCAGCTAGCTAGGCACTGTGATAGGCTGGTTAGGCTGTCCACCAAGGGTGACATCATGGGACTTCCCCTAAGGGCGGCTGTCTCGGCCCACAAAACACACGGTCTGAGGCGGGAGGTGGGGCTGGTTAGAGCCGACTTCCAGTTCCAGCCAGGAGAAGGCAGGTGGGGCTAGCAGCCACACCGTCTCAAGGCTGGAGAAGAGGAGGGCTGGCTAGGACCGCCTCTTAAAGCTGCAAGCCCGTGCCCCACACCATCTCACCCACAAGTTGTAGAGTTCATTTTCAACATAGGATCTAGTGAGCACCACTGCTGCATTTGTTTACCCCTTGTCCCTCCATTTCTGCACAGGAAATATTAACTCACATAAATAGTTGTCTTATACTTTATATTCTGGATCTGAAGTTGGGAGCAATTCTTCACCCTGGATGAAAGATGACATTAATACAGCAGGAAGGAACATCTCCTTTCTTAGCAGCTGTGTTCCTTGTCAGCTTGTGTTTTTCCGTCTGGGAATGAAAGTCGGGTCCTTGGCAGCTCACACAGCTCCTAATTCTGTCAGAAAGATTGGGTTTCACAGCACCTCATTCATACATGCTGTAAGCAGTACAAATTTGGATTTCTAGCAATTCAAAAAAAAAGGGGGGGGGGGGCTCAACTTTAGTGACAGCAATGACATCCCACCATTTCCCCATTCTGTGATATTAAGCTCCACACTCTGCTTTGTATCTTTGCAAGTAGTATAGTTGGTCTCTCTTTCCATCAAGTGGATCTCCCAAAAGAATTCAGCTGATGGACTGAGCTCCATGCTCACTCTCTTGGCTCCTAACTCTACTCCATTTCTTCAGCCATCTGAGCTGTATGAGAGCCTCTGTCCTGGAGTTTTGCTGAGAAAGTCTGTCAATGCTACAAAGCTGGTTCACTGCAGATTTAAAATAATAGGATAACAGGTTATTTGGATCACTCTTGTTCAAAATCATCTTTTTGTTTCATCAGATGAGGAAAAATAGAAAGGCTACCTGGACTGCGAAGTCTGCTTTTGCCTCCATAGGCCAGTTTTACTTTCTTTGCTCTAAAAGCACTTTTACTTTCTTTGCTCTAAAAGCACTATGAATTGTCTGTCCTTGTTTCCTCAGCCACCCTTGGCCTGGTGGGTTAGGGAAGCTTAGTGCTGGTGACGCTAGTGTCTGAAAGCTGCATCCACTCTTGGTTATTTATTGTATGTTTATTGGAGAAGTCAAGTATTCTCCACATGGTGTCACTGTGGTGGTGGACTCCATGATGCCCCCCTCCCCCCATGCTCAGGATGACTATGAGGTTTGAGTCATTGCAAAGATGGAGAACATGAGTCCTGAGGTTGTTGCCTCACTGGGGCATACCCCATCCTTACTTCCTTGGTCTTTCACACATGTGAAACCTTTAACATTTCTCAAATCACACAACCCTTTAAGAAATCTGTTGAGGGCTGGGGATATAGCCTAGTGGCAAGAGTGCCTGCCTCGGATACACGAGGCCCTAGGTTCTATTCCCCAGCACCACATATACAGAAAAAAAAAAAAAAAACGGCCAGAAGCGGCGCTGTGGCTCAAGTGGCAGAGTGCTAGCCTTGAGCAGGAAGAAGCCAGGGACAGTGCTCAGGCCCTAAGTCCAAGGCCCAGGACTAGCCAAAAAAAAAAAAAATCTGTTGAAATCATGATCCACCCCCTTTCCAGGAAAAAAAAAAAAAAAAAGCCCACATAAGCAAAAGCTGGAGTGTAGGAGTGTAGTGAAATCCACACAGCCTTTGTAGCTATCTGACCCCAACCCCACACACACACACTCCACCTCTGGTTGAAAACCTGTGTTCCAGAAAGAGATACTTTTCCTCAAAGAAACAAATGAACTCTACACTCTTGCTATATTACCTTCTTCCTTTTTTTTTTTCTTTTTTTTGGCCAGTCCTAGGCCGTGAACTCAGGGCCTGAGCACTGTCCCTGGCTTCTTTTTGCTCAAGGCTAGCGCACTGCCACTTGAGCCTCAGCGCCACTTCTGGCCATTTTCTGTATATGTGGTGCTGAGGAATCTAACCCAGGGCCTCGTGTATACGAGGCAAGCACTCTTGCCACTAGGCCATATTCCCAGACCCTATATTACCTTCTTTCATGAGATGTTTTTCCATATAACAACTGCTAGCATTCCTAAATTTTTCTGTATATTGAATTATTTAAACACCACAATAAATCAACACAGAGGTATGAGTAGATCAGACTGACTGCTACCAATGTTAATAATAGTAATTTTTTGTTAGACAAACTATTGATGGCAGGTATTTTTTTCTTAAAAAATATCCTTAAAAGCTAGGTGCCAGTGGCTTATACCCGTAATCCTAGCTATTCAAGAGACTGTGATAAGAGAATTACAGTTCAAAGCCAGCTCATGCAGGAAAATCTATGAGATGTATATCTCCAGTTAACTGTCAGAAAAAGCTAGAAAGTGGAGCTATGGCTCAAGTGGTACAGCACTAGCCTTAAGCACAAAAAAAGCCCAGAGACAGCAACCAGGCCCTGAATTTAAGCTCTAGGACTGGTACACATGCACAAAAAATCCTTAAAGTTTATGTTTAGTTTTAAAATGGAAAACACCCAACTAAACTATATAGAGAGAGCCAGGGTCTTGCTATGTAGTCTAAGCTGGCCTTGAACTAATCCTTCTGTCAGTCTCCTGAGTGCTGGAATTAGACAGTGCCACCACGCATGACTCCGATAAACTATTGTTAAGACTTTTTTTTCCCCTCAAGGATAGAACTCTACCATTTGAGCCACAGTGCCACTTCCAGCTCTTTCAACATATGTGGTGCTGAGGAATCGAACCCAAGGCTTCATGCATGGTAGGCAAGCACTGTACCACTAAACCACATTCCCAGCCCCTATTTTTAAGACTTTGATAGGCTTAGCAGATATTTGAATAGTAGTGAATAGTAGGGAACTTTTCATGCATTTAATATTGTAGTGTAAGGCCTAAATGAAATATCAATACAATCTAAATCATTTAGGTAACCAGAAGTCAGTGGAGCTAGGATACTTTGTCATTATTTAAAACGTACCTATGGCCTTGCCAAAATAATTGGGCTTGAATAAAACTGTTTTACTTTCCCACACATAGGGAGTTGAAATCAGTCTCTCTCAACCACAGCCAACTATTAACAATATTAATCCCTAGTAACTATTTGAAGAAAATGCCAAGGACTTAGACTCTAGGAAGCATATCTCTAAGCCCCTTTTGCGGTAAACTCCCCTGCTTCAGCTAATCAGCAGGCCTCAAAGTCCAACTACTTTGTCAGGCAGCAAGATAACAGATAGACAGCCTGGCTGCACGGCTCTTATGTCCTGAGGGCACAGATCATCGAGCTTAGCCAATCACATTAAAGAAGTGACCGCCCCCATGAGCCAGCCAACCACCTTTTCCAGACCTGTCCCCCCCACCAGCGGCTCCCACCAGCTTTTAAAATTGTTTCATAATTTTTCCCACAGTGCGATGTAATTTGCTGTATGATACTATGATGCACGGAACGCCCCTGACAACCCTATAAAAACCCTGCTAGATGGAGGGGCGAGGCTCTCAATCCAGATTCGCTGCTGTCAGTGAAGGTTGTGAGTCCCCACTCAAGCTTGCAATAAAGAGTCTTGCCTACTTGCATCTGAATCAGCTCCTTGGTGGACTTTGGGGACCCCTAAAGTCTGGGCTTATTAGTGTTGTATTTGGAGAGCGAGAATAATCCACAGAGGCACACTTAAGGTGGGAAGGGATTTTATTTACAATCTAAAACCTGGAATCAGAGCCACCCTCCCACCTCCTAATGCTTTCCTGCGACTACCTTGTCCTGAGTTACCCAGAACCCAGACCTGAGACCTTTCTTTACCCGAACTGTGAACCTCCACCTTAATTTCTAATCACCTCAGCCTCCCGGCCTCCAAATCTCCAAACCTCCAAACCTCCAGAGGAGCAAGCTTCCTTCCTGTAGGCCTCGACACTCCTCAAGCTTTAAGCCTCAAGCCT
Source organism: Perognathus longimembris pacificus (assembly GCF_023159225.1). Classification (NCBI taxonomy): domain Eukaryota; kingdom Metazoa; phylum Chordata; class Mammalia; order Rodentia; family Heteromyidae; genus Perognathus; species Perognathus longimembris. The sequence continues at coordinate 28,141,141 of NC_063169.1, read as the reverse complement.
CCCCACAGGCTTTAGGTCTCTTGGCTGGCCTCAGGCTTAAGACTCCTTGAGAGACTCCTCCTTAGGCCTAAGGCTCCAGACTCTCCCTCAGGCCTCAGGCTCGGTTCTCCTTTCTGCCCGGCTCCTCCGGTCTGCTCTGCCTCGCCCCTCTGGCAGGCCCATTTCGGCCCCACCCTGCTCCTCTGGCTGGCCGGGTATGGCTCACTGCTTCACTCCTCTCCTCTGGTGGCCTGGTTCAGCTCTCCGCTCTGCTCCTCCAGCCAGTCTGGTTTCATTCTGCTTCATTCCTCTCCTCTCTCCTCCTCCTTTCCTCCAGAAGTACTCCCCTTTTTATTTCCCGGCAGTAGGGGTGGGAGTGTCTGCAAGTTCCGGTTCCCCCAACACGGGGCAGGATCTCCTCTTTCTTCTGCTGTGGGGCATTGAAATCACGACAATGTGGGGAGGGGCTTCTGCCCCTCAGGTTATTACAATCAGTAGTAGTAAAATATTAAGAATATTTAACAAATGTATTTAACTGAAAAAAATTCACTATTTCTTATTATCTTCCATCTCTTCCCAGCTGAGGAGCAATGGAGTGGAAACAGCTGCCTGCTAGTTCAATGCAAGGCTTTTAGAAAGTTTAGTAAAGGTGAAAAGAGATCAACAAACCTCCTCCTCAAAAAACTGGGAATCTGTGCATTATAAAAAGGCCTAGGAAATTGAGAAGATCTTCTTTCTTTTGAAGGGTTTAGACTGTCCTAAATTAAAGTCTGTCCTAGAGAGCATGGCACTTAATGCTCTACAGAATGGCAGGACATCACAGAAAGGTTCCCATTGGGGCCTCATCCCCACGTCACACATGCTCTCCTTAGCCTCTGCTCACTCAAGCTCAGTGTATGCCTTCTGGAGCCCAGGGCCCCACTGGAAACTTCCCAACTCATCATTTTAAATAGATAAAACATCATTGTCCTAACTTCAAACTTCTTTCTCCCCACCCCTCACCCTGCCCCCTGCCTTTTTTTTTTTTTTTTTTTTTGCCAGTCCTGGGCCTTGGACTCAGGGCCTGAGCACTATCCCTGGCTTCTTTTTGCTCCAGGTTAACACTCTGCCACCTGAGCCACACTGCCACTTCTGGCCATTTTCTATATATGTGGTGCTGGGGAATCAAACCCAGGGCTTCATGTATACGAGGCAAGCTCTCTTGCCACTAGGCCATATTCCTAGCCCCCCCTTCACTGTCTTTGAGACAGTGAAAAGTTAAAGTAAACCCTATTTTCAGGCAGCCCCCATTTTGTTGTCTATTTAAACTATGAGTAACCCAAGCCACCAATTGTCCCGGCTAGCAGGACAAGCTTATTAGGGCTCAGCCAGTCAGGATACTCTCTGCTTAACTCTAACCACCCCGGAATGCATGGAGCCCTGAGCCAATCAGATTTGTACCCGTATCCTAATCTTGCTCGAACACCTGATTGCTGTAACTTGGTTTTTTGCCTTTATAAGCTCTGTGAAATCTCAGCTCAGGGCCTTCCTCCTAACCTCCCCTGTGTCAGTGGGTAGGACGAGGCCCGATCTGCAGCTCGCCTGAATAAAGCCTTGCTTTTGCATTTATGAGTGTCTGGCTCTCGGTGGTCTTCTTGGTGGTCTTCTCGCTACTTGGGCATAACAGTTGTGGGCTCGTCCAGGATAGCCCCAGAGACCCCAGACTCCGAAGGTAAGAAAACAGCGCTGTTGATTTGTCTTGTCCTGTCATTTGTCTGTCTGTTTTGCTTCCTCCTTGAGGACCGCCGTTCCAACTCGTATTTCTTGAAGGGGTTGTCAAAGCAGACAAAGCTTGCATGGCAATCCTGGAGGGATTCTCCACCCTTGAAGGGGGACCCCTGGAACCCCGCCTTGAACTTGGGTCCACTCCTTCTGCACCCTTGCAGGAGGTTGTGGGACAACTTGGGAGATCTCCAACTCGCAGCTTTTCTTTTTCTCAGGCCTGTGTGTTTTCCTCCTTTTGTATTAATTGTTTTGTTTTTTGTAGCCTTTTGAACTGAACATTTGATCAGAGCTATGGGTAACGTCCTATCTTGGGGACCTCCATCTAGCCCCCTAGACTTGATCCTAGCTCACTGGAGGGAGGTTAAGGAGATAGCTCAGAACCAAGGTGTGGCCCTTAAGAAGGAAAAGTGGATCACTCTGCAAGTCAGAATGGCCCACCTTTAAGGGAACTAATCGGCCACCCGAGGGGAGCTTTGACATAGGTAAGATCAGGACTTTGCAATGCCTAATCTACACCTCTCATTCAGGCCATCCAGACAAGAGAAAAACTAAGAAGGAAGAGAAGAAATTGTACCCACCTGTCCCCCAGGGAGGAAGCACGGAGGAGGAAATGTTTCCCCAATACTCCCCACCCCAGTTGACTCTACAAGAGGAGGACTCTGAGGAAAATGTTTCAGCTGTGCCCTCTGCTCCAGGGGACCCCGCCCAGCCAACTCACCAGTACCAGCAGCCCAGGACAGGGTCCTGACCTGCAGCCGCCGACAGGGGCGGACGCTGGGCCAGCCTAAGCCACCCGCAGACAGTGGGGAGTGACCACACCACGCAGCGCTGTCTGTGTTGTTTGTGATTCTGACAGGCTTTTCTGTGTCAAACCTGCATAAGATGTACAGGCGACAGTTCACAATCAGTGTGAGTGTCCGCAAAAAGAATTCTGGGGGACCCCCACCCAACTTTCTTAAGCAGAAAATTATTTGGTGTGCTAAAATGTTTTACTAAAACTAAAAATGTTTTACTAAGACTATCAAGCCCTGGAAAATGAGGCTGGAGAATGCTAAAAATCATTTGTTAAAGGCTTTGTCTTAAAATTTGGGTGTTGCAGGAGTAAGATTGACAAAAAATACCTCTTGCCACTGGAAAATGTATGGCCGATGTTTGTTTTGCATGCTTTAAGATCTTTTGAATATGTATGTGTGTGCATGTGTGAGTGTGAACATGTTCAAGACTTGTTAGTATGATATAAGTTGAGTGAGTTTAAGTTTAAATTCAAATGGCCATCAAGTTCAGGCATTTCAAAATGTTTTAAAAGATTAGTGCATTTAAAAAAAAAAAAACAGGGGCTGGGGATATAGACTAGCGGCAAGAGTGCCTGCCTCGGATACACGAGGCCCTAGGTTCGATTCCCCAGCACCACATATACAGAAAACGGCCAGAAGCGGCGCTGTGGCTCAAGTGGCAGAGTGCTAGCCTTGAGCGGGAAGAAGCCAGGGACAGTGCTCAGGCCCTGAGTCCAAGGCCCAGGACTGGCAAAAAAAAAAAAAAAAAAAAAAAAAAAAAAAAAACAGGAACTAAAGTTAAAGGATTTCTCAGGGTTCTTTAATTAGCAGTCAAAAAAAAGTGGGTCTCTTAATAAATTAAGACTTGATTTAACAAAGGGCAAGCTGGCGTGAACTCATTAAGCCCTATGGAGTCAGGATGGAGCCAATAGAGGGCTTTCTTTTATCTTTGTTTTCTTTAGATTAAAAGGTTTTGGCATGTTAAAAGTGAGAAAGAAGAGGAAAGATGGCGCCGATAGAATAGGGAGGTACCCTGACTCGCTCCAACAGAATAGTGAGCTGGGAACTCCAACACCCAACACCCCATCAAGAACCCAGCAAAACCAGCAGCCAGAAGCAGTGGAGAAACGCAGGAAAACAAAAAGGAGCAAAAAAGAAGAACCGAAAACCTACACGGAGCCGGAGATTCACCAGGGCACCCTCCCCCCACCAGCTGACCCTGGCCCAAACAGGGTCAGGCTGGGAAAGGGGAACCCGGCGATCGGCAGACAGGCTGCCAGGAGCGCAGAATTCATATAGTGGGAGACCCCACGGACACAAGGCAGGGTGCGGACCAAGACACACACCGGCAGCGACGAGAAGTTCGGGTCCACACCAGGTTCGGACAAGGGAACCCAGCGCGGCAGAAATCGGGAACCAGGGACGCCACCACAACACTTAGCCAACCCCTGGAGGGCCAACGGCTGCGCAGGACACACACACACAAAGCAGCAAAAGTGAGTCCCCCATAATCCATTCCCCCAACGGGAGACCAGCTATCTGAGACCCAAGCCCGACAAAGAAGCTAGATCTCCCTCCCTCCCCCTCCCCCACCCCTGAGGGAACAAAAAAACCCCAAATCAGGCAGGGAAGCTCCCATCAGGCGCTGGGAAGTCAGTTTAACAGGGGAAGGGCGCAGCAGCACCAACACCCCACAGGTTCCTGAACTGGCAGAACCGGCCCCGCCCCCTTCCCAACAGGGGCTGGGAGACAGCTGGTTGTGCAAACCCCACCCGAGGCGCCTGGACCTCGCAGACTCTTACAACTAAAACCACAGGCACTGGTGGGCAATACCAGCCCAGCAGGGTCACCTGAGCCTGATCACGTCCCCCCCTCACAGCGGAGGTGAGGTCTGAAGGTGCCAAGCCACACCCGGACACTCGATCCCACTGGGCCCCACACATACCACCCCCCCCAACGGACTCGCGGGTGGGCGCAAGCACAACCCAACAACCCGGGACTTGCTCTGGGAGGCATATCCCGCCGAAGTGCCTGTTGTAGTGGACGCACAGTGCACAGGAGGGCAGGGACCCCGGCGACAGCGCCCGCTCTGGTAGGCGTACCCTGCACTGGTGGGCGGGGCCACAGTGGCAGCACCTGCTGCCATAGTCACGCCTACACAGGAGGGAGGGAAGAGCTACAAACCAAACCTGAGAAGCCATCCAGATCTCCAGATGCGCAAATCACAAAGAAACATAACTCAGTTCATCAAAGGACAAGCCAACTCGCCAGATCCAAAAAGCAGCACGACTGAAGAGGAGATGGAGACTAAAAAAGCAAATGAGGCCATGTTAACAGGAATGATTGAAAGCGTCAGAAATGAAATCAGAAAACAATTCCAGGAATTTAGAGTGGAAATCTGGAAGGACACCCAGGAAGCCAAGAAAGAAATGGAAGCAAAACTGGATACAATGCAAGCCTGCCTTAAAGAAATGGAAGCAAAAATGGATACAATGCAAGCTGCCTTTAAAGAAAATCTCCACATCCTGAGAATTGAAATGCATGAAAAAATAGATTTAAAATACAACTCTTTAAAGGAAGAAATCTCCACTATCAGAGCTGATATGACAACCATAAATAGCTCTCTGACATCCATAAACTCCGCAATTGAAACCATAACACAAAGAGTGGACCATATAGAATCCAGAATCTCTCGCCTGGACGATGAAGCAGCTGACAACAACCAGAAAATGACCACACTCCAAGAAAAGGTGAAGCTTCAGGGAAGACTAATCCAGGAACTAATGGACAAAGACAAGAGATATAATCTGCGCATAATTGGAATAGAAGAAGGAGCCGAATACCAGAGCAGAGGGCTTAATCATGTTCTCAATAAAGTTATTGCAGAAAACTTCCCCAATCTCACAGGGGACCCCATCCAGGTAACCGAAGCCTATAGGACACCTGGCAGGCCAGACCCCAGGAAAGCCACCCCAAGGCACATAATATTCAAGACTACAGACCTCAAGATTAAAGAGCAAATTCTGAATTCAGCCAAAGCGAAGAAGGAAACTTTTTTCAATGGGAAGAGGATTCGAATAACATCTGACTTATCCACACAAACTTACCAAGCTCGAAGTGAGTGGAAGAACACCATCCAAGTACTCCAGAATAACAATTTACAACCTCGGATCAAATATCCAGCGAAAGTGGAGTTCACATTCGAAGGGAGAACCAGATCTTTCCACACCAAAGAGGAGCTAAAGGAGTATGTGAATAAAAAACCAGCCCTACAGCGAATATTAAGAGGGGAACCCCACCCAACAGAGATCGTAAAAGACACACAGACAGAATCAGAAAGAAACTTCAATAGCCAAAGTCCAGCAGAAACTCCAGCTCACTAAAGACAAGAAAAAAAAAAGAGGAAAAAACAGCCCAACAAGAAAATGAAAGGAGAAAAAACACCCTTATCCTTGATCACTTTAAATATAAATGGTTTAAACTCCCCGATAAAGAGGAGCAGACTGGCAGAATGGATTCGCAAACAAAAAGTTGACATCTGCTGTCTACAAGAGACCCACCTTACAGCAAGGGACAAAAACAGGCTTCGAGTGAAAGGATGGAGCAAGATCTACCAAGCAAATGCACCCACCAAAACGGCAGTTGTAGCCATTCTGATCTCAGACAAGCTGGACTTCTCTTTGAAGTCCACTCAAAAAGACAAAGAAGGACACTACATATTAATACAAGGAAAAATCCAGAATCAAGAAATCACAGTGATAAATGTATACTCACCAAACAAAAGAGGCCCAACATCTGTCAAGCAAATTCTCAAAGAATTACAGAGCAAGATAGACGCAAACACAATCATAGTGGGTGACTTTAATACTCCTCTCTCTCCAAGAGACAGATCCAACACCCAGAGGATTAGTAAGGGAGCTGAGGACCTAAATAACACCATTTCCCAAATGGATCTAACAGACCTATATAGAACCTTTCACCCTACAGAGACCCAATACACCTTCTTTTCAGCAGCCCATGGATCATATTCCAAAATAGACCACGTCATAGCCCACACAAAGAACCTCAGAAAATACAAAAGTATTGACGTCATCCCATGTATTATATCTGATCACAGTGGATTAAAGGTAACCCTCAACAACAAAGGATACCACAGAGCCTATACTCACTCTTGGAGGCTAAACCCCACGCTGCTATCCAACACTTGGGCCACAGATCAAATTAAAGATGAAATCAACGAATTCATAAGCCACAATGACAAAGAAAACACATCACAAAGAAACCTATGGGACACAGCTAAGGCAGTACTGAGGGGCAAGATCATTGCACTCAGCACCCACATTAAAAGAATGGAAGCAGAGCAGGTGAATACCCTCACGATGAAACTAAAACAACTGGAGAAACAAGAAATGACAGAATCTAAAACGACTAGGAGGGGAGAGATCACAAAGATTAAAGAAGAGATAAATCTGATTGAAAATAGAAAGACCATTCAACAAATAAATAAGACTAAAAGCTGGTTCTTTGAGAAAATAAACAAAATTGACAGACCCCTTGCAAGACTTACAAAAAAAAGAAGAGACTCATATTCGTAAAATCAGGGACTCCACAGGAAAAATTACAAGTACACACGATATTCAAACAATCATAAGGAGCTATTTCCAAAACCTCTACTCAGCAAAAAACAATAATTTTACAGAAATGGATCAATTCTTAGAGAAGTATAAACTGCCCAAACTGAACCAAGAAGAAATAAATCAACTAAATAAACCAATAACTTACGGTGAGATACAGGAGGTAATCAAGAACCTCCCTACTAAGAAAAGCCCAGGCCCAGATGGATTCACCAACGAATTCTACAAAACCTTTAGTGAGGAGCTAATTCCAATACTCCTCAAACTCTTCCGCGAAATAGAAACAGAGGGAGAAATCCCAAACTCATTCTACGAAGCTAATATCATACTCATTCCCAAACCAGGCAAAGACCCAACAAAAAAAGAGAACTACAGACCAATATCACTAATGAACACAGATGCAAAGCTCCTCAATAAAATATTAGCTAATAGGATCCAGAAACTGATCAAGAATATCATACATCATGACCAAGTAGGCTTCATCCCTCAGTCACAAGGATGGTTCAACATCCATAAATCAATCAACGTAATTCACCACATAAACAGAACTAAAATCAAGAATCACATTGTTATCTCAGTCGATGCCCAAAAAGCCTTTGACAAAATACAACATCCATACCTATTAAAAGCTTTGGAGAGTACAGGAATAGATGGAACATTCCTCAAAACAATAAAAGCCATATACAACAGACCAACTGCTAATATCATATTAAATGGAGAGAAACTTAAATCATTCCCCCTAAACTCAGGAACAAGACAAGGATGCCCACTCTCCCTACTTCTTTTCAACATGGTGCTGGAATCCCTAGCTATAGCAATAAGGCAAGAGGAGGACATCAAAGGGATCCACATCGGCAAGGAAGAAATCAAGTTATCCCTATTCGCAGACGACATGATCTTATATCTGATGGACCCAAAAAACTCAGTACCCAAACTCCTACACCTAATAAACCAATTTGGCAAAGTAGCAGGATACAAAATCAACCCACAAAAATCAGCAGCTTTTCTGTACACCAGCAATAGACAAACAGAAAAGGAAATTATGGAAACAATTCCATTTACAGTAGCCAAAAAAAGAATAAAGTACCTAGGGATCAACCTAACCAAGGACGTGACGGACCTGTTCAATGAAAACTACAAAAATCTAATAAGGGAAATCAAAGAAGACACAAGGAGATGGAAAGACCTCCCATGCTCATGGGTAGGCAGAATCAATATAGTGAAAATGGCCATATTGCCCAAATTGTTATACAAATTCAATGCAATACCTATCAAAATCCCAGCCACATTCTTCACTGAAATAGAGAAACCAATCTATAAATTCATATGGAACAGCAAAAAACCTAGAATAGCCAAAACAATTCTAGGCAAAAAAAGCAGTGCAGGAGGTATCACAATACCAGACTTCAAGATCTACTACAAGGCCATCATAACAAAAACAGCATGGTATTGGTATAAAAACAGATCGGAAGACCAATGGATTAGAATTGAAGACCCAGAAATAAAACCGCACTCTTACAGCCAACTGATATTCGACAAAGGAGCTAAAGACATACAATGGAATAAACATAGCCTCTTCAACTACTGGTGCTGGGAGAACTGGGCAGCCATATGCAGAAAACTCAAAGTAGACCCAAGCCTATCACCGTGCACCAAGATCAACTCAAAATGGATCAAGGACCTCAACATCAGACCTGAATCCTTGAAACTACTGAAGGACAGAGTAGGAAAGACACTAGAACTTATAGGCACAGGAAGGAACTTCCTGAATAGAGTCCCAGGGGCACAACAAATAGGGGAAAGACTCGACAAACGGGACTACTACAAATTAAAGTTTCTGCACAGCTAAGGACATAGCCACCAAAATAGAAAGACAGCCAACGATATGGGAAAGGATCTTTACCAGCACAGCAACAGACAAAGGCCTGATATCGGTCATCTACAGAGAACTCAAAAAACTAAGCCCCTCCAAGCCCAATAAACCTATTAGGAAATGGGCAAAAGAGCTAAAGAGAGACTTCACAGGAGAAGATATAAAAATGGCAAAGAAACATATGAGGAAATGCTCAACATCCCTGCTAGTAAAGGAAATGCAAATAAAAACAACCCTGAGATACCACCTCACCCCAGTTAGAATGGCCTATACTCTGAACTCAGGCAACAACAAATGCTGGAGGGGCTGTGGGGAAAGAGGAACCCTTCTCCATTGTTGGTGGGAGTGCAAATTAGTACAACCACTTTGGAGAACAGTATGGAGGTTTCTCAAAAAGCTCAATATAGACCTACCCTATGACCCAGCCATACCACTCCTAGGCATCTATCCTAAACAGCAAAATCCAAGATATCAAAAAGGCATTTGTACTTCCATGTTTATCGCGGCACAATTCACAATAGCCAAAATATGGACACAACCCAGATGCCCCTCCACAGATGAATGGATCCAAAAAATATGGTACTTATACACAATGGAATACTACATAGCGATTAGGAATGGTGAAATACTGTTATTTGCAGGGAAATAGTCAGAACTTGAACAAATAATGTTGAGTGAGACAAGCCTAGAACACAGAAAACAAAGGGGCATGATCTCCCTGATATATGACTGTTAACAAAGGGAGACCGAGAGACAGTAGAGACCAAGTCTGTGAATACTGTATATGTTCTTGATACATTGTATATTGCATATATGTCAACCTGACCTAGACAAGGGATAGAAAAACAGGTCGTAAGACATCACAAGAAATGTACACACTGCCCTACTATGTAACTGCACCCTCTTTGCACAACACCTTGTAAAAAAATTTATGTCCAATTAATAAAAAAAAAAAAAAAGAAGCCAGGGACAGTGCTCAGGCCCTGATTCCAAGCCCCAGGACTGGCCAAAAAAATAAAAAAAAAAAATAAAAAAAAAAAAAAAAAAAACACTCCTTGCTTCTCTAACGCAAAAAAAAAAAAAAAAAAAAAAAAAAAAAGTGAGAAAGACAATCCCTAAAAAGTTTGAGTATGTAACAAATGGTATCAGTATGTCTTAAAATTAGATCATATGAGTAAAGTTGGTTATGTAATCAAATTGGCTATAATATAAATAGGGTCAGAATTGGGGCTTCAGTGTAGCAAGTCCACCAAGAGATCTGGCCCAAGCTAAAGGCCCTTTATGAGACTGGACCTCCTCCTCCGCTACCAACTGAGTAAAGCGCCACTGACAACTTATGGTATTGCGGGCACAATACCAACCTGTCCCTACCGATTCTTAGTCAGAATCAAACTAATAAGCAAGGAGAACCATGATTGGTTCTCGAGTTACCTATCAGAAGGGGGGAATGAAGAGGTAAAGTAAACCCCATTTTCAGGCAGCCCCCATTTTGTTGTCTTTTTAAACTATGAGTACCCAGGCCACCAATTATCCCGGCTAGCAGGACAAGCTTATTAGGGCTCAGCCAGTCAGGATACTCTCTGCTTAACTCTAACTGCTTGGGAATGCTTAACTCTAACCACCCCGGAATGCATGGAGCCCTGAGCCAATCAGATTTGTACCCGTATCCTAATCTTGCTCGAACACCTGATTGCTGTAACTTGGTTTTTTTGCCTTTATAAGCTCTGTGAAATCTCAGCTCGGGGCCTTCCTCCTAACCTCCCCTGTGTCGGTGGGTAGGACGAGGTCCGATCTGCAGCTCGCCTGAATAAAGCCTTGCTTTTGCATTTATGAGTGCCTGGCTCTCGGTGGTCTTCTTGGTGGTCTTCTCGTGACTTGGGCATAACAACAGGATCACATTGTGTAGCCCACGCTGGTCTGAATCTGCAGTCCTTTTATCTGAGCCTCCCCATGGCTGTAGTTACAGGTCTATGCCACCATGCCAGGAGCTCATGTGGGCTTTGTTGTTGTGTTTTATTGTTTTGTCAGTTATGGAGCCTAACTCAGGGCCTGGGTACTGTCCCTGGGCTTTCTCTGCACAGAGCTAGCACTACCACTTTTGAGCCACAGGTCCACTTCCTGTTTTCTCCTGATTAATCTGAGAGACGAGCCTCAAGGACTCTCCTGCTTGAGCTGCTTTGAACTGCGATCCTCAGATCTAAGCCTCCTGTGGATTACTCCAGGTGTGAGCCACCAGTGCCAGGCATTCACGTGCTTCTCGAACGCAGTTTTCTTTTTTAGCTTCTTGGAGTAACCTGCTTTTCTCTTAGCATCTTGGAGCAACGTGCTGCAGACTGTTTTTGGTAACAAGACACAAAACTTTTATTTTTTTTAAACTAGTGTTATAAGAACTCCCATCTTTTCCCTCCCTGTTCTTCCCTCTTTTAATCTGTTCCCAAGCTAGCAAGGTGCTCCTGTAAGAAATCTAGTGGTTTGGGCTGTTTTAACCACTGAGGTTAGTAAACGACCCTTTCAGACCTAGGATTTGGATCCTTCGTTTTTGTCTGTTTCTAACTGGTCCCACGCGGCCGGCCACACCCCCTCTCAGGCCCCACCCCCGGCTCCGAGCGTCCTGTCTCCATGGTTACGCGTCTCGCATGCGCAGCGCCTAGCAGCCGCTATGGGCGTGAAGGGGAAACCCGGCTCCTGCTTCTGACTCCGGTCAAGGTTGGCTCATTCGGGCTTGGCGCACTTGAACTACAAGTGCACCCCGCGAGCACACGCGCGTCAAGGCAGTGAGCACAGCACCTCGCTGCGGAGGGGCCCACGTCCTTGAGCGGAAACTGCGGTGACTTCCTGAGGAGGGCCCAAGTCCGCAGGTCAGACCTTCCCGCCCCTGGTGGCACCACTCACTCTTAGCAACCGAAGGAGCGACTTTAGCAACTGTGCTGCCTGGCACTAGGGCGCATGTGCCCCAGAAATACCCTCCCCTCCCCTCCCCCCACCCCCCATCCCCAGGCCACACGCATGCGCACTGTACTTTTCCAAGTAACGGTTTAAAGCGCTTGCCTGGGGCCACCAATTTAAAAAACAAAAAAACCCGATTAACTATGTAGAATCACCTAGTCCCCAAAAGTCAGGAAAATGCAGCAACAGTATCCTTGTTTTTCAGATGAAGAATCTGCCTGCTGAAGAAGCAATCAAGTGTGCACCCAGCCTGACAGTGGTTGGTTGGGTCATGTCAGGCTTAGCCATCTGGCCTGTAACTAGGCAGAACGCCAATTGGTGCTGTACCTATTTCACAGGATGACAGTAACACTGATTTAACTTTACCTTCTGTTACCTTTATTACACGTGCCAAACTATCCGTCAGGAAAATCGGGAAGCTTCATTAAAACCACTCGTTCTTGGTTTCTAATCAGTGTAATTAATTAGGAGTTCCTTTTCTGCTGTGGTGTACACCTCTCATAATATGACTTGAATTGCCCTGTGGTTTCCTGAAATAGAATCCAGATCTCAACTTGGATGTGCAGAAAAGAGAAATTAGATGATCATTTTTTAAAATTTTCTTACAGTTATGAAAGGTCACTTAGAGAATGTGCTGAAAAAAGCTGTTCCTTGCCTACCTCTACTCTGCTACTCTCACAGAGTCGCTGGCTCTTACTATTTCTTTCCTCCCTTCCAAATACTGCTCAGCCTTAAAAAAAAAAAAATACAATATATGAAATCACCTTTGATGGGTGCTATCATGTAAGTAAAGAAGAATTTGGTCTGTCTCTTGATAACTCGGTTACTTTTTGTCATCAACAAAGTCGATTAGGAGAGGGGAAAAAAGCATGAGAGACCTGGATACTAAGAATTATAATGATAAAAGGTTGGTAGATAATATTGTGACTATAAATATAACAGTGTAGAAATCTGAAGCAGAGAAAATGATATATAAATGCATTTATATAAACCACTTATTGCTTTATTTAGCTAGAATGCCTCCCACGCAAGCTGAAAGTATTATAAAGAACATCATAAGGGAAATAGAACAGGAATGTGCAGCCCATGGAGAAATGGTTTCTGAAACTCTGGTTGCTTTCATGGTAAGAATGACTTTTTATAAATTATTGCTTTATTTAAAAACTCAAATGTGATGCTTATTTTTCCTTAAAGTGTAGCATAGTTTTCCTAGATTTTTTTGGTTGAAAACATTAAAATAATCAACTTAGTGGAAAATGCCTTTTAAAAGTCTAATGCTGTGAGGGGTGCATGGTCACCATTGGGTGAAAACTTGCAATCTTCATGTGATATCGCCACACACAGAGAAGTGCAATTTCTGATGGTCAAATGTCAGGACCTTTGTTTATAAGCTACATAAAGCCCTGTCCTCTGAGCTCTCCATCTCAGTCCCTGTAGTTTAGTCTGTGGGTGCAGCAGCAGAAGTTCCTCCTGCATGCTGGGCCTAACACACACTCTGTTGTCTTTGCTTTATTAACCAAAGGCCACGGAGATGATTTCAGTATTTTTATTGCTATTATAAAGGTGATGTACAGAAGGGTTACAGTTATATAAGTCAGGTAAAGACCACTTTTTTTTTTTTTTTTTTTTGCCAGTCCTGGGCCTTGGACTCAGGGCCTGAGCACTGTTGCTGGCTTCTTCCCACTCAAGGCTAGCACTCTGCCACCTGAGCCACAGCGCCCCTTCTGGCCGTTTTCCATATATGTGGTGCTGAGAGCTTCATGTGTAGGAGGCAAGCACTTTAAGACTACATTTTTTTTTTTTTTCGGCCATTTCCTGGGCCTTGGACTCAGGGCCTGAGCACTGTCCCTGGCTTCTTTTTGCTCAAGGCTAGCACTCTGCCACTTGAGCCACAGCGCCACTTCTGGCCATTTTCTATATATATGGTGCTGGGGAATTGAACCCAGGGCCTCATATATATGAGGCAAGCACTCTTGCCACTAGGTCATATCCCCAGCCTACCCATTGTTTTATACTTGGCAAAATGCATACTTAAATCTGAGTTCTGAAAAATCCCCTACTTTTTTTAATTTTTTAATTTTTTTTGCCAGTCTTGGGGCTTGGACTCAGGGCCTGAGCACTGTCCCTGGCTTCTTCTTGCTCAAGGCTAGCACTCTGCCACTTGAGCCACAGCGCCACTTCTGGCCATTTTCTATATATATGGTGCTGGGGAATTGAACCCAGGGCCTCATATATATGAGGCAAGCACTCTTGCCACTAGGTCATATCCCCAGCCTACCCATTGTTTTATACTTGGCAAAATGCATACTTAAATCTGAGTTCTGAAAAATCCCCTACTTTTTTTAATTTTTTAATTTTTTTTGCCAGTCTTGGGGCTTGGACTCAGGGCCTGAGCACTGTCCCTGGCTTCTTCTTGCTCAAGGCTAGCACTCTGCCACTTGAGCCACAGCGCCACTTCTGGCCATTTTCTATATATGTGGTGCTGGAGAATTGAACCCAGGGCTTCATGTATATGAGGTGCGCTCTCTTGCCACTAGGCCATATTCCCAACCCCCTACTTTTTTTTAATTAAAGAAATTCCATTGTTGCTTCTATTACCATTTACCACTGTCAAATCTTGACTTTCTAGAGAATTTTAAAAGTCTAATGCTGGGCGGTGGTGACTCCTGCCTATAAATTCTAACGACTTAGGAAGTAGCAATTTGAGAATCAAGGTTTGAAGCCAGTCTGGGAAGAAAAGTCTCCAGGTTCTTATCTACAATTAACCAGCAAAATGATGGACTGGAGGCATAACTCATGTCATAGAGTACTAGCCATAATCAACAAAGCCAATTGAGAGCTGGAGGCCCTGTGTTTAAGCCTTGGTAGCACACACAGACACACGCACAGGTCTACAAAGCTTGTCAGTTCTAAATTTATGATGGATGATGTCGATTTTTTTATTCTTATAAAGATGATGTACAGAGGAGTTACAGTTACATATAGTAGGTAAAGACTAAATTTCTTTTTGGACAATATCACCCATTCCCTCTTTCCCATTTTTCCCTCCCATCTAGTTTAGAAGATTTTGGTAGGTTTTAAGAACAATAAGAATCTGTGCAACATGTATTGTCATTATTAAAACTGCTTCGTTGTTCTTGCATTAACAACAGACAATAGCAATACAATGTGCCATAATTTCCTCAATTCAAAATCTAATTATTTTCAGCCTGTTTTCCCATGTAAAATTTCTATCCATATTCCAGTTTTGATAATTGTTGTTTCATTTCTTCAACTACAAATGAAGGATTTGAAGAGTTGTATTATAAGAAAAATGGTTTAAAAAAAATCAAGCCTCAGGTAATTGTGAGTTAATTGTTGTGAAAAGTGGAAATGTAAAAGAATTTGAAAATGGATTTCTTAGTAATGTGGACTCCCTTCTTCCTCTCAGGTGAAAGCTGTTGTTCTGGACCCTAGCAATGGCTTTAACACGGATAGAACCCTCATAAAAAGTGATGTGCAGAAACTTGTGAAGGTCATTATCCAATAATGCTCAAGTCTGAAGTTACTTTTTTTCACTTTTAAATACATTATTTGTGTTAGCTGCATGAAAAAGGCCCTAAAAATGGTACAAATAAGTGAGGGATTTGTCCATTAAAACAAAATATAAAGATATAGAAACTAATGTTCTGCCTTTCCTGGGCTGCTGTGTGATTTTCATTCATGGTCACAAAGTAGTTAGTTCAAGTACTAATCCTAGAGGTGGAAAGATGGGGAAGACAAAGAGCAGAATTTGTGCACCTCTCCCCCTTTTCTCTCTTCCTCTCTCTACTGGGGCTTGAACTAAGGGTCTAGGTATTGTCCCTTAGGTTTTTCACTCAAGGCTGGTACTCTACTACTTGAGCTATATCTCCATTTTTGGCTTTTTGCTGAGTAATTGAAGATAAGAGTCTGATCACTTTCTATCCAGAAAAATAATGGTTTCTCAGACTCTATCTGCTTGTAATTATTGGCCATAAGATTATAGGTGACCCTGGGACATTATTTTTCCCTCTCTGGTAAATCTTTGCCCTACTACAAATTGGGGGTCTGTATTAGTGAATAAGGAGTAGCTTGTATACTCCCACAGCATTTTAGTGATGTCTTGTTATTAATCTTTTACATTGAGAAAATTATTTATTAATTTCAGTCATATATACTTGTACTGTAAAGTTAAATAGTTCTACTTTAAAAATTGATATAATGCAATGCAGATTATGCCTCTCATTGCTAAAGAAAAATTAAAATCAACGCAAAATAATCTTATAAAGCAAGTAAATGTTTCTGAAAAACAATTTTAAGAATTAAGGTAGAGGAGCACCAGTAGTTAATCCTAGTTACTCAGAAGCCTGAGATTCAGAGGCTCACAGTTTGCAGCCAGCCTCCTCAGAAAAGTCCAGCAGACTAGCCAGCAAAAATCAGGGCTGGAGGCCTGTCTAAAATGGAGACTGCCGGCCAAGCAAGCAAGCTGAGTTCAAACCCTAGACTAGAGTTTTCTGGAGTGTCTAGCCTTCAGCTAGATATTAACCACCAGAGTGTGATGATAGGAGTGGACTCAAGGGAGATTACTTACTGCTCACTATGTGTTATTGGTGGAGTAATTTGTAAAGCCTGAAGTTGTCAAGGAGATTTAAAAAAAGAACAATGAGAGGGGCTACTGGTGGATAAGCTCTGATGTGTCCCTGTGTTTCTGAAAATAACTCAGTAAATACTTGAGTCTAACAGAAGTATGTGAGGTATTTGTTCTCTTGTAGTTGTGTGTGGCTCGGCTCTTGGATAGCAAGAATCCATCCCTGGATACTATTAAGATGCAAGTCTACTTCGATATGAATTACACAAGTCGAGGTAATACATTTAACTAATTATGCTCAAAGTTTAAAAAGTATGCTCACAAAGTGTCAACATACCGATCAAAGTTTTCATGTTGTATTTCAGATAAGAAAGATTTCATTTGGTTGATAATGAATTTAACTTTAATAAAGTTAAGAAAAGAAGAGAAAAAGGCAGTACTGGAATTTGAACTCAGACCCCCATGCTTTTCAAGCAAGTACTCTACTGCTTGAAGCATGTCCTTCAGACTTTTTTGACTTAGTTCCCATACAGAGTCTTGTACTTTTCATTGTGGCAGGCTTGGACTGCAATCCTCCTACATCTGCCTCTTATACAGCTGAAATTACAGGCGTGAGCTGCCATGCTCAGCTTTTTGTGTTACAGTCCCTCCCTCTCATGGGCTGGGCTAGAACCATGGTCCTCCAATTTCTGTCTTCCAAGTAGCTTACAGATGTGAGCCACTATGTCCACCCTAATCTGGGGGGACAGTACAGGACTTAGTGCTTTCTAGGCAAGAGCTCTACCACTTGAATCATGCCTCTAGTCCTTATTGCTTTCATTTATTTTTCAGATAACTGTCTCCTACTTTTGTCTGTTACTGGCCTTGGACTGTAATTATACTGCTGCCTTCTATGTCACTGGGGTTACAGGCATGACTCACCTTGCCAGCTTGTTTTTTTGGTTGTATTTTTTGTTGTTGTTGTTGTTGTTTGAGATAAGATTTAACTTCTGGGGGCTGGGGATATGGCCTAGTGGCAAGAGTGCTTGCCTCATATACATGAGGCCCTGGGTTCGATTCCTCAGCACCACATATACAGAAAATGGCCAGAAGTGGCGCTGTGGCTCAAGTGGCAGAGTGCTAGCCTTGAGCAAGAAGAAGCCAGGGACAGTGCTCAGGTCCTGAGTTCAAGCCCCAGGGCTTGCAAAAAAAAAAAAAAAAGATTTAGCTTCTGCCTAGGATAGCCTCAAATCACAGTCCTCCAGTCTCTGACTCCCTCATGACTGGGAGGAAATTCTTGGTCAATCTTTTGAAATGTTTTCCAAATTTGATGTATTACTTAACTTTCTATTAGTATAACTTGCCATTATTGTAAATACTTGAGATCATCAAGTTATACAAAGAAAAGGTTATTTTGGGTCACAATTTTAGAGGTTTCAGACCGTGACCAGCTGGCTCTATTGATCTGGCACATCATGGCGGGAACAGGTGGCAGAGCAAAACCACTTACCTCATGGCTGGAAAGTAAAGAAGTGAAAGAATCTGGGGCCCCTACAATTCCTCCTGACCCAGATACCTCCATTTTATGTTTTTCTATCTCCCAGTCATGCCATGGGTTAGAGACCCCAGCCTTTACCATGTGGGCTGGCCTTTGGCAGATACCTCCACAAACCACAGTATTGGAAGATTACAATATTGTTAGGAATTTGAAATGAGAAAAATGTCACTGACCTTTGTGAATATTAAAAGTCAACTTAAAATTTCATGCTCATAAAAATTATGTTTCCAAGCATATTGCTTTATTTATGTGTTTATTGAGTGTTTAAAGCAGATAGAATAAGTTTATTGGAAAGTGAGAGGAGCATAAGAACATTTGCTGCTTGGAAAGAGGCCCCATAGAGCAGTCCCAGTGGCCTTTTAAACATCTATGGCAGAAGTGTGTAACAGTTACAAATTAGACCAGCCCATTGAAGTTCAAGTTTTTATGTGCAAATCTGTTACTACTGGTTTACTTTTTATAGTACTTAACTTGTGTATCTGCCTCAAAATGGAATAAATCATAGAAATCTTAAGTTTTCTATAATTACATTATATAATGAGTTGTAAATAAAAATAAAATATATAATTAATACAAAAATCCAAGTTTTCTATAATGTAGAATGTGTCTCCATATATATGTAGACACATATTTGGTATATACCATATATAATGAATATATCATTTATGCTATCTTTATAATGTAATGTAGGTATTTATGATGAATCAGAAACAAAAGAAAAACAAAATTCCCCAGTAGATTACCTCTGCCTTCCCTGCTGTAATGTAGCCATTAGTAGTTTGATTTCTTTTATCTTTTGTTCTTTCTGTAAGTAGTTTGCGATGCTACATATATAAAATGATATCTCTTCCTTTTCCTGCATTATAATAGTGAAATTAGAAAGTGATAAAATAGTCAAAGGGCTGGAGAAGGTTAATTTGCCTTTTAAACTTGTGAACATTCTCCATTGCTTCTTGGCGTTGGACCTGAAGTGTGGGGTGTCACCCTATGTGAGACTCAGCCAGTGCCCATGCGCACGTGAGTTGTTTAAGATGGCCTCCTGCCACAGTTCCGCCTAAACTCTGCATGGGATAGGAAAGAAGAGGGAGGCAGTTCTTGGTGTAGTGCTATGTCATCAGCAAAATTAGTCATAGGACATTTATCTAGGACCTGATTGGAAAAATGAACAGGTGCTTTCATATAGTACAAATGTATAGTATGTGTTTATAATGTGTTTATGTATGCTAGTATTTTTTTTACATATAGTATAGAGTAGAGGGGTATAGAAATGGGCTTCTAAGTATTTTCTGCTTAACTTAGAGGTTCTAGTCCTTTCTGATACACTTTGGCTTGTCTGTTTCAAGACTTACATGTTCTGATAATGTATTCCACTATAAGATGTTTCCCACTATTCATTTTGAGGTTTCTTGCTGCTAACTCTTTATTAGTTTGCATCTAGAAAAACAAAACTTGTTTCATGCAGTAAAGCCGACGTGTCCATGGCAGGTTTGTCTCTGGTCCTTATGTGAGAAGAATTCTAAATATAAATATATGAAACATGGTTGTCTGTCAATTTTAGGAGATTTTCTTGAAGAACATCACCGGGTCCTAGAATCTCGATTGAGCTCAATTAGCAGAGAAATTACGGATAACAGAGCGTGTGCCAGAGAGGAACTGGAAAGTCTCTACCGAAAGATTGTCAGCTATGTGTTACTCCGTTCTGGGCTCGGGTCCCCTACGGACATCAAGATTGTCAGAGAAACAACAGGTTAAAAAAAAAAAAACAAAATTATTTTCCAAAAGCACATATATAATATGATGACTTCATTTTATAAAACATGTAATAGTGTGAAAGACTGAAGTGAAAACTTGCAAATTCAGACTCAGGCATTGGTGGCTCGTGCCTGTAATCCTAGCTACTTAGGAGGCTGAGACCTGAAGACTGAAGTTTGAAGCCAACTAGAGCAGGAAAGTAGGACTCATCTCCAATTAACCACCAAAAAGCAGGAAGTGGAATGTGTCTCAAGTAGTAGAATAGTAGCCTTGAGCACAAAAGCTTAGAGATAGCCCAGGCCCCCAGTTAAAACCCCAGGACCAGCACACACACACACACACACACACACACACACACACACACACACACCCTTACAGATTCCTTTGCATTGCTCAGCCCACACCTAATGAAGGTGAGATGTTCATTTCCTCAGAGTTGTAAGTATGGGAGGTACAACACCTGGGTGGTAGATGGTGGACAAAAGGCTGACAGGCTGTCTGGGGCAGGTGAAAGGGGTGGAGTCTGTCATCTGCAAATGGCACTGAGTTATCTGCAGAGAACACCCCCATTCCTCCTTTCAAATGAAGAATAGATGTGTGTGTGTGTGTGTGTGTGTGTGTGTGTGTGTGTGTACACACATGTGCTGGTACTGGATATCGAACTCAGGGACTTGAACTCCTGCTTGGCTTTCTCCACTCACAGCTAGATCTCTACTACTTGAGCCATGCCTCCACTTGTGGCTTTTTGACAGTTAATTGGAGATAAGAGTCTCACAGATTTTCCCTGCCCAGACTGGCTTTGAATCATAATCTTTGGATCTCAGCCTCCTAAGTAGCTAAGATTATAGGTGTGAGCCATCAGTGCCTGGCTCATGATGCTTTAAAAGTACTGATTTTTCTACTCAAAGCCTTAATTAGAAAGTTTATTTTCAGGTTTGGAGAGACTCCCTGTTAAGTTTGTTTCAATACTTATTGACACAAAAGTGCTGAGGGACCATTATTGGAAATGCTTGTGAGGCTGTGCTGGTTGCCAGTGCCTTGCTCAGTAGAGTTCTAGCCTTGAGGAAGAAGCTAAGGAACAGTGCCCAGGACCTGAGTTCAAGCCCCAGTACACATAAGAAGGACATGAGAGAAAGGAAGGGTGAGAAAATGCAATCATTA
Organism: Perognathus longimembris pacificus; assembly: GCF_023159225.1. Classification (NCBI taxonomy): domain Eukaryota; kingdom Metazoa; phylum Chordata; class Mammalia; order Rodentia; family Heteromyidae; genus Perognathus; species Perognathus longimembris. Next base: position 28,120,134 of record NC_063169.1, on the reverse strand, counting down.
TATTCATTATACATTATATAAAAATTAAACTATGTAACTTGAGGGTAAGGATGGGAAAATGGGGGAGAAGGATGGAAGGGGTGACATTGATCAAGATACATTGGACTCGTAACCTAACATACGGAATTGTGACCTCTTTGTACCACCACTTAATAATTATAAAAACATCAACATGAGACAATGTCAATTTAATAGTTCCTCTGTATGAAATTGGATAAATTTTGCTATATATTCTGCAATCAGGTGTCATCAGTGTAAAGGATTGTTTAGATTTCATGAGAAAGAAAGTCCTTAAATGTTCCACTGAAGGAAAGAAGGTTCTAAGTGGTGATGGGCCTAGGCCATTCTCTGTTTTTCCCTTGTCATGGTCTGTTCCAGCTGCCCTCCAGAGTGTTTTTCCTCAGGCTGAGCTTGGAACATTTCTCACTCTTGGTCGGAAGGACAAAGAATGCCAGCTGGTGGAGCTCACCATGATTGTGACTGGTATCCGCTTATTTAACCGAGACTGTGGGAAAGGAGGAGAAGGCATTGACAACTGTAAGTGTGTCATTAGATGGACACTCCCCGTTCTATGGCTTAAGAGGGTTTTCACACTGAGGAAAGCAATTACAACACACCTTCATGTTCCCAACGGGGATGTTGGCCGTGTGTGTGTGTGTGTGTGTGTGTGTGTGTGTGTGTGTGTGTGTGTGTGTGTGTGTGTGTATTCTGGTCCTGGGTCTTGGGTCTTGACCATAGAACCTGGGCACTATCCCTGAGTTTGTGTTTGTGTTTGTTTTCCTTAAAGCTAGTGCTCTACTACTTGAGCCACAACTCCACTTCCAGGTTTGTTTGGAGTTTTGGGGGGTGGGTATGTGATTATTTGGAGATAAGAGTCTCACAGGCTTTCCTGCCCAGGCTGGCTTCAAACCTCAATCCTCAGATCTCATTCCCGAGTAGCTCGGATTACAGGCATGAACCATTGGTGCCTGGTGAGGTTTGCAGTTTTGATGATTCCATCATCATTTTTATTTTGCTGAGGCAAGACTTGAAATTTTCTGGACCATGAAGCTAGATTGGGAAAGAGAGTCAGTGAAAGGAATGAGGGGACCCCACAGAGCCTCCTCTCCCCAGCCCAGAGGAGATTGGCATTTACTCCAAGTCAACCAAAAGAGTGAAAGTCAACAACTGGAATAAAGGTGACCCTGGGAAGAAAATAGTTGTTGGGACAGATCATGGAATGAAAGGTCCCACAGCAGATATTTGCAAACCTATACATTAAGGGACATGTAATATGGTTTGTGTATATTGCATTATCCATGTATGTGTGTGTGTGTATGTATGTGCATGTGCTAGTACTGGAGTTGGAACTCAGGACCTGTGCTCTTTACTTGGCATTTTTCCTCAAGGATGGCACTTTGCCACCTCAACTCTCCCCTTTCCAGAAACCCTGCTTTTCCTTCCTCCTTTCTTCAATAATGGGGTTAGCGCTCAGGGCCCTGTGCTTGCTAGGCAGGTGCTTTGTCCCTGAACCACAGCCCTGTTTGTTTTTCATGTGCTGAGATCAAACCAGAGCTTTGTACGTGTTAGGCAAGCACGTACATCTGCAGTGCTTTCTGGGATTTTTCTCCTTAATTCTTTCTTGATGCCCTCACTTGTGTCTTCTCACATCCTTTACATAAACAGTGCCAGAGATTCTTCGCGAAGCAATCCCTGCCACCACTCAGCACATTGACTGCCAGCTTCAGATCGCCCAGGACCTTGCATATCGCTACACTGCCATCCTGGAGAAAATCACCCAGAACCCACTCTTAACGAAAGAGTTTCAGTCGTTTCTGTTAAAGGAAGCACTATACAATGTTCGGCAATATGAAATTTTCCTGCAAATTATTTTGGTGAGTTAATTTCTCAGGATCTAGTCTTTTCTGAAGCAGAAGAGTAATTCAAGAGGCCATGTCAGAAGCAGTTTATATTGTATTGCTAGGATCAAGAATTAAAATAGGGGGCTGGGGATATGGCCTAGTGGCGAGAGAGCTTGCCTCGTATACATGAGGCCCTGGGTTCGATTCCCCAGCACCACATATACAGAAAATGGCCAGAAGTGGCGCTGTGGCTCAAGTGGCAGAGTGCTAGCCTTGAGCAAAAAGGAAGCCAGGGACAGTGCTCAGGCCCTGAGTCCAAGGCCCAGGACTGGCCAAGAAAAAAAAAAGAATTAAAATAGGAATGGAGAAGTTGGATTTTGATTTTGAGGAAATTGTATTGGTTTTGTTTTTGTTTTTGATCAGTCATGGCGCTTGAACTGTGGGCCTGGGTGCTGCCCCTGAGCTCTTCAGCTCAAAACTAGCGCTCTTATCACTTGAGCCACAGTGCCACTTCTGAGGGAAATGTATTGATAGAAATTGATTTTATAGTTGTTGATTCTCTTTGGAACATGATGGTTTACAAGCTGTCATTAAGGGATTGTATGTGTGTGTTTTTATGTGGGTGTTTGTATGACAATAATTGTGGTGTTTGTTTTTATTTGAAGCAACTAATGTTATTTCGTAGAGTGCTGGCACTCAACTTTTGTATAGTTATTTGCCTTAATTGTAAAAAAAAATTGTAGAAAAGATTGTTATAGCCAGGCCTCAGTGGCTCATACCTGTAATCCTAACTACTCAGGAGGCTGAGATCTGCGGATCAAGGTTTAAAGCCAACCCAGGTAGACAAATCTGAGAGACTCTTATCTCCAACTAATCAGGAAAAAAATCTGGAAATGGAGATAAGGCTCATGTAGTAGAGCATTAGCCTTGAGGGAAGAAGCCAACAAGTGTTCAATCCTTACTACCTGCATATGTGTGTGTGTGCACACACACAATTGTTATAGCTGATGTTTTTAGGGTTAATGAACAATTCAAACTACTTTAAAACGTTAAAAAAGCAGCCGTGCTCTTTCTTAGAGATCATAAGCTACTCAGAATTCTAAAACTAACCAAGCACAGTGGTGTGGTCTTATGACCATGTTGGACAACTTCAAGTCAGAGAATTTCTTTATGGCCAACTGTAACATGGAAAGGCTGGGAGAGATTAGTGTCTATGACTCCACTGTGTGGAAATTCTTATTTTATGGTCTTCCTGAGGGAGTTATGAGCTAGGACATGTGCTGCTGTCGCCGTTTACCCTTATATACCTGCAGCTTTCCAATAATGGTGAGACTCAGTCACCAGAACTGTCCTTTGTATAAGTGAATACTGATTCCTTAAGAGATGTGTTCTGGTCTCTTTTTCTTAACTTCTTTTCTTTGTTTTTGGTGGACTAGAGTTTGAACTCAGGGCCTCCCACTTGCTAGGCAGATGTTCCCCATGACCCACACCTCTAAGCCCTTTTTTCTTTTCTTTTTTTCTTCTGAAACTATTTTATTAATTTAATTTTTATTGTTACTGTAGAGATAATGTACAGAGGGGTTACAGTTATATAAGTCAGGTAGGGAGTACTTTTTGGACAATGTCACTCCTTCCCTTGCTCTCTCCCAGTTAGCCCTTTTTTTTCTGGTTATTTTTGAGATAGAGTCTTGTCTCATCCTTGGAATGAATTCTCCTATTTAGACTTCCTTCTGTAGCTGAAGTGATGGGTGTGTGCTACTACACCCAACCTTTTCAGTTCTTTTTTTTTAAGATTGTTAAAGTTAAATTTAGTTTACATAAACATTTTAAAACCCAGTTATAGCTTCGGTAAAGTAGTGAGTTGTTTTACTTTGCCCTGATCAAGATTTTACCTAAAAAGAAAAGAAAAGGGAGCAAGGATTACATCTTTCCTGTCTTCTGTCCTGCTGAGAGAAGAGAATACCTTCCAGCAGAAAATGATGCAGTTATGGCTTAGTGATAGAAGCTCCTGTCTAGCAAGTATGAAGACCAGAGTTCAAAACTCCATTGTGGTACCCCTGAACTCTAAAAAACCATGTATCAAGATTTTTCTAGAAATTCATATTTCCCAATGTCTATTTACAAGGCACTTTGATTTTCCTGAGAAGTATAACTTTGGGTGAATGTGTGTGATTTTTGTATGTGTGTGTACTGATCCTGGGGCTTGAACTCGGGGCATGGGTGCTGTCACTAAGCTTTTGTTCTCAAGGCTAGTGCCCTATTACATGAGCCACAGCTCCATTTCCAAGGTTTGGGTGGCTAATTGGAGAGAAGAGTCTCACAGACTTCCTGCTTGGGCTGGCTTTTCCTCAAATCAGCCTCCTGAGTTGATGGGATTACAGGTGCTAGCCACCGACACCCGTTTGGTTATGTTCTTTTTCTTGCACATCTAACACACAATCTATCCTCACAACCCCTTAAGGGCACAGTGTGATGTTATGAGCTCTAGGCCCCACACTGGACAGCAAATCTATAGAGCTGCTTCATTTCACATAACTTCAACTCCCTTTTCCCCTTCTCTTCTCTAACTTTATGCATTTTTACAAACTTGTTGAAAATTGCCCATGGAAGGCAGTATGAGGAATTTATAAATTTTTATAAGACAGAACAAAACAGTTGAAAAAAACATGCTGGTATCATATATATTTCCTAGACATTTGACCAGACTATGATACACATTTTAAGTGACAGTATTCATGGAGAACTGACATTACATCACACTACTTTTGTGAATACATTCTCTTTGGTAAGATATAAGCAGAGTGACTGCTCTGGATATTAGTAGGAAAAGTCAAGAAGTTCCATGTGCCTGCACGTTTTGTGATGAGACCCTGCCAGCCCAGTCTGGGGGCTGGGGCTCTAGAGTGCTGTCCATTGTAGATCACGTAAGTGTTAAATGCAGCTTCTGCTTTGGAGAACATAATGCAGACTTTAGTGTTTTTGTTTATTTGTTTTGTTTTTGTTGCCAGTCCTGGGCCATGGACTCAGGGCCTGAGCACTGTCACTGGCTTCTTTTTGCTCAAGGCTAGCACTCTACCTTTTGAGCCACAGCGCCACTTCCAGCTTTTTCTTTATATGTGGTACTGAGGAATCGAACCCAGGGCTTCATGTATACGAGGTGAGCACTTTACCACTAGGCCATATTCCCAGCCCCCACACTTTAGTGTTTTTTGTTTAACAAATTGAAATCTTTGGCAACTTTGCTGCATTTTCATATTTGATTTCTAAAATGAAACTAACAAGCAAAGTGAAGAAATGGGTTAGATGTGACAGACACATTTTTTGCAACAATGAAAGCTGAAAAGAGGAACCTTTAAATAGCTTTGTAGGTAATGCAGAATGCATATTCTATTTATGAGTAAAACTATGGGTTTTTTTTTTTTGCCAGTCCTGGAGCTTGAACTCAGGGCCTGAGCACTGTCCCTGGCTTCTTTTTGCTCAAGGCTAGCACTCTACCACTTGAGCCACAGCACCAGTTGCGGCTTTTGTATGTGTTGCTGAGGAATCGAATCCAGGGCTTCATGTATAGGAAACAAGCACTTTACCACTAGGCCATATTACCAGCTCGACTAGTTTTTGTATAATTTATTAAATCTTGCTTTCAAAACTATTTTCAGTTGAACATTTTGTGAGAGTTATCAAAGTAAATTGGAAAATAATAAGTAAACAACTATGCAAAATGGATTCCGTATTTCAGGATTTCCGTATTTCAGGAAGCTAGTTAGATGTAATATGTAATTAAAAAATGTATACATTTGAGAAAAATTTTGCCCACTGTATTCCAAGAGATTCCTTGATTCTATACATCGTAGTGGAGCATCATCCAAATGCCACATGTTGTGGGGGCCATGGAGAGCAGGTCCCTGTTGTCACTGAGCCCAGAGTCACAGTGTCACTGTCACCCAGGGAGTGGGGGAGCCGAGAGGGCTTACAACACACAGGATTCTTCCACTGAAATTATGAAAACATTAATGCAACTGTTTTCTTCACAGTCAGATATAATTAGTTGTGCTCAAGAAGTGGAAATGATGATAAGACAGTTAGGAGCCCAGATGGAACAATTGAAAATGACTGTAAAGGCAAAGACAGCTGTCCCAACCTCACAAGTCTTCGTAAGTATTTGTCACCAACCCTTTTTTCTTAAATGGTACTAGGAATAAAACCCAGGGCAAGCTTATGCTAGGGAAGTGCTCTACCACTGATATACAGTCCTGGCCTTTGATTTATTTTATTTATCTGTTTGTCTGTTCGTCTATTTCTTTGCATCCTTTTTTTTTTTCTTTTGCCAGTCCTGTGGCTTGAACTCGGCCTGAGCACTGTCCCTGAGTTCTTTTTGCTCAAGGTTAGCACTACCACTTGAGCCACAGTGCCACTTCTGGCTTTTTCTGTATATGCGGTGCTGAGGAATCAAACCCCAGGGCTTCATGTATGCAAGCAAGGCAAACACTCTTATCACTAGGCCTCATTCCCAGCCCTATCTGTCTGTCTGTATAATTAATGCTGATCCTGGGGTTTGAACTCAGGGCCTGGGTGCTGTCTCTGAGATTTTGTTCAAGCTAGTACTCTACTACTTGAGCCACAGCTCCACTTCTAGTTTTTTTTTGGTGGTTAATTAATTGCAGATGTGTCTCGCTCACTTACCTGCATAGGCTGACTGAATTTTGCCCCTGAATAGCTAGGATTACAGGCTTGAGCCACCAGCACCTGGCCTTACGGGATTTAGAACTCACTATATAGTCCAGGCTTGCCTCTAACTCATGATCCTTCTGGCTCTGCCTTTTGAGCACTGGGATTACAGGTGTGCATATGGGATAACTTTGTATAGCATAACTTTGATCTTAAAAGCAAACTTTTTAAAAAGTAGAACTTAGATATAGAATAAAGTAGAATTTTGATATAGGAAACCATTTCACAGACAACGTGGTACATCTTTGCAGCTTTTGTTGCAGTAAATATTTGAGGTAAAATGCAAAACGAAATATGCAAGTTTGAAAATACCGCAAATTTTCAAATTCAATACTTTGGTAAGTAAAAAGCAACATGGTTCAGGTGAACATAATCTGTGGAAAAATGAATTAGGGATATCTGACAAGAATTGCCTTTCTCACCACCAAGCAAAACAAAATTCTCTGAAATAAAATACAAGTTTCTTTTCTTTTTTTTTTCCAAATAAGTTTATTTTCTTATAAATCGAATTTCTATCTAGAGCCTACTATGTAATTTCACTTAGAAAGGATGAGTTTCTTTGTGAAGGACAACTATGCTTATTTTTACAATATATTTTTTATTATTATAGAGGTGGTGTACAGAGGGGTTACAGTTATATGTCAGGTAATGAGTACATTTCTTTTTGAGCCATGTCACCCCTTCCCTCTCTGACTCCCAGTTTATCCCTCTCAGTTTTTCTCTTCCACCCCACCCACAAGATGTACAGTTCATTTTCCACATAGTGTCTAATGAGTACTACTGTTGTATTTGTTCACCTTTGGTTCTACCTTTTCTGTGTTCCCATCATCCTCCCAATGACAAACTACAAAAAAGTCAAAAGACAACACAAACAGCAGCAACAACAAAAATCTATTGTTTTCTTTTTTTGGAGTTTATTTCATAAAATATCATTTTATATGATCAGCTACATATAGCTGTTGACCCTCTGTGATCCACTCCTATGAATATCCTTTTTGGTCTCACCATGTGAATGTCTAGAGGCCTGCATAATTTATTGTTTCCCAGTGTATTTTTATCCATATAGTGTGTTTACTTGTAGATTTATAGGTACATTCTAGTTACCACAAATAATGGAAATCATGCAGCCTATGGGTTTGGGGATCTGACTAATTTCGTTTAATGTATTTTTTTCTGTCTTTCTGTTTCCTTATGAATGGTACAATATCATTCTTTCTGATGGAAATGTAGAATTCCATTATGTATATATACTATATTTTCTTGATCCATTCATCCACTGAGAGGCACCCTGTACCAGAATCAATTCTAAATGGACCAAAGACCGTAACGTAAGACCAGATACCATGAAAATATTACAGGAAAGGACAGGGAAAACACTAGGGCTCATTGGCATGGGTCAAAACTTCCTAAGTAAAGATTCAGAATCACAACTCATTAAAGAAAGACTGGATACATAGGATCTCATCAAACTGAAGAGTTTCTGCATAGCAAAGGACATAGCTAGCAAGATAAATAGGAAGCCTGACGAATGGGAAAAGATTTTTTTTTTTTTTTACCAGCTATGCATCAGACAAGGGCCTCATATCTAAAATATACTTAGGGCTCAAAAAATTAAACCCCTCAGAAATACTCTCAAAAGAAATCAACTACCCAATTAATAAATAGTTTAAAGACTTAGAGAGATACTTTTCAGAGGAAGAAGTAAGAATGACCAATAGACACATGAAGAAATAAATGTTCAACATCTCTGGCCATAAAAGAAATGCAGATCAAACAAGAGTGAAATTTCATTTCACCCTAGTAAAAATGACCATTATCAAGAAAACCAGCAATAACAAATGCTGGCAGTATGGCCAAAAGAGAACTCTACTACACAGTTGGGAGTGTAAACTTACTCACCCACTCTAGAAAGCAGTATGGAGGGTCCTGAAAAGACTAAACATAGAGTTTCCCTATGATCTAGCAATCCCACTCCTGGGTATTTAGTCAGTGGAACACAAACATCACACTAAAGTAACCAGCACAACTGTGTTCATTTCAGCATTGTTTACCATAGCCAAGATATGGAATCAAGTGTAATTATTTTTACAAAGCTGGGTGCTGATGGCTTTGAAGTCAGCCTGGGGAATAAAAGTTTGTGACACTCTTCTCTCCGGTTAGCAGCAAGCCAGAAGTGGAGTTGTGGCTTGAGTGGTAGAGTGCAAACCTTGAGTGAATAAAGCCCTAGGTCTAAGCCCCAGTACCTGGACACATGCGCTCACGCACACACACACACACACACACACACACACACACACACACACACACACAAATAAAATGACTTATTTTTTTTCACACATTACATTGTGGGTTATTTTTCTCTCCCTCAGCCCATCTTCATTGCACTGGCCAACCTTTGGACCAGCTTTCAGGATGAGACGGTTTTGATTAGTGTCTTCAGTAACCTGACCACACACCTGGAGCCATTCCTGGGCACTCATGAACTTCTCTTTCCTGACAAAATCATACAAGAACTTCTTGAAGGTGTGACTGTGAAGACGGATGTGTACAGAATCAAAGAACACATGGGTAATGAAGGCCACCCATCATGCCTCCTCCTATGTAGAAATTCTCTAGGATAAGCTCACTTTTTCTTTAATATTTCCACATTATAGGTTTCTGAGAAAGCACTGATTGTCTCTCTTGGTTGTAAAATATTACTGTTCATTATGTGGCAAGCACAAAGTATGTAAACTTTAATCTAGCAATGACCATTCTGAATGTTATTTTTCATATTTTGGTGAATAATGATTATATACATGTATTAGCAGTAGTATTATTTTGGTGGTGTTAAGATTTGAACTCAGGGCATTGTGCTTGATAGGCAGTTATCCTGCCACTTAATTTATACCTCCAGCCTTTTTTGCTTCTTATAAGGTATGACAAACAAATTCCAGTATGGGCCTCCAATTGAGATCCTTCTGTCTCGGCCTAGATGTCATAAGAGACATGAGACATTACACCCAGTCTCTAGATGTTTTATTCTTGATGTGTATGTAGTAGAAAAGGATATTAATCCTAGTTAGAAATAAAGCCCTAGTTTTCTTTTTCTTTTCCTTTTTTTTTTTTTTTTTTTTTTTTGCCAGTCCTGGGGTTTGAACTCAGGGACTGAGCACTGTTCCTGGCTTTTTGCTCACTTTACCTCTTGAGCCACAGCACCACTTCCAGCTTTTTCTCTTTATATGGTGTTGAGGAATTGAACCCAGGGCTTTCTGTATTCTAGGCAAGCACTCTACTGCTATGCCACATTGCCAGCCCCAAGCCCTAGTTTTCTAGAATGCCATTTGCACAGTATTTACCTCAGATCAAGTTAAGAATTATAAACCATATATTGTCCCTATAAATTAGTTAAGCCTATGTTAGACTCTTCACAAGATATACTGATTCTTATAGATAGTCTGCCTTTATTTTTAAAAAAATATTTATTTTTATTTTATTTTTTATTTTAATTTTTTGGCCAGTCTTGGAGCTTGGACTCAGGGCCTGAACACTGTCCCTGGCTTCTTTTTGCTCAAGACTAGCACTCTGCCACTTGAGCTATAGCGCCACTTCTGGCCGTTTTCTATATAGGTGGTACTTGGGAATCAAACTCAGGGCTTCTTGTATAAGAGGCAAGCACTCTTGCCACTAGGCCATATTCCCAGCCTAGGTTGCCTTTATTATTTAATATTTATTATTATAAACTTTTTATCCTTTTGGTCTTTTCTATCTTAAGAACAAATCAAAATTCATGAGAAATGCCAAAGGAGAATCTGGACCTTCAGTTATTACCTAAAATTAAAGTTTTTCAGACTATGAAATTAGATAATATGTCACTTTGCTTTTCAAATCGTATTTTGGTAAAAATAGAAAAATGTGGCAATGATTCCCTTTCTTATGTATTTACATATTGAAATATATATCCCTAAATCAGAGACTCAAAAGTATCTTGTCAGTTCAGGATTTTTTTTTTTTTTTTTTTGGCCAGTCCTGGGCCTTGGACTCAGGGCCTGAGCACTGTCCCTGGCTTCCTTTTGCTCAAGGCTAGCACTCTGCCACTTGAGCCACAGCGCCACTTCTGGCCGTTTTCTGTATATGTGGTGCTGGGGAATCGAACCCAGGGCCTCATGTATACGAGGCAAGCTCTCTCGCCACTAGGCCATATCCCCAGCCTCAGTTCAGGATTTTGATACTATTTCACTTTCTTACAACTGCATGTGTAGGGGGAAAAAAAAAAAAAAAGCAAGAGCGAATCTGAAAATGTAAAGGGCTGAGGGTCTGGCTCAGATGTTATGGTGTTTATCGTAAGTGTAAGGTTCTGAGTGCAAGCCCCAGTACTCCCAGAAAACAAGCAAGGAGAAAAGACAGTAAGTGTAAGCAACTGTGAAATGAAACGGCACAGTGGAGGTCACCGCATCCACAGCAATGAGCTCTGCCCTGTTCGATTACCAGGGTCATTCACTCACAACTTCTGAGATTTAGATGTCCTATCTTGATGTCAAATCCCACCATCATCAGAACTTTGTATTCAGTAAAACACTGTCAGTGTATTCTCTTGTGAATTTTAAGAGTGCCAACTCTGTGTGTGCATGTGCCGGTACCAGGGTTTGGACTCAGGGTCTTGTGCTCTTTCTCACCTTGCTTGCTTGGCTGGTACTCTACCACTTGGGTCCTATCTTCAGCTCTGGCTGACTTGGAACCGTGCCCCCCAGGTCTCAGCCTATCTAAGATTCTAGGCATGAGCCACTGGTACACAACTGCAATGTTCTTCTGAAATCCTTTAATTCACACCTGTGTAACTTATCCTTGGTAGAAGCCTTGAGCATATCCAGGTAAACTCTGAGATGTATTTTTCCAGGTTATGTATTAATTTCCAGTTGTAGCCATAAGGTTGTTTGTAGGTCTACTGTTTGTGTTTAGAATCAGGCACAGAAATGTAAGTGGTACTGTAAAAATTAAGAATCTTGGGGGAATAATGTTTTCTTAATATATTATTGTTTGTGTAAAACATAGTCTCATGAAATAAGTAAACTAATAGATATGAGGAAGAATTTTTTAATGTAATAAGAAAAATTATGTTACTTTAATAAAAATCAAGTTAATAACACATTTCTTTGCCTCCTTCTGTTTAAGACATTCTCTACTATTTTTTGAGATTCAGTGTCCTAACATGTAAGCACGTTGTCATCTAGCATTTTGTTAAGAACTCTACTATCTTGAAGAAGTTTCTCAAAGAGCCTCTTCTTTGTGTCCATTCTGAAGTAAAGGTCTACTTCCCTGCTTTTTTTTTTCCAGCAAGTTATGTTGATCTTGGAAAGTCAATGTGGTCGTTTGTAGTTTGTTATGGAGGGTTGAGGGACTAGGGTTGGAACTCAGTTTGTGTTGTTTTCCTGGGGACTAGCCCAGGACTGTGGTCTTTTTACCTCTACTTCCAGTATAGTTAGTATCACATACCACATTGCCAACTTATTGAAATGAGGGGTCTTACTAATTTTTTGCCCAGGCTAGTTTTGAACCTTGATCTTCCCAATCTCTGCCTCCTGAGTACCTGGGATTACAGGTATGAATCAACATGCCTGGCCCTCATTGGTATTTCCTTGAATAAACAGCTCCACCAGAAATCTGTTTTTTAAATTATTGTTATTATCTTTAAGTAGTTGTGAAAAGGAGTTGCCATTCATATCAGTTTATGAATACAGTGCATCTTAATCTATATTACCTCTGTCATTATTCTTCCCCATTCTAACTCTACCCCTCCTATCCATTTTCTTAATTTTGTAGGATATGCATTAAATTTTATGACTATACTCTTCCTTTCTTTCTTCTCTTCATTCATCTACTCTTTCCCCTATGTGTTTCCTGGTATTCATTTTATTGGGCTGTGAGTTAGCTTTTCTAAGGAAGTATACCATTTGAACTATTACTTGAAAATAACCATACTGCAGTTAATACATCTATGTACACTTGCATAGAGCCCTGAAGAATTTGCTAGTATACTTATAAATTAGTGCTAGCTTTCACATATGAGAGAAAACATTGTCTTTTGCCTCTCTGGGCCTGACTGACTTCAGTTAACATGATTTTTTTCTAAGTCCATTGATTTCTTACAAATGATGCAGTATCATCTTTCTAATAGATAAGTAAAATTCCATTGTGTATGTATACCATATTTTCTTGATCCATTCTTCCATCAAGGGGCATCTGCACTGATTCCATGCCGTGGCTGTGGTGAATAGTGCCACAATGAATATGTTGTGCTAGTGGCTTTACTGTATCCTGATTTTGGATTCATACTCAAGAGTGGAATTGCTGGAGCATAGAATAGTTCTATGTTTAGTCTGTTTAGGAATTCCTGTACTGCTTTCTGAACAAGTTTACATTCCCAGCAACAGTGTATTAGGGTACTCCCCCCCACCCTCTACCCATCCATGCCAGCATCTGTTTGTTTGTTTTTCAGGTCTGGGCCTTGAAGACTGGGCCTGGGAGCTGTACCTAAGCTCCTTTTTCATTTCCCTTATGGCCAGAGTTGTTGAGGATTTCTTCTTGTGTCTATTAGCTTTTGTACTCCTTCTGAAAAGGCTCTATTTTGCTCATCTACCCATTTATTAATCAAGTTGTTGATTCTTTGAGGGTTTAGTTTCTTAAGCACTCTGTATATTCTAGATACTGGGTTAATATTTGATGTATAGCTGGCAAAGATCTTCTCACATTTTGTAGGCTATTTAGCTTGATAAATAGACAATAGCTTGTCCTTTGCTGTGAAGAAACTTGTGAGTTTGATACAATACCATGTATCAATTCTGTCCTGGAGCTTTACTCAGAAAGTTCTTGCCTGTGCTAAGAAGTTGTACAAGTCTTACACCTAAGTCTTTGATCCATTTTCAACTGATATTAGTACAAGATGACAAAACAGGGATTTGGTTCCTTTTTCCACACTGGTATAGAAGCTGTCTTTTTTCCATCCTATATTTTTGGCTCATCAAATGATGGCTATGAGTCCTCCCAAATGTTAGATATGTATAGGTCTGTGGCTTTATTTCTGGGTCTTTCATTTTGTTCCAAGATCTTTGCAGCTGTTTTTGTGCCAGTACCAAGCTGTTTTCATTACTATACCTCTTGTAGTAAGAGTTTGAAGTTTGGAATTGTTATACCTCCAGCACTACTTTCTCTGTGCAGGATTTCTTTTGTGATTCATGGCCTTTTATGGTTCCTTTTGTGATAGTAATGGGGCTTAAACTCAGGTTGTGGGTGCTAAAACTAAACTTTTTTGCTCAAAGCTTTTGTTCTACCACTTGAGGCACAACTCCACTACTGGCTTGTGTGTGTGTGTGTGTGTGTGTGTGTGTGTGTGTGTGTGTGTGTTTAATTAGAGACAAGAGTCTCAAGTACTTTCGTGTCTGGGCTAGCTTCAAACTGCAATCCTCAGATCTTAGCCTCCTGAGGTATGAGTCACTGGTGCCCAGCTAAAAATCTGGCTTTGTATCAAGGGTCTCTCAAGCACAAAAAGTACAAAGCAATAAAAAGCTAATGTTTGTAACAAAGTACTACTGATTGATTCTCAATGAATGCAAATTTTCCTACTCTCATTTTAGAGGAAAGAGTACCTTCAGTGGACTTCAGGAAAATGGAATGGCTTTTTCCAGAAACCACAGCAAATTTTGACAAATTGTTAATTCAGTATCGAGGATTTTGTGGATACACATTTGCTACAACAGATGGTCTTCTCCTTCCAGGTATGTTACTGGAAATAATGCTGCTGCTCCTCTGTGCCGAGCACTCGCTGTAACTCACTGCTTGATGCTTTAAAGCTTCCTGGGATTCGATGGTGAACTGGAAAAGATGCCACCATGTGTCCATGTTGGAGGTGCACACAGGACAACCTGGTACCCTCACGCGATTGCAAGTGATAAGTGACAGCATGTATATGTACAGCTTGAGTGTCCCTCATCCACAGTACTTGGGACCAGATAGGTTCCAGATATTAGAGTACTCTGAGTTCTGGAATATTTGCTGATTCATAATGAGATATGTTGGGGATGGGGCTCTAATCTTAACAGAATTCATTTACATTTTATATACATGGGATATGCAGAGCCCAGATATTACACAATATTTGTAATGCACCTGTGTTTTGACCAGGACCCATCACACAAGGTCAGGTGTAGACTTTTCTACTTACGACATCATCATGTAGGCACTCAGAAAGTTCCTGATTTGGGTTACCTCACAATTCACAGTAGGGATGCTCAGCCTTGTGCCAGTAGCTCATGTCTGTAATCTTTGCTGCCTGCCCAGCCCCGGCAGCAAAGTCCTCAAAGCCCTCCATCTCCAGGGGAAAAAATGCTGGTTAAATTGGAGGTAAATCTCTCACACACTTCCCTGTCTGAGCTGTGAGCCTCAGAGCTTAGCCTCCTGAGTAACTAGAATTACAGGTAGCAGCCACTGGTGTCTAGCCTGGTCAACTGTGTTTCTAAGAGAGGAAAAGACAGAGAAAGGACATGCCAGGCTTCAGAAGGGTTGCAGAATCCTGACTACTTTATTTCTGTTTACGGAAGCCTTTTTACTACATGGTTTTTAGGCAGCAGCACCTGCATGATCTCAGGGTCATTTTGTAGGACTTCCCTCCTCCCTCTCAGCATGCAGACCACTCGGCGTACATCCTCAGGTGACATTGTGGCTTGCCCCCAGTCGCTGTGCTTTTCAGATGACTCTATCACTTCACTGCCTACCACTCTTGTCTTGGCTCTCTCTGCTCCAGCCACTACCCTTGCCATTCATGAACCTCTGGCACCTGTGATTCCCCTGGAGGAAAGCTCTACCCAAGTCGCCCATTGTCTGTGCTGTCACCTTAGCCAACCTTCCTTAGCCACCCAGTTTAAAGCATCAATCTCCCATTATTCCTTTTGCTGTGTGTTTAATTTACCTTATTTAATACTTACTTTTTCTCTGGAGCCATGGTAAATCTTTGGCCTGTAATATATTTGTGATTTGGTGACAGCAGAGTCTTTGTTTTTTTTTTTTCGGTATTGTTAGTGCCAAGAATAGGGTAAATAAACTATTTGCTGAATAATGAATGAATAAACAAGTTAAATAGTATTGTTTCTTGAATAATATGCTCAAATTATGGATATGTAATAAGCCATAGTGTACTCAGAATCATTTTACAATGAGGAATATTTTGTAACATGCAAAATTGCATTTTGGAAAAGATATCTCATTTTTGTAGTTCTTAGAGTTAATTTTGTTTTGTTTTGGGTTTTTTTTGCCAGTCCTGGGACTTGAACTCAGGGCCTGAGCACTGTTCCTGGCTTCTTTTTGCTCAAGGCTAGCACTCTACCACTTGAGCCACAGTGCCACTCTTTTTTTTTTTTTTTTTTTTTTTTTTTTTTTTTTTTTTTTGCCAGTCCTGGGCCTTGGACTCAGGGCCTGAGCACTGTCCCTGGCTTCTTCCCGCTCAAGGCTAGCACTCTGCCACTTGAGCCACAGCGCCGCTTCTGGCCATTTTCTGTATATGTGGTGCTGGGGAATCGAACCTAGGGCCTCGTGTATCCGAGGCAGGCACTCTTGCCACTAGGCTATATCCCCAGCCCCCACAGTGCCACTCTTTATATGTGGTGCTGAGGAATTGAACCCAGGGCTTCATGTATACAAGGCCAGCACTTTACCACTAGGCCATATTCCCAGCCCTTAGAGTTATTTTTTTAATCCCTTAATAAGTAGAAAAATCTCTGAAATGAATAAGTGGTTTTTCATAAAGGATCTGTAACATCTTTTATTTGGAAAATGGGGAGGAGTTTTACAAAAATAAAAACGTGGGCTGGGGATATAGCCTAGTGGCAAGAGTGCCTGCCTCGGATACACGAGGCCCTAGGTTCGATTCCCCAGCACCACATATACAGAAAACGGCCAGAAGCGGCGCTGTGGCTCAAGTGGCAGAGTGCTAGCCTTGAGCGGGAAGAAGCCAGGGACAGTACTCAGGCCCTGAGTCCAAGGCCCAGGACTGGCCAAAAAAAATAAAAAAATAAAAAAAAAATAAAAAAATAAAAACGTACGCTGGTCATGATGGCTCATGACTGTAATCCTAACTACTTAGGAGGTGGATATAGTAAGATTGTGGTTTGAGATCAGACTGGGCAAAAAAAGTTTATGAGAGCCCCAACTCAATAGAAAAAGCTGGGTTGGTAGACCAAGCTTGCCATCCAAGCTACAGCAGGAAGTAAAATTAGGAGGCTGTAGTCCAGGCCAGTCAGGGCAAAAAGCAAGACACTCTCTCAAAAATAACCACAGCAAAAAAAGGCTGGAGGTGTGTATCAGGTAGAACACCTGCCTAGCAAGCGTGAAGCCCTGAATTCAAATTTCAGTACTATCAAAATAAAATAAAAATCTAAAAATACAATTAACTTCTATAAACATCACATTTACCACTTAATAATATGAATAACTAGAAACCGATATGTTAGCAAAATAAAAAAGAATGATATATTAAAAGTAGAGCATATAGGCAGCGATATAGCTTAGTATTAAAGCACTTGCCTATCATGACCAAGGCTCTGTGTTTGATCCCATCTAGACAGACAGACAGACAGACACACACACACACACACACACACACACACAGAGAGAGAGAGAGAGAGAGAGAGAGAGAGAGAGAGACTCCTAAAACAAACAAACCCAAGCCAGGACTGCAAAGGAATGGTTCCATGGGTTGTGATAAACAGAATCACTTAATAATACATAGAATAAAACATAGAGTCACTTAATAATACACCCTTGGGTCAAGTGGGGTGCTCAGCCACCAGCACCAGCACCAAAATTAGTAGCCGTAGTTGTTGTAATAATGATAACAAATAATGCTATCTCAAACCTAATTCAATTGTTTTTCAGGAAACCCAGCAATTGGAATTTTGAAATATAAAGATAACTATTACACTTTCAATACCAGAGAAGCTGCATGTAGATTTGCAGACAATCCTGAAAATTTTATTAATTTAATTAAAGAAAAGGCCAAGAAGAATGCAGAGTTAATCCAGCTACTGGAACTTCACCAGCAGTTTGAGACCCTCATTCCATATTCACAGGTAAGCAAGCTCAATGCTTTAAGAATATATCACATTTAAAAGTGTGGTTTGGTCAAAAGATACATTCTGAAACCAGACACTGGTGGCTCACACCTGTAATCCTAGCTACTCAAGGGACTGAGTTCAGAGCATAATGACTTGAAGCCAGCATGGGCCAAAAAGTCCATGAGACTCTTATCTGCAGTTAACAAAAAAAAGAGTGGAAGTATGGCTCAAATGGTAGAGCACCAGCCTTAGTGAAAAAGCTAAGGGACAGAGACCAGGTCCTGAGTTCAAGCCCCAGTACCAGTACCAGGAAAAAAAAATCTATAGAATGCTTCCCATGTGCAGACGGAAACAAGGACAGAGGAGGGTCTTTGTTCAGGAAGGATTCACATCTGAAGATGAACCCATGCTAAATGAATGTACAAATGAAAACAACATTTGAAATAAAATTGCTGAGTTAAAGACAAACAATCCGAAGGATAAAGGCATTGTTTAGTTAAATAATTAAAGCCACAACATTTCTGGATCCAAATGATGGAACTACAGTGTTTCTATATCTCAAATTAAAGAAGTTCACTTAGCATGGATAACATGGAGTAAGAAAGCAACTAACCAGGCCTAAACTGGAGCATGTGGAAAGGCCACAGCACGGACCTAAGATGTGTTCAGTGTGCACCGGTGCCCTGTTCTTAATTCACCTATCAGATGTTTAGTACTGGACCTACTGTGTGCCAGACATGATTCCTAGTGTGGGAGTCAGTGAGAACTGAGAACACAGACCATGCCCTGCCTCAGTCTCATCCACAGGCTCTGTGCTCCTCCTGTCTCTCACAGTCGGCCCTCACTTTTAGTTGGGTGGTCTGTCTGTTTCTTTGCATTTCTCTTTTTTAATTTTTTAAAATTGTTATTATAAAGATGATGTATGAAGGGGTTACACTTACATAAGTCAGGTTATGAGTATGTTTCTTTTGGGACAATGTCACTCCTTCCTTCTCTTTCTCCCAGTTTTTCCCTCCTGTCCCTACCCACAAGTTGTATAATTCATTTCAACATAGTGTCTAGTGAGTATTACTGCTGCATTTGTTCAACCTTTATCCCTCCATTTCTGTGCCACCTTTACCCTCCCAAAGACAGATAAGTGAGCAAATAAGATAAAAAGAAAACAAAAACAGCAACATTTTATTTCCTGGAATTCATTTTTATAAATATTATTTTATATGATCAGAGGCTCATAGCTATGGCACCTTTGTGTTTCTTCCCTAAGAGTATGCTTCTTTGGTCTCATTGTGTGTGAATGCCCAGGGTCCTGTATAATTTATCATGTCTTGGTTTCTTTTAGATCTAGCTTCTGCATAAGAGTTTGGCTTACCTCACCTAACATGATTTGTTCTAGGTCCATCCATTTCCTTGCAAATGACATAATATTATTCTAATGGCCATGTAAAGTTGCATTGTATATAGGTACTACATTTTCCCTATTTTCATCTATTGTAGGGTAACTGGATGAGTTCCTCTCTTTGAACTCTAAAAGTCATTTTGAAATGTGTGGTTTAAAATGATTATTGCTGGGCTGAGAATGTGGCTTAGTGGGAGAGTGCTTGCCTAGCGTGCACGAAGCCCTGGGTTTGATTCCTCAACACCACATAAGCGGAAAAAGCCAGAAGTGGTGCTGTGGCTCAAGTGGTAGAGGGCTAGCTAGCCTTGAGCAAAAAGAAGCCAGTGACAGTGCTTAGGCCCTGAGTCCAAGCCCCAGGACTGGCAAAAAAATAAGTACATAAAATCAAATGATTATTGTTTTTGTTGTTGTTGTTGTTGCTGTTTTTTTATCTGAGGCTGGGTTTTGAACTTGGCACCTGACACTTTCATTTATTGGCTGGCATTCTACCAACTGAGCCACACTTCCAAACCCATATTGCTCTGTGTGTATGTGTGTGTTGAAACTATGAAGCTGGTATTTTGGTACCATTAAGCCAGCCTGCAGAGTCAAGCAGTAGTTGTACGGTCCAGCTGGCCACCGAGGGGCACAGAGAGCCTTCATAGCTCATGGGGGAGGGGAGCAATGACTTAGTGTGTAGGCTTGGTGTGGGAAGGAACTGTAGTGGTCAGGACCCTGGACAGCACAGGTGCCACTGTTCTGAGATTGTGCTGCTGGTTAGGTGATCCCACACATACTTCTAGTTCCTCCTGTTGTGGCAAGACATCAACTTTGTCTTTTAGTATCCTTCCGTGTGGAACAAAAAGGTAGGTTTATGAACTTTGCCTAAACTGATAGGTTATTCTCAAAGTGATTACCCATAATTCTGCTGGCACATACCTGGGTTTGTAATTTTTGACAATTTGGCAATGTTTGTTATTTTATCATGCAGTTTTATTATGTAGTTTTCTGATAATGAAGTTCAACATCCCCTCCCTTTTTTCCTTCGTTCCTTCGTTCCTTCCTTCGTTCGTTCGTTCGTTCCTTCCTTCCTTCCTCTTTTTCTTTCTTGGTACTGGGATTTGAACTATCAGAGCCTTGTACTTAATTGGCAGGTACTCTACCACTTGAGCCATTTTTCCAGCTCTCAATATTATAAAACATTCTAATGTTATATCTTTTTATATAGTGATCTCATTTTCCTAACATAATTTACTGAATAGTGTGTGCTTTTCCCCACTGAATATGACGCATGCCAAGTATACTAACAGTTCATATTAAGTAGGTCTGTTCCCAGTCTCTCTAATCTGTCCCATTGGTCTATCTTTGTGTCTTTGTGGTGATGTTGCTCTGTTGTAATTAATATTGCTTTGTAATACAGGTGTTCCTTGTTGTATGTAGAGGTTGGGTTTTAGAACATTTCTTGCATACCAGAATCTGAGGCTGCTCAAATCCTTTACATAAAACAATAGTGCTTTACATATGACTTACACATATTCTCACACATACTTAAATCATCTCTACATTAGGTATACTGCCTAATACAATGTAAATACTATGAAAATGGTTGTTACTTTGTTTAAAGAATGACAGCAAGATAAAAGCCTGTACAAAGCCTGCAAAATAGTTTGTGTTCAAAACAAACTATTTCTATTCTTCAGTTGGTTGAATCCAGAGCCCCAGAGATATGAATGTTTCTTAACAAATTAACCATGTTGTCCCCAAATCATGTGGGATTTCAACTGGAATTGTATTAAACTAGTAAAATGATATGTAGATGTATTTGTAATTTGTATGCAATAAACTTGTTTTCATAAAATATCCTTTATTTGGATATTTCCTATTGTTATTATATCAGTTATAAAACTTCACCACTTAGTGATATTTTATACTTTAATGGAAAACAGTAGTTGAGATCAGTGGGGGTTTTTGTTTTTGTTGTTGTTGTTTGCCAGTCCTGGGCCTTGAAGTTGGGGCCTGGCTCTGTTCCTGAGCTTATTTTGCTCAAATCTATTGCTCTGCCACTTGAGCCATAGCTCCACTTCTGGCTTCCTGCTGATTAATTGGAGATCCTGCCCAGGATGGCTTGGAACCACAATCTTCAGATCTCAGCCTCCTAAGTAGCTAGGATTACAGGTATGAGCTGAGCTCTGGCTGAGATAAATATTTGTTTTTTTTAATTTTTTTTAAAAAGATTTTTTTATTATCTTTAAGTAGTTGTACAAAGCAGTTGCCATTCACCAAGGCAGTTTATGAATACAATGCATCTTCATCAATGTCACCCTTCTCAACATTCTCACCCACTTCCCATACTTTTCCTCATTTTATGACATGTAGTGGATTTTTTTTTTGCAATTTGACAAAGCAGTTTATGTGTATAGTACATCTTGATCTGTGTCATCACCTCAATATCTTCACCCCTCTTTGACCCACCTTACCCCTCAATTCCATGTTATATCTGATGAATTCTTGCCTGCATTCTCCCCCTTCCCCTTTCATTCTTCTGCCCCATTCCCCTTGGCCCCACACTCCCACTTGCAAGTACCCATTCTTGATGCTTATTTTGTTGGGCTTTGACTTAGTCTTTTTAAAAAATTATACTATTTGCGCTCTCTATAGCCTATTACATTTCAATTCATTCATTTGTAACCCCTTGCTTATCATCCAGTATGTTTACTTGTATATTTATAGGCCCATTTGAGCTACCACAAATGAAGGAAATCGTGTAATCTATGTTTCTCTCAGTTTGGCTTACTTCACTTAATACAATTTTTTCCATCTTTCCATTTTTCTTTTTTTCTTTTTTTTTTTTTTTTTTGGCCAGTCCTAGTCCGTGAAATCAGGGCCTGACCACTGTCCCTGGTTTCTTTTTTGCTCAAGGCCAGCACTATGCCACTTGAGCCACAGCACCGCTTCTGGCCATTTTCTGTATATGTGGTGCTGAGGAATCGAACCCAGGGCCTCATGTATATGAGGCAAGCACTCTTGCCACTAGGCCATATTCCCAGCCTCATCTTTCCATTTTTCAAACATTATGTATCAACAAGGTACTGGTGGGTTGTGTTTATAGTTTTAGCTACTGAGAAGGCCTATTTCTGAGGACCATGGTGGCAAACTGAGAGATTCTTAAACAGCCAAAAGTGGAACTGTGATTGATTCAAGTGGTAGAGTGATAGCTTTGAGCAAATAATTAATTAATTAATTTTTTTGGGCCAGTCCTGGGGCTGAGCACTGCCCCTGGCTTCTTCTTGCTCAAGGCTAGCACTCTGCCACTTGAGCCACAACACCACTTCCGGCTGTTTTCTATATATGTGGTGCTGGGGAATTGAACCCAGGGCTTCATGTATACGAGGCGAGCGCTCTACCGCTAGGCCACATTCCCAGCCCCAGCTTTGAGCAAATAAAAGCTAAGGGGGAGCTTTGAGTTCAAGCCCCAATTATTGCACACATGTATGTGCATGCAAACGTGTGTACACACACAAAATGATGTAGCAGTTCTGACCAAGTAAAATTAAAGGCTAAAAATAAAAAGTACACAGGGTAGAAATACATCATATTCAATGATAGTGTGTGTGTGTGTGTTTTTTTAACATGTGTTAGAAATACATCCTACTCAATAATAACTGTATGTGGAGGGGTAGTATTGGGCTTGAACTCATGCCTGAGCACTATCCCTGAGCATTTTGCTCAAGGCTAGCACTCTACTACTTGAACAAAGCTCCATTTCCAATTCATTGTTGGTTAATTGGAGATAAGAGTCCATGGACTTGCCTGCTCGTGCTGATTTTAAACCACGAGCCCCAGATCTGTCTCTTGAGTAGCTAGGATTACAGGCGTGAGCCACCAGCACCTGACTATAACTGTGTGTGTGTGTGTGTGTGTGTTTGTGTGTGTGTGTGTGTTCGTGTGTTTGCATGCAAGCACCTGTCCTAGGACTTAAACTCAAGGCCTTAGGATTTCTTTTTCTCATGGCTAATGCTCTACCACTTTAGCCACAGCTCCTCACCTGGCATTTTTGGTGATTAATTGGAGACAAGAGTCTCACCGATTTTTTGCCTATGCTGGTTTTGAACTGCAATCCTCAGATCTTAGCTCCCTGAGTAGGGAGCATTAGCCACTAATATTCACCTTAAAACTGTTAATTGTAAAATATATAAACCAAAATGGCTATAAAGTGCATTATAATTGTAAGTAAGTACCAAGTCTACAACAAGAAAACAAGTGTTGCCAGTTTACTCTCTCTTTCTTGGCACTGTGTGGATTTTGTGTTACTCTGTCTTTTGTCTCTTTCTTTGCCATTTATGTATCTATTTGTAAACAGTATATTTCTCCAAAATGACTTCCTTATGCTCATTTTCTATTAGTTGATTTTCTTCTTAGTATTTTTGTTTTGCTTTGTTTTTTTTTTTTACCAGTCGTGGGGCTTGAACTCAGGGCCTAAGCATTGTCCCTGGCTCCCTTTTGCTCAAGGCTAGTGCTCTACCACTTGAGCCACAGAGTCACTTCTGGCTTTTTCTATATATGTGGTGCTGAGGAATCGAACCCAGGGCTTCATGTATACGAGGCAAGCATTTTACCAGTAGGCCATATTCCCAGCCCCTCTTCTTAGTATTTTTTTAAAGTTTATGTTTTTTTTGTTTGTTTGTTTTTTTTGTTTTTGTTTTTGTTTTTGCCAGTCCTGGACCTTGGACTCAGGGCCTGAACACTGTCCCTGGCTTCCTTTTGCTCAAGGCTAGCATTCTGCCACTTGAGCCACAGCGCCACTTCTGGCTGTTTTCTGTATATGTGGTACTGGGGAATTGAACCCAGGGCCTCATGTATACGAGGCAAGCTCTCTTGCCACTAGGCCATATCCCCAGCCCCAAGTTTATGTTTTTTTTAATTAATTTTATTTTTTTCTTATTTATTGTCAAAGTGATGTACAAAGAGATTACAGTTTCATACATTAGGCATTGGATACATTTCTTGTACTGTTTGTTACCTCCTTCCTCATTCCCCTCTCCCCCCCCCTCCTTTCCCTCTCCCCCAATGGGTTGTTCAGTTGGTTTACACCAAACAGTTTCACAAGTACTGCTTTTGTAGTCGTTTGTCTTTTTATCCTGTGCCTCTCGATTTTGGTATTCCCTTTCATTTTCCTAGTTCTAATACCAGTATATACAGTTTCCAATGTACTCAGATAACATACAGTGATAGTGCAGGTACAACCACAGGAAGGGGATACAAGAGGATCATCAACAATAGAAGTTATGGTTTCACATGGCATGTTGAAAGTAATTACAACAGTGATATATCACTCGATTCCATAACATGGAATTCTTAGCATTATCTTATGGATTCATAGGGGCATAGCTATTAGGCTCTTGTGATCCTCTGTTACGACTAGCCTAAACCTGTGCTAATTATTCCCTATGAGGGAGACCATAGAGTCTATGTTTCTTTGGGTCTGGCTCACTTCACTTAGAATAATTTTTTCCAAGTTCTTCCATTTCTTTACAAATGGGGCAATGTCATTCTTTCTGAGAGAGGCATAAAATTCCATTGTGTATATGTACCACATTATCCTGATCCACTCGTCTACTGAGGGGCATCTGGGTTGGTTCCATATTTTAGCTATGACAAATTGTGCTGTGATGAACATTGTTGTGCTGGTGGCTTTAGTGTGTTCTTGTTTGTGGTCTTTTGAGTAGATGCCCAAAAGTGGGGCTGCTGGGTCATAGGGGAGCTCTATGTTTAGCCTTCTGAGGAATCTCCATACTGCTTGCCAGAGTGGCTGAACCAGTTTACATTCCCACCAACAATGAAGTAGGGTTTCCTTTTGGCCACATCCCCTCTAACATTTATTATTGTTAGAGAAAGATAGCCTCTTTAACAAATGGTGCTGGCAAAACTGGTTCAACACATGCAACAAACTAAAACTAGATCCTTATATATCACCTGCACCAAAATCAATTCCAAATGGATCAAAGACCTCGAAATTAAAACAGATACCCTGAAAACACTAAAAGAAGGACTAGGAGAAACACTTGGTCTCGTTGGCACAGGACGGAACTTCCTTAACAAAGACCCAGAAATGCTACAAATCAAAGAAAGGATGGACAAATGGGACTGCATCAAACTGTAGAGCTTCTGCAGGGCAAAGGACATAGCTCACAAGGTAAACAGAAAGCACACAGGTTGGGAAAAGATCTTTACCGGCCATACAATGAACAAGGCTTCATATCTAAAATATATGCAGAAATAAAAAAAAATAAATTCCTCCAAAACAAAACCTCAAAGAACCAACAGCACCCTCAACAAGTGGGCTAAAGACTTTAAAAGAGACTTCTCTGATGAGAAAATGAGAATGGCCAAAAGACATATGAAAAAGTGCTCTACATCACTGGCCATAAAAGAAATGCAAATCAAAACAACATTGAGATTCCATCTCACCCCAGTAATAATGTCCTATATCTTAGTATTTTTGTGGACAATTTTTTCAATAAAGATGTTTGGGAGATAAATTCTTTTCTTTTTTTCTTTTTTTTTTTTTTTTGGCCAGTGCTGGGCCTTGAACTCAGGGCCTGAGCACCGTCCCTGGCTTCTTTTTTGCTCAAGGCTAGCACTCTGCCACGTGAGCCACAGTGCCACTTCTGGCCATTTTCTGTATATGTGGTGCTGGGGAATTGAACCCAGGGCCTCATGTATACGAGGCAAGCACTCTTGCCACTAGGCCATATCCCCAGCCCCTAAATTCTTTTCTAATTGTAAGTTTTATGGGTTTTTTTCTCAGTTTATTGTTTACTTTGTCGTCTTTGGTTTTTGAAACTGGAGTGTGGCTATATAGCCTTGAACTTGAGACCCTCCCACCTAAGCCTCAACGGTGCGGGGATTATATGCATGTACTCCCCTGCCTGGCTTTGTGTTTTGTTTTGTCTTTCTTCACAGTACTAATGTAAGGCAGGTTCTTTATCACTGGAGCCATGTGCGCCTCCAGGCCTTTTCTGATTTTTGTTTTTTTTTTTTTTTTTTTGGCCAGTCCTGGGCCTTGGACTCGGGGCCTGAGCACTGTCCCTGGCCTCTTCCCGCCTGAGCCACAGAACCCCTTCTGGCCGTTTTCCATATATGTGGTGCTGGGAATCGAACCAAGAGCTTCATGTGTAGGAGGCAAGCACTCTTGCCACTAGGCTATATTCCCAGCCCCTTCTGGTATCTTTTGGTATACAAAAAGTCTTCAGTTTTTATGTATGATTTAGTATTCATTTTGTGTGTGATTTGAACATTTCATGTCTTTAGAAATCCTAATGGATCCTGAAATCACAAATGCCCTCTTACATTATTTTATTTATTTATTTATTAATTTTGCCAGTCCTGGGCCTTGGACTCAGTGCCTGAGTACTGTCCCTGGCTTCTCTTTGCTCAAGGCTAGAACTCTGCCACTTTAGCCACAGTGCCACTTCTGGCCATTTTCTATATATGTGGTGCTGGGGAATCAAACCCAGGGCTTCATGTATATGAGGCAAGCACTCTTGCCACTAGACCATATTTCCAGCCCTCGTACATTATTTTTTGAAATACGGATTTGCTTCTCATTGTGTATGGATGCGTAGAGTCCTATACAATTTATCATATCAAGATATATTTTAGATCTAGCTTCTGCATATGAGAGAAAACATATGTCATTTGTGTCTGAGCTTGGCTTACTTCACTTAACATTATTTGTTCTAGGTCCATTCATTTCCCTACAAATGACATACTATGCTTTCTAGTGGCTGTGTAGAATTCCATTGTATATAGATACCAGAGCAGCTGGGCTGTTTCTACATGGTGAATAGTGCAGCTATGAATATGAATGTGCAAGTGTCTCTATGGTATCCTGGATTGTGATGTTCTGGATAGATGCTCAGGAATGGTATGGCTGGGTCCTGGGATAGATCTATGTTTAGTTTTTTGAGGAACATCTAGAATGCTGTCTGTCATAAGTTTTGATACTTGGTAGAGTAGGTTCCCCCACATTTCTTTCTCCAAAAAGTCTTGGCTAGCTTCAGTGTTTAGCTTCATATAAAGTTTTATTTTTGTTTTTTGCCTGTCCTGGGGCTTGAAGTCAGGGCCTGAGCACTGTTCCCGTGGCTTCTTTTTGCTCAAGGCTAGCACTCTGCCACTTGAGCCATAGTGCCACTTCTGGCCTTTTCCATATATGTGATGCTTAGGAATCGAACCCAGGGTTTCATGTGTACAAGGCAAGCACTCTTGCCACTAGGCCATATTCCTAGCCCTAGCTAGCTTCACATAAAGTTGAGAAGTGGGGCTGGGGATATAGCCTAGTGGCAAGAGTGCCTGCCTCGGATACACGAGGCCCTAGGTTCGATTCCCCAGCACCACATGTTATACAGAAAACGGCCAGAAGCGGCGCTGTGGCTCAAGTGGCGGAGTGCTAGCCTTGAGCGGGAAGAAGCCAGGAACGTTGCTCGGGCCTTGAGTCCAAGGCCCAGGACTGGCCAAAAAAAAAAAAAAAAAAAAAGTTGAGAAGTATCTTGTCAAGTTCCACAAATACTCTCGAAAGAATTCAGGTTAAAAACACCTTGCATATCTGTAGATAAATAAGAGAAGAGTCAACATATTCACAACACTAATTCTCCCTTTTCAGAACTTCAATTCAGTTTTGTTTCTTTTTCCTTAGTAATGACTTGAATATCTTTTGGTAGAAATATTTCTAGAGGCTCCATGTTATTTGTTGTTACTTTTAAGTGCTTTTGATTTTTTTTTCTGGTCCTGGGACTTGAACTCAGGACCTGGGCTCTGTCCCTGAGCCTTTTTGTGCTCAAGGCTAGCACTCTACCACTTGAGTAACACACCACTTCTGGCTTTTTTTTTTGAGCAGTTTATTAGAGATAGAGTCTCATGGACTTTTCCTGCCAGTTCTGGCTTCGAACCATGATCCTCAGATCTCAGCCTCCTGAGTAGCTAGGATTATAGGCGTGAGCTACAGGCACCTGGTTATGCTGTTGATTTTTAGAATTGAGTTTTGATTATTGCTTCTATCTGGGGATGGTTAATTCTCTATATTGACCTTCTGCTTAGCAACTTTACTAAATTCTCTTATTAATTCCAGTAATTAGTATTTTGAGAGTCTGTTGATATTTTCAGTCTGCTAGTTTTTTTTAATAATATTAATGTGAGCAATCATCCTAGTTTTCTTCCCAGTTTTTATGCTTTCCTTTATTTTTAAATTTTTCTTTGAAACTTTTTTCTTTTGTAAAAAGAAATCCAGTTTCTTGCTTTATTTCAAGGGAAATGTTTGGAGGGACCTCATGGTGAGGAAAAACAATCAAGGATTGTAGATGCAGAGAGAAATTAGTTTTGAAATAGCGATATACAAAATGAATACTTGGAATCATTTTAAAAAGAAGACTCTTGGAAGAAAAACTTTTTAATTGTTGTTGCAGGTAGTATGAAGTTGAGATTGATCAATTCTAGAACAAACAGTAGATTTAACTGGAAGTAAATCCTGGCAGCAATTTAGTGTTCCAGATGGTTAGGCTGAGCTAGCTAGCACTGAGTGAAAAGGAAAGCCCATGAGGGACCTGGGATGATTCCTAGAGAAATATTACAATTTACATAACCAAACTGAATTGTTTTCATGTAATAAAGTTTTATATGGCAAAACATTAAAAAAAATCAGCACGGCAGTTTTCACAGCAATAGTGGCAGAGAAAATCTAAACACAGAAGCATTCATGCAAGATACAAGGCTCAACATGACTACCCTGTCCTCACATGTAAGACTGACTTGCTGCAGCTACCAAGGGAGAGAGCATCTACCAGCTTCCACTGGCATCCTCTTTGTGTGTGTGTGTGTGTGTGTGTGTGTGTGTGTGTGTGTGCGTGTGTGTGTGCGCACGCATGTGCATGGTCCTGGAGTCTGAATTCAAAGCCTTGCATTCTCACTCCTCCCCCTGCCCCACCATTTTGTGTGCCAATCCTGGGGCTTAAATAGGGCCTGGGCACTAACCTTGAACTTTTTTGTTCAAGGCTAGTACATAGCAATTTGATTCACAGCTCCACTTCTGGCTTTCTGGTAGTTAATTGAAGATAAAAGCCTCATGGACTTTCCTACCCAGGCTGGCTTCCAACTGTGATTCTAAGGTTTTAGGATTACCAGCATGAGTCACTGAGGGCTTGGCTGAGAATCACTTCTTTATTCTTGTACTGGTCTTGGGGCTTGAACTCAGGTCTTGGACACTTTCCCTAAGCTCTTTTGCTCAAGGCTATTATTCTGCCCCTTGAACCATAGATCCACTTCTGGTTTTCTGATGGCTAATTGGAGATAAAAATCCTCCATGAACTTTCCTACTCAAGGTGGTTTCAAATCATGGTCCTTAGATCTCAGCCTCTTGATTTTTTTTTGTCAGTCCTGGGCCTTGAACTCAGGGCCTGAGCACTGTCCCTGGCTTCTTCTTGCTCAAGGCTAGCACTCTGCCACTTGAGTCACTGCACCACTTCTGGCTGTTTTCTATATATGTGGTGCTGAGGAATCAAACCCAGGTCTTCATGTATACAAGGAGAGCACTCTTGTCATTAGGCCATATTCTCAGCCTCTCAGCCTTTTGAGTAGCTAGGATTACAGGCATGAACCACCCAGTGACTTTTTTTAAATTTTATTAATTAAATTTTGTTGACAAGGTGTTGTGCAAAAGGGGTACAGTTACATAATAGGGCAGTGAGTACATTTCTTGTGGTATCTCAAACCCTCGTTTTTCTTTCCCTTCCCTAGATCAGGTAGGCATATATACAATACCCAGTGTACCAAAATCATATACAGTAGCCACGTGGTGTACACCAAAGGGAATTCACCTAGAACTTTAAATATAACGTCAACAATAGAGTTTGCTTATCCTTGTCTTATATGATCACATATACACAGCTGTTGAGCTATTGTGATCCACTGAGAGGTCTATTTTAGTCCTTTTTATGTTTAGTAGTAGTTGTTTGGTTTTAGATACATAATGTAAGGTCGCTGACCCAAACCTGTGGAAATACCATTTGACAAGAAGTTTTTTGTTTCGCAGACATGGTCTCTACTGTTCCCCCCCCCCCCCAACATATATGAAGACCATGCCTCTTTGTTCTCTGTGTTCTAGGCTTGTCTCGCTCAACATTATTTGTTCAAGTTCTGACCATTTTCCTGAGAATACCAATATTTTATCATTTCTAATCGCTATGTAGTATTCCATTGTGTATAGGTACCACATTTTTTTGATCCATTCATCTGTAGAGGGGCATCTGGGTTGTTTCCATATTTTGGCTATTGTGAATTGTGCAGCGATAAACATGGATGTGCAGATGTCTTTTTGATATCCTGAGACCTGTTGTTCAGGATAGATGTCTAGGAGTGGTATGGCTGGGTCATAGGGTAGGTCTATGCTGAGCTTTTTGAGGAACCCCCATACTGTTCTCCAAAGTGATTGTACTAATTTACACTCCACCCAGTGACTTTTAAAATGTACTTTTCCTTCTCATAAAATATGAGATTGTTCTTTTGAATAAAAATGCCCACGAATATATATGTACTATGTCTTTCTATGTATCTATTGGTGTATGTATATATGTATGTATGTATGTATCTATGTATGTATATATGTATCTATCTATCTATCTATCTGTCTGTAATTTTGGAGGTATAATATGGCCTCTTGGCACATTAAGCTCCAAAGTTATTCCTATTATTTTCACTCTTCAGATTACCATCAAATTAATTTCTTTTTAAAATCCAGTTGTCAAATTTGTTCAAGTTGTACTGTAGTTACACATCATACATAGTTCTTTGTGATAAGAGTTAGAAATGTTGCTTGGGTTTAACATTCGGTTCTGTTTTATATAAAATTCTGATTCAGAAAGGTTGTTGCAGGAACTATTCCCAAACATTTAGACAGGGAAATTTACACTGGAGAAAATTTTAACAAAATTTCTTTAAAATTTTTATTGCAAGGTTATGTACAAAGGGGTTATAGTTAGAGTGCATGAATCAGGTAGTGATTTACATTTCCTCTTGAGCATAAAATGTCTATAAATTAGAAATATATCATTTACCATTGCCTTTGTCAATAAAATGGACCATCTTACTCTGACTTCAGAAATCTTTAGTGTTTCATCTCTAGGATGAAATCCAAACTCCATGGTTTGGCATTCAAGGCTTACTTGTCCTCCTCTCATTTCCCTCTCTTCCTACCCTGACCTCAGGGCCAGGGAAACAGAGTCATAACTGGTCTTAGACCTGCTCTACCTCCCTGCTCTTCTGTTTGTTAAAATCATGACTCTCCTGCAGATAAAATATGTGTTTAGGAGTATAATCAGTTCATGGATGAAATAGGTAGAAAATGCTAAGAACGGAAACATCCATGTACAGAAATATGCAAATAAATGTGCAAATAAAGACATGGGGAAAGGGAACTCAAGTGACAGAAGAGACTTCACTGTCTGTAGACAAAAAGTTACTTGACAGGAAGGGAAGAAAAAGTTGAGTGTGCTAAGCCTGCTGCAGTGAGCTTGTCCCTCCATTTAGTCCTTTTCAGTGGCCTCAGAGCCTGAAGACTGGAGGGAGCATCTCTCTCCATCTCCCATGGGGTCCTGCTTGTTGCCTTGTTCACTTAGCATTTGTTTCTGTTGTACAGTACTGTTCATTATCTTTCAGAATGCTTCCATCTGATTAGATCACTAGCAACAATGGCTCCTATCTTGTAATCCTAGCCACTTAAGGCTTTCGGGGAACCAGCCTAGGCAGATAAATCTGTAAGACTCTTATCTCCAATTAACCAGCAAAATGACAAGTAGAGGTGTGGCTCAAGTGGTAGAGTGTCAGCCTTGAACGAAAAAGCTAAGCAAGAGTGCAAGGTCCTCAGTTCAAGCTGGAGTATCAAAAAAAAAAAAAGGTAGAAATTCTGTCCTATGTCAAATGGTGAGCATTCAGTAATTTCCTCTGCTTGATTTGGGGAGGAAAGTTAGTGTCTTCCTCCTCCATCCCCTGTCACCTGGCCAGCGATGTCCAATGCAGCTCAGTGTTGTTTATTTACCTGGAACCCCTAAATCTTTAATGCTGGGCATCTCAGCGGAAAATCAGTATATCCTATGGCAAACAAAAACCAACCCAAAATTGAAAACCTTGGAACCTTGCTGTGTATGCACATAAAGTTCAAGATATATTTTAATGCGGTTTAAACTGATGTGTGTGTTGTGTGTGTGTGTGAGAGAGAGAGAGAGAGAGATATTTAGTGATCATTTAAAATTTCTAACTACTTCCAACAAGTCATGCACTTAGGTTACTGATTGTGGAAAATGGGCTGGGGTGTTTGAGGATCTGGGGGAGAGAGGGATGTTTTCTTCTTCACAATATTCCTCCTCCAATTCAGAGAATCACAAAGCCAGGCTGTGAGGAAAAATGAACGTTGAGCTTACTAATTATGAGCTTATTTATAAGTATATTCTATAGTCAAGAATTCTTATTCTTCCAGTCTTTTAGTTATCTATATATTGTGTTTTATTCTTTGTGTGTGCCAGTACTTGGGCATGAACTTGTGCCAGAACTCAGGGCCTTAGCTTTTTCACTCAAGGCTGGCACTCTACCACTTGAGTGACACCTCTACTTCTAGCTTTCTGATGGAGATAAGAGTATGTTGGATTTTTCTGCATAGCCTGACTTTGAATTGGTAGCCTCAGATTTTATCCTCCTGGTTAGATAAGTGCCCAACTTTGTGGGTATTTTGATTTTTTGTTTTTGTGCCAGTTCTAGGACTTGCACTCCAGGACTGGGCCCTGTCCCTGAGCTTTTGTGTTCCAGGCTAGCCTTCTACCACTTAAGCCACAGCTCCACTTTTGGCTTTGGCTTCTAGTGGTTTATGGACATGAGTCTAATAGATGTTCCTGGCCAAGCTGGCTTCCTTGGATATCAGTTACAGACATGAGGCACTGGTGCCCAGTGCAACATAATGTTTTATTCTTTACAAGCACTAATTACAAAACTCCTTTTCTTAGATGAGAGATGTTGACAAACATTACATAAAGCCGATCACCAAGTGTGAAAGTAGCACGCAGACCGACACCCACATACTGCCACCAAACATTGTGCGATCCTACGAGTGGAATGAGTGGGAATTAAGAAGAAAAGCCATAAAACTGGTTTGTAGCAGGACTTGCTAAATCTATTAGTCAGTTGGGGAATTTTAATATGTTGTTGCTCAGTGTTGGAAAGTTATCTATAAAACAATGACTTCTACAGAGTTGTTTGCTAATATAAAAATTAGCATAATTTATAATGTGCATCTTAACATTGTAAGACTAATTTTAAGGAAGTGGAGCTATGGCTCAAGTGGTAGACCACCATCCTTGAATTAAAAAGCTAAGGGATAGTACCCAGGTCCTGAGTTCAAGACCCAGTACCAAAAACACAAGGAAAAAAAACACTAATTTTAAGCATCTATAGGAGTATAGAAGCATGGAATTATTCTTAAGTGATACCAGCCAGGAACCAGACAATGACAATTATATAACAGTTTTAAAACTTACAACTCATCTAAGTGAAAAATCTAAGCAAGAGTGAGTTCAAGCACATCCTGAGTTCCTCCCAAGTGCTGGGATTACAAGCTTGTACTATCTTGCCCAGACTGCCCCATTTTATCAGCATATTCTGTGTG
Source organism: Perognathus longimembris pacificus (assembly GCF_023159225.1). NCBI lineage: Eukaryota > Metazoa > Chordata > Mammalia > Rodentia > Heteromyidae > Perognathus > Perognathus longimembris. The sequence continues at coordinate 28,086,411 of NC_063169.1, read as the reverse complement.
AACACCACAATTCTTAAAACTTTAATAAACTGTAGCACTCTACCACTTGAGCCACAGTGCCACATCTGGCCTTTTCTATATATGTGGTGCTGAGGAATCAACCCCAGGGCTTCATATATGTGAGGCAAGCACTGTATCACTAGGCCATATTCCCATCCCCTTGATAATGTTTTATATGATTTGTTCGTTAGAGAAATATCACTTGTGTTTTCTCTTTCCACTTAGGCTAATTTGCGTCAGAAAATGACTCACTCAGTACAAACTAATCTTAGTCACATGAGAAGAGAAAATTACTCACAGGTGTACCCTTCCAAGGACGTGAGCACGCAGACCATCAGGGAGAACAGCACTGGTGTGCCCAGGCCCCAGGTTTACTTAGCGGGCCTTCGAGGAGGGAAAAGCAAAACCACCTATGGGGTCAAGGTCAACCTCACTCGAGCTGTTGATGAAACCTAGACACAACATTTGTGAAGGTAGCCCTCCATGAGTAACAATGAAAGATACTGATAAGTACTTTTACTTCTGTGAAAATTAATGTTGTAACCTAATTCATAAACATTCCCTGTTTGTGTGAGTACTTATGGGTTCCCCATATTCTGTCTAAGTGCTATGAAAACTAGAAGTTAATTTCTAGAGAACATTGTTTCAGTGGACATTAAAATAAACAAGTAAAATGATGTCCATTTATCTTTTGACTTCTCTTTAGAAAAAATGTTCTGTGGCATAAAGAATGACATTATGATGCCATTGAGGCAATATGTTGCAAGATTATTATCACTAGGAGACTAGTTCTGAAGTCTTATTTAATATTAAAACATTAAAATTTTAAGTCAGGCATTGGTGGCTCACACCTGTGATCCTATCTACTCAGGAAGTTGATATCTGAGCACCAAGTTCAAATCCAGCCCAGACAGAAAAGTGTGGGAGACTCTTATTTCCAATTAACCGTCAAAATAGCTGGAAGTACAGCTGTGGCTCAAGTAGTGGAGTGCCAGCCTTGAGCTAAAGAGCTCAGGGACAGTGCCCAGCTCCTGGGTGCAAGCCCCAGGACTGGCACAAAAAGAAATAAAATTGCAGCATCAATATTGTGAGCCATTGAGGGAATAGGTTGCTAGATTATTATCACCAGAAGATTTTATGTCTAAAGTCCCATTTAATGTGAAAACTCTAAAAATGTAATACGTAATATTTTTGCTGAGCATCAGTAGTTTATGCCTATAATTCTAGCTACACACGGGGCTGAGGTCTGAGAATCATGGCTTGAAGCCAGCCCAGGCAGATAAACCTGAGACACTCTTATCTCCAATCCCCGCCCCCCAAACTAGCAAAAGGTCGCAAGTAAAGGCATGGCTTAAGTGGTAGAGTGTCAGCCTAGAGTGAAGAAGCTGAGAAAGAGTGTGAAGCTCTGAGTTCAAGTCCCATTACCTGTGGAGAGTAACTTAGGTGGAAAAACAAGATGTTGATGTAACAGTCCTGTACAGAGCTGTTGTGACACGGGGCTGCCAAAACACAATATTGGCTCCAAGCACAGTGCCAGACCAAGACACACAGCTGTTTCAGTGCCCAGGAGCCAGTCCAAAGCTTGCTGGATTTGAGAAACAAGGCAGTCCAAGTGGTCTCAGCAAGCTGGGATGGCGCCTGTCCATCTGTGACACAGGTGCTGGGTGGTTGATGATGGGTCAGTGGGTGCCTTCGAACCCCGGATCAGGTGTTGCTCCTTATAGTTAAGGTGATGGATCCCATCATTTGGTCAGCTGTGTGGATCATTTCAAGAGCTGGCTTTTCTGGTAATCCCATATGTTCTCAATTTAATTTGGCAAATATTTTATTAGTTGTATTACTTTGTGCTGGTACTGGGACTTGAACTGAGAGCCTCACACCCTGGCTTGGCTTTTTTTGCTCAAGGCTGGCCCTCTATCACTTGAGCCACTCCTCCATTGCGATTTCATTTGGTAAGTTCTTAGGTGGTAGTATTTTATTTGCCTCAATGAGTGACTCATCCATCTGTGTCCTGTGGTTGTGCTAGGAAGATGTTTCTTACACAAATAAGATGAAGAAACATTCTGACCCGGTGTTTGCAAATTGCTGTTTTATGAAAAGGAATCACTCAGGGCAAGACATCCGGAAGGTAGTGTTCTATATAATATGGAGACACAAGAGCAGGACAGTCACTTGGTAGGTCCAGCAGTTTCTGGGGGAGGGGACTTCACTAAGATGGAAGCACATTCTCTCTTCATGCCCTGGGTATATCTGATGCAGCAATCATAGACTGGAATGATTGCTTTGTCTATACTTGCTTCTTCTTTGTACTGATCTCTGTGGTCAAGTGCATTACTAGCTGTTTATTAGCATAATTTAAAAACTTCTCAGTTGGCGTTCTCCCACAGTCCCTGAATTTAATCACCAAGCCCCATTAATATGGACTGAGTTGTTGAGATCCAGGTATTCCTGTTGTCTCCACTGCTACCACAGTTCAGTTTTGTCCTATTGCCTGTGTCTGTGCTGACTCCAGTTTTCACATGATTCATTAGGATATGTTTCCTAATATGTGACCATGCTGGGAGCTGGAGGCTCATGTCTGTAATCTTAGCTACTCAGGAGACTGAGCATCTGAGCATTGAGGATCATGGTGCAGTCAGCCTCAGGCAGAAAAGTACATAACTGACTCTCTCTCTCTCTTTCTCTCTCTCTCCCTTTCTTTCTCTTTCCCTTTTCTCCCCCCCCCCCCCGCCCCCAATCTGATCAGGACACCTGGATTCCTCACTCCAACTGCATTTCCTTTGCTTAAGAACCTACCAAGCCTCTTTTTTCTGTTAAAGATAAGGTAAAAATTCTTATTGCGTGAGGCCCTGAGTTCTAACCTCAGTACTGCCAAAACCAAACCCCTTCCTTTCCATATTATGTAAAACTTTTCAACATTTGCTCTCCATTTATTTTCAGTCCCATTTTCTGCCCATGTCCTATTTCCTCTGCACACCAGACTTGTTAGCTGTAAGGTTCGCTGGAAAGAAAAGGAAACCCACTACATGGTTCAGACAGAAAGGAGCTTATTGGGGGGGTGGGGGGGAAAGCAAATTGCTAGCCTGCACACAGAAAATGGAGGTGTGGGGAGACAGAGGGGAAGGAAGAAGGGAAAAGGATAGAAAGAGAGCAAGATAGAAAAGGAAAGAGAGCAGGGACTTGAGTCAGGTTACATAGGGAAAGGTGGGAGATATGGCCAGGTGGGTTAGAGGTGATTTCAGAGAAGCAGGAGATAACTGCATTTTCCTTTTCTATGAAGATTTTTCTCATCAACTAGGAAAAATTAGTTACACTGTCTTTGGGTTTCCATTGAAGTTTATTCATATTCTTACTATATTATTTAAACAGGCATAGGCATGGCATACCATTAGGTGTTTATATCTCTTGGTTAGGTTCTGAATTTTTTTCCCTTTTGGTTTCAGTACTGGGACTTCAACTAAGGGCTTCAAGTTCTCACTTGTCTTTCTCACTCAAAGCTGGTGTTCTACCACTTAAGCAATGCCTCCAATTCCTAGGTGGTGAATTTCTTGAAAATAGAAATGTTTTAGTCATCTTTACATCTCTGGCATTTGTACAAAATCATGTTAGATGAATGAACAGCCTTAAAAAGAAAAAAGAAGAAGCCAGTTGCCAGTGATCACACCTATAATTGTTTCTACGCAGAAGGCTAAGAGCTGAGGATCATGGTTCAAAGCCAGCCTGGGCAGGAAAGTCCATGAGACCCTTACTCTAACCAGCAAGAAGCCACAAGAGGAGCTGTGGCTTAAGTGGTAGAGCACTAGTTTTAACCAAAAAAGGTCAGGGACAGTGCCCAGACCCTGAATTCAAGCCCCAGGACCACACGTGTGGTCACAAACCCAGAATGAAGGGGAAAACTAGAAGCTGGGTACTGCTTGAATAGTTGTTTTCTTAGTGAAGGAGGGTGCTAATAGGCATTTAGTAGTAAAATAGTAAGGAAGACTTTGAAAGGCAAATAAGTATTTTGCCTTCTGTTGTCCGACAGTAGGAAGCCAGGCCAAGCATGCAAAGAGCAGATCATGGCCAAGCATGTAAAGGGTGGAGCATGGAAGCAGAGACACTGGTATTGATGAGATGCTGGGACACTTTGGCAAGAACTGGGACATGGATGGTGTCACATTCAATTATAAGGACGTGGCACAGGAGGAAGGAGAAGGAAAAATCCAGTGTGTGATGTCAGAGTTCCTGCCTTGGGTAACCAAGAATCATTAGGGTGAAGAACTCATTGGCACTTGGATATTTGAACGCATGGACTACAGGATAGATGGTAAACAGTGAGAGGAATTGGAGCTGGATGAAGTTGGTTTGGGGAAGGCATCATCACAGGAAGTAGGTGTTGTAAGGAGGAAGAAAAGACCAGATACAGTGAACAACAGTCACAAGACTAGAAAGAGATGAATAGGGATCTGTGTGCTCATACAAGGACACGCTAGCTCTGGAGTTGATGGTGTGGATCAAGTGGTAGAGTGCCAGCCTTGAGTGAAAAAAGCCAAAGGAGCACTCGAGGCTCTGAGTTCAAGTACCAGTACTGATATGAAAAAAAAATAATGAAAGACAGAGAGAAAGGAAGAGAAAAAGAAAGATCTATCTCTATGAATGTGTTATTTTCTTTCACTGCTGAAGTTTCTTCAGCTCAAAGCTGAGGATACTAAGAGTATCCAACTCATTCTGCTGCCAGGAGGGTTTGCAAATGCCATGTGTCATAACATGCTTGCATGGGAAAAGCCGGGGGAGGACAGACTCCAGCGTTCTCCTGTTTGCTATACCTGTTGTTTTTCTAGCTCTCAGTTACTGCCTAGGATAATCACTGGCCCATTATGACTTTCAATCAATGCTGAGTACAAAAGGAGAAGGAGTGCCCAGAAATGTATCACTGAGTTGGCAGCCTCTGAGTGCTCTTTCTGTAGATTTGGCTATTCAGGTGGCAGCAAGTTAAGCAGAAAATAAAAGAAGTAGATATAGATTACATATCAGTTACTGTTGGGCAGGAGAAGAAAAGGGAGGATGTGATAACTGGAAAAGGAAGCAAAGGCAAGTGGCTGTTAGGCTCAGATAAGAACTATCTGCACTTCAGTGATTGTATCTATGTTTAATTCTCCCAGACTCTGCATTTTACATGATCTCACATATCTACTTTCTTCCATCATAAAATATAACATTTCTTTTGGCTATTTCAAGTAGTAGTACACCACAGAAAAGAAATGTTTTATGATAACAATGCCCAACAAATTGGTACTAGATGCATACACTTAAACTGTTAGAGAAACAATTTTATTTAGGTACCTGATTTGTGTAAATATACTTATGGTTAACTGTTTAGTATATGTCAAACACTAAAACATTTAATAATCTATTAAAGCTGGGTGCTGGTGGTATATTCCTGTGTCCTAGTTACTCAGGAGGCTAAGATCAAGGTTCAAAGAGATGTCAGGCAGATAAATCTGAGAAGCTTGTATCACCAAGCAATCAGCAAACAGCCATAGTGGAGATGTGGCTCAACCGATGAACATCAACCTTGTGTAGAAAAGCCAAGTGAGGACACAACATCATGAGTTCATTCCCCAGTACCAGAGCAACAACAATAACAACAATTTTATTAAATGCCAGGAGCCAGTAGCTCATACCTGCCTAGCTACTCAGGAGGCTAAGAACTGAGGATTGTGGTTCAAAGCCAGCCCAGGCAGAAAAGTCTGTGAGACTCCAATTAACCACCAGAAAACCAGAAGTAGTAGAGCTTTGAGCAAAAATGCTTAGGGACAGTGCCCAGGTCCTGAGTTCAAGCCTCATATCCCACCAGAAAACCCTAACAAAACTCTATTAAACACTTTGCACATTTGAATTTAAGAGTAACCCTCTTTATCTATGTCAGCCCATTTCTGTATAGATCCAGGGGGGTAGCTCTCATGCTAGAAACCTAAATCCACAGGGTATCAAGACAAGTACTGCAGTGAGTGAGTCAGACAGCTCATGGTGTCTCACATGACAATGGCAACAGCAGAGTAAAGCACTCTAGGACTGACTACTCGGGCATGTGCAGCCTGTAGCACATGCTGAAGATAGCTGATACTTGCTCTAATCAGGGGTGTAAGAAAGCGAGGCATGCAATTAAAAGATATTTAAGTCAATCTTTCCTTTCCACTAAAACTTGGGATAATTAGGAGTGAGAATATAAAAAGTATCTCAGATTAAGACTAAACATCTGTAATTGGGCTTGGTTAATAAACATAAAGTCAATTGCAATATTAACAGGAAACAATACTTCTGCCAAGGATTTGTTGAAGTAGAAAAGTGTACTAACAACTTTTGAATGTTTATTTTCTATCTCCATGAAAACTTTTGTTTCTTATGCATGTTTTCTCTAATCTGTGGAAGCTACATCTAAAATACACTGGAACATGGTAAATTATACAAGACTGTAGGCATTCATAAACAGTGAGACCAAAGGAGGATACTCTTAGGGGAGGAAGACAAAAGCATAATGTCTATGTGTCTCTGGTCATATGAAATAATATTTATTGAAATGAACCTCCAGGAAATGGAAACAAGTTTTATCCTTGTTAAAAAATTTGTTTCAAGAGGGTGAGAATATGGCATAGTTGTAGAGTGCCTGCCTAGCATACAAGAAGCCCTGAGTTTGTTTCCTCTGCAGCACATATATAGAAAAAAAGTGAGAAATGGTGCTGTGGTTCAAGTGGTAGAGTGCTAGCCTTGAGCAAAAAGAAGCCAGGGACAGTGCTCAGGCCCTAAGTTCAAGCCCCAGGACTGGCAAAAAAATGTTTCTTAACATTGCACACTGTGATGAATTTGCTGCTTAAAATTCTTATCAGTAACAATGAATGCCTTACTCTTACTTAGAGAGGATTTGTCACTTTGATTACAAAACAACAGCCTCAGTTTCCAACCTAGCATAAAGTTTCCATTAAAGGGATCTGAACTATGACAGTTCATGTATAGATTAGCCTTTTAGTTTCCAAGAAACAGGATCCCAAGACTACTCGTGTGAGTGTGTGTGTGTGTGTGTGTGTGTGTGTGTGTGTGTGTGTTTGGAAGTACTAAAGTTTGAACTCAGAGCCTTGTGCTTGCTAGTCAAGTCCCCTCAATGCTTTAGCCATGCTTCCAGCCCTTTTGGCTTCTGCCATTTTCAGATAGGACATTACATTTGCCTGGTGAGTGTGGGACCTTAGTCCTCCTTACCTATGCCTCTGCCTTTCCTGTAGCTGCAATTGTAGGCATGGGCCATTGTGCCCACCCAATTCTGAGACTACAGTCCAGATACAATGTTATGTCATTTGTTTCATGAGACATCCTTCAGCTCCTCTAGTCATTATTTTCCCTCACCAGAATAGGTCAATACACTTAACTTTGTTCGACAGTAGTTTGGCAGGTTTGTTCCTGAGGGTCCTGGATTGTTTGAGTCAGAACTGGGGAATCAAAAACAATGTGGTTCAAGTAAATGGAATAAAATGTCTTTTAGGGAAATGAAAATTCTCCTGAAAAAGGATGATTCCACATATTCTGCTGTAACCTAGCAATGTCACAAAAATGGTTCAACAGTATTTTACCCATTATTCCAGTTGTGTTCTCTCTCTGTGTGTGCATGTGTGTGTCAGAGAGAGAGAAAGAGAGAGAGAGAGAGAGAGAGAGAGAGAGAGAGAGAGAGAGAATTCTCCATCAGAAAGAACCAGCTTCCAAGCTCAGTGGATTCTGCAACCTGGACTGGGAAAAATTAAGGTTCATCAGCAATGTTTTGTCACTAGAGATAAAAATTCTTCCAAAAGATAAGGCTGACTTTAAAAATGGGCAGGCTTACAGAGGTCATATGGGAAATTTTGAGCTTCATGGGGATGATAATTATGGTTAATTGAAGTAAGTTGAGACCATAATGATATTCCAAACTGGAAAGAAATGAGCTGTACAAAGTAATAGTTGTAAAAACAAGAAGTGTTTGATAGAACATTTATGTCTTTAAATTTTAGGTACATATATGATTTTTCCGTTTAACACTCAGAGTGGGGAACTGAGTGACTCCACAAGTGGGGACTGCTCTGCGGGATGAGGGCACTGGCATGAGGCACAACCAGGTGGGACGCGTGCGATCTGTTCCCTAATGAGATATGAGAGTGTCTCCTCTCCCAGGCAGCTCCAGGGCAGCGATGTTCAGCAGAGCACTTGCCTAGCAGAGCAGAGCCCTGAGATGGAGCCCCAGGACAGAAGAAAACAACAGGAAAAAACAAAAACCCGATGGTGCCTCCCGGAAGCTTCCTTGCTATTACTAAGATGCTAGTAAGGTTTCCAGTAACGTGGACGGATGTGTGTCTGTGCACGGCTCAGGACGCCGCTACACAGAACCCGAAACACCATTCACCCTACAAAGACACGTGGGGCACCGTGCCTCGTGGAAGGTGGGAGTTGCTGGCCGTCTCAGAATCTTGCATGTCTGCTGTCCCCGCAAGGGCTAACGGATTTTATATTCTTTTAAAGGAATGCCCATGGCTTAAACATCCCAGGGAATGGTTCCCCATACCGTTTATACTGTGGCGTTGGGATGCTCGTGGGTGGTCTAGGATTTCCAAGGCCCTTTTCTTGTCTGCCTAGACGGATCTAACCAGAAACAGGCACGAGACAAGAGCAGTGTGCAGTATTAATCACACTAAGTTACAACCGGAGGGAGCAATGGCCGTGGTAGAAGTTGAAGGTGGGCGACGTCCCGGCCCTCGCGGCTCGGATGCGGAGAGCCCCCTCCACACCTTCCCTGTCCAAGTCCACAACCTAGGTGCAGCCTGTCATCTCGCGGACTACAATTCCCAGAAGGCCACGCTCGCCTCCCGGAACTCGGCTTCCTTAGACGAGCAGTACGGAGCCGCGCCTCGCACCAACATTGGCTCAGCTGTTGTAGCGGTCTCCGCCTGAGGCCGCGGAAACACCCAGCGCACCTGGCTTTAGTGCTTGGCCGGCGGAGGCCAGAGGCCCGCGGTCGGCGGCGGGCCGCTCTAGGCCAGTCGCTGTCGTCTCTATGACCTCGGAGGCCGTCCCCAGTGTCCGGCGGGGACGCGCGACGGGCGCGCGCCAGTTCCGCGCGGGGCTGTGGGAGCACCATGGCCGCCCCGAGAGGTGCGTGCGGGGCCGCGGGGGGCTGCAGGGGAGCGGAGGGGGCGTTGGAGGCAGCTTCCCGGCTTGGTGGTGGAGGAGCCCCGCGTTTGCGGGGCCCGGGCCGGCGGGGGGTACCGGGCGTCAGCTGGGAGCCTTCCGGACAGCTGGCGTGGCGGCTTCCAGCTGCGGCGGGTCGGGTGCGGGACCCTGCGGGCGGGGTGGGGGAACCCAGGCTGCGCGTGCCCGACCTAGCTCGCAGCCGCGGAGCTGCGGCGGACCCGCGGCGGACCCGGGCGTGACCTCCATCCCGGGTCCGGACGGCTGCCCGTCCTGGCCGGCGCCACCCCGCTGCGGGCTCCGCGCGCCACCGGCTGCGTGGGGAGGTCGAAGCTGTAAGGCTCGCGCCGTGCAGAGCCTGTGTCACAGCCGCCGCCCGCGTCACCGGGCGTGGAGACATCCCCGGGACGCCGACGCGGTGGGGGCCCCTCCTAGCAGAAGGCCCGGTGTGCTGCTGACGGGCCCCCCCGCCGCCACCCGGGACGGCTCCGTCCACAGTGCTCCCGGGACGGGAGGACTGAAAGAAGGACGCGGCGCTGGGGTCTCCTAAGGGGGGTATGTAAGTTGGGACCCAGCTGCATTTTTGCCCTATAGAGAGGTCGCTGGGCGCGGTGGGAAGACACCGATCTTTCTCCACCCGTTGCTCAAACAGCTCCTGGCTTCACTTCTAAATAAACGTTGACCAAATTTTTAAAGACTATCCTTTTTTGCATGGGTGCCAAATGATTTTTCTTGTTTAGGTCTGCCCCTGTCCCGGAGCAATGTTTGTAGTTGTATATACTTTATGCATTACCCCATTTCAAGTAAAGACAGCTTTTATTAGTAACACAAGAAGTGACAAAATACACAAAGAATTGTTTTGGTAACGAACATAGAATGGGGATAGCAAGATTGATGAGGGAACATTCAGATTATTACCCGAAATAATTGCAACAATGTACACATTTAGGTTTACCCCTAGTACTTGTATCTTGCTTGTGTTATAAGATTTATGTGGGTGTTGCAATGTTTACTCTTAGAATTAGTTTCCATTGTTTCCTGCTTTTTACAGAGGATTTATCTGGGACTTCCTGAATATCCTAAATGTTCAGGTATTACAAGCAATGACTCATAAAGTAGAACTGAAAACAATTGTGTATCTCCCGACTGTGTCTTTGGGGGAAGTTTCCCACACTGACACTTTGTAGGGGAGCTAGTGGGACCCTGTGAAAGTGAGGTTCACAGGAAGGTTAAGATGGGGTCCCCATCCGGGTTCTAGGCTAGGTTTATATTTGCTGGCTTGGCCATAATTTGAATTTTCAGGAAAACTTCGAAGTATTTATATCCCATGGTGTGTGTGTCTTGGGACTTGAACTCAGGCCTGGGCTTTGTCCCTGAGCTTCTTTTGCTCAAGGCTAGTGGCCTACCACTTGAGCCACAGCTCCACTTCCTTTTTGGGGGTGAAGGCATAGGGGGATAGGGAGGAGGTAAGGAGTAGGTAGGGGTAGTTTGTTGGAGCTCAGAGTCTCACAGTCCTTCCTGTCCTGTATGGCTTTGAACTGCAATCCTCAGATTTCAGCCTCCTAAGTATCTAGGATTACAGGCATGACCTCCAGCCCAGTTGACTTATTATATGTTATACATCAAAAAGTTGAGACAACTGAAATTATTGAAATTTCATGCTAGAAAATTTGTGAATGGAGTAAAGGAACATTCTGATCGAGTAGTAAATTGAATTGTCAGTGTAAATCATGGTTTAAAATTTCATGTTTGCCAGATTCCAGCCAGTGGCTCATGCCTGTAATCCTATTCAACAGACTGAGATCTGAGAATCATCTTTGAAGCCAGCCCCCCCCCCCCCGTGAATATCTGTGAAGGTCTTATCTCCATTTAATCACCATAAAGCCTGAGTGGAGCTGTGACTCAAGTTGTAGAACACTAGCCTTGAGCAAAAAAACTAAAGGACAATGCCCAGGCTTTGAGCTCAAGCCCCAGCACTGGCACACACACACACCCCTGTGCGCACACACACACAGAGTTATTTTTAGAAGTGGAAATGTTTCTAAAAATGATATTATATATATTACATACCAAAGTCCTGCATTTTTACAAGTAGCTAAATTTGATACCTTGTCAACTGTGATCAGTATTTTTTGGCCAGACCTGGGGCTTGAGCTAAGGGCCTGGTCATTGTGCCTGAGCTGCTTTTGCTCAACGCTAGCACTCTTCCTCTTGAGCCACAGCACCACTTCCAGTCTTTTCTGTATATGTGGTATTGAGGAATCGAACCCAGGGTTTCATGCATGCTAGGTGAGCACTCTACCACTAAGCCACATTCCCAGCCCTGCAATTAGTACTTTCAAGGATATATTCCCATGTAATTACTATGCAAGTATTTTTTCCAAGTTTGTGACAAAACATTATAGGTCAGAATGTTTGTAGCTATAAATACTAAATTTAGTGTGTAACACTCTGTTTTCAGAACCAGCAACCTATATATGAGCCAGAACAAAGTAGATGTGAATTTGCAGTCTTAACTCCTCTTATTTATAAATTAAAATACTCTAGTACAGGGCTGCACATATTCTGTGAAATGCTGCTGATATCTATGGCTATTCAGTGCTGCAATTAGAGAAACAATGTAGCCAAAGCAGTTAGAAGCAAACAAGTGAGTGTAGCTATGTTCACTAAAACATTAACTTATGGACTCATACAAGTTTCATGTGTCATCAAGGCTTGCCTAACGGTTTAGCCATTTAGAAATGAGAAGCCTGAGCTCACATGAAAACCTGTGTGTTTTGACCACCCAGCCTAGGGAAGTGCCTTTGTTTACACTTTCCCTGTGTAAGAAGGCTTTAAAACAAAGAACGTTGTAGTGGTCTTTACTTCCTTTTACAGGAACACTGATTTTGCCCTTCTCAGACCTCAGGATCTATTCCTGTTCTACACTATTATTTTCTAGTTAAAATCTGATGCAATTTCAAATTTTGGTCTATAACCTACACATTTAGTTCATTTAGAGGAAAATATTTGTACGAACCACCTGTTTTGTTGCTAAGCTCCTGGGGTTAACAATGTGTTTGAAAGGCTTATTTAATTTCCTGTTGAAAGCTGTCTTTGAGTTGTGATTCCATAGCAGGAACAAAAAGCATATTCAGTGCAGGTGGTAGACAGAGCACCCGCCTGGACTCACTCCAGGTTCCTGCAGCTCTAAGTATGGTCTGCTGTCCAGCTTAGCCTTTATCTACCCAGTACTGAGGTTGGAACTCAGCACCTTGTTGCTCACTCAGGTTCTTTACTCCACTGGCACTCTACCACTTGAGCCATTCCTCCAGCCTAGATTTTTGCTGGTTATTTTGGAGTTGGAGTCTCTTGGTAATTTCTGCCTGGGCTGGCTTATCTTGATAATCTAGATTAAAACTAGGAGTATAGGTGTTAGTCTCCGTTCCTGCCTCCATTGTTTTAGTTTTGTTTTGTTTGGCCTGTGAGGTAAGAATGATTTTTTCAGGTGAATATTTGCAATTAATTTGGTGACTCAATATTAACTTTGGACACAAGTAAATGACCTCCTTAAGCAATTCCATTCTTATTAGTGGCTCTGTATTAGAAAGAATTGTACTCAATTATAATTTGTAAAAAAATGTGGACATTTGTTTTCTTGTGACACAAATACCCTATGTGATATCCTTAATTTTGTCTTGAAAAGAAAATGGACATAGCTCAGGCCTTGGGTGAGGGAAAGAAACCTGATTCCAAGACTTGTGGTTTTATGACAAAGATGGGCTGGTTCTGCCACTCTAGTATTGGCTGCCTCTCGTATATACTTGTGGGCACTTTTAAATTGACTGCCTGTAAGTTCTCTATTTCCTGCATTTCAATTTTTATAGAGCTTTGTTCTTAATATTCTTTGTGTTATGAATTATTAATGTAGTGAAATGAGATGAGATGCAATGTCGTTTTGATAAAGTTCTGAATTGAACCCTATGTTTTTGTTTACTCAAGATACCATTTGGCTATATAGCCCAAGGTGGCCTTACATGTGAGGTCATCCTGCCTCAGCCTCGTAAGTAATTGGGATGGTAGGCATGCACCACTATGCCCATCTTAATCCCCGCCCCCTTTTGTAGTCCTGGGGACTGAACCTAGTGCCTTGCATATGTCAACCAAATACTCTACAATGGAGCTATACTCCCAGTGCTGTTTCTTATTTTGAGACGTCTTGTAATGCAGGCCTGAGCCTTCCAAGTGGCGGGGATTACAGGTGTGCACCACAGTGGCTTTATCCCTACCTTATCACTGTTATTCCTTTTGTTTTCTTTCTACTGTCTTTACATTCCACTTACATTCACGCTGCTTTCTACTTTGCTTTTACAAGTTTGTAATTATATGGTTAATTAACACAGGTAATAGAGAACATCCTAGAGTTAGTATGTACATAATCTTGCAATCTATGCCTAACTTGTATTGATTTAAGGTCAGCTGGGTTTTGTGGTCATGTAATTGAAAAGTATTATTTTGAAATAGAATTTTAAGGGTTTTGGGTTAAAAAAAAAACATTTTTCACTGGAAATAAGAAAGCACTTGGAGCTACAAGTAGATTAGATTTATAAACATGGTATTCACTAAGTCATGTTTTCATTTCATGTATTTTCCAGAAAATGTCAGTTTGCTCTTCAAGTTGTACTGCTTGGCAGTGATGACCCTGGTGGCTGCAGCTTATACTGTGGCTTTGAGATACACAAGGACAACGGACCAGGACCTCTACTTTTCTACCACGGCTGTGTGTATCACAGAGGTTATAAAGTTACTGCTAAGTGTGGGACTTTTAGCTAAGTAAGTCAAAATACTTTTGGTGCCTTAGTTTTCTGTTTAGTAAAGGCAATTTTTTGAGTAGAACCTTCTAGCTCCAGCCCTATGCATCTGATTGTCCTATAGCAGTGTTTCTCAGCTAGGAGATGATTTCCATCGTCACTGCAGGGAGATGGCAGCGGCATGGAGCGGCCGAGGCCAGCGGGGCTGGCACACCTCCACTGTGCCCCGCCAGTGCTGCCGAGGCTGAACCTGTGCTAGGGCAGACAGACTGTCCTCCCTGGGCCAAATGGAGCTTGCTGCCTGCTTCTCGTTGCTTCTGAAGCCGAAACCATTACTCTTTGACACATAATAGAAAATATCTGCTGGTCTCTGTTTTAGAGAGGTGTAATAAACATTTTGTGAGTAGTTATTATATGAACTGCTAGGCACTGTGCTAAATGCTTTTTCTGAGTGTCCTCATTTAGTCTTTCAGTATTTTTGAGGCATGTACTGCACTTAGCTCCTCCTACCAGTGCAGAGTGCAGTCATGGCTCCATGTGTGTTGCTTGTTGTGTATGGTGACAGAGCTTTGGAGCAGTGCCATCATATAAGACACATTGAAATACAGGGATAACACTAAGGCTGTGCAGTGATTTAATTTCAACCCTACACTCACTGTGATTCTGGCTTCACTTATTTCCTAACCTCTTTCAACTTAGTTTCTCATCTTTTTTGCTGGAGGAAAAAGCCATGGGTGGTGAGACTTGTTAGTAAATCCATCTTGTTAGTAATTGACTGGGGAAAATGTTTATGAGAAGGGACTTCAGCTGGTGCCCTGAGGGCAGGTGAGCAATGCTCCAGGTGTCAGTGTGGATAGGTTGAGAGCAGGTTGCAGTAAGGAAGAGCCAGTGTGGGCCTTAGGGATCAGTAGACAAATTATACATCAACATTAACAAACTCAACACAGCCTGAGGAGTTTCGGTGTGACAGTTTGAATTGTGTGGATGACACACGCAGAACCGCTGCCGATAATGGTGAAGACCAAGTTCAGCATTTGGGTTTTGCACGATACTAGCATTCCACCCCCTTCTTTGACTAGACTGGTCAACTTTTAGAAAACTTCTATGCTTTTACTTTAACATGGATTTCAAGAAGTCCCCACAAAGCAAGTGACCACAGCCATAACATTAAACAGTTGAAGAAGAGTAAGAAATACTATACATCGAGCAATGCAAAGCAGGAAAACAAAACCCAAGATCTACATGGGCAGCTGGGAGAAGAATAGCCTAACTGCTAGGCTTCGCCAGTCTTAAACATTTGGACTGGAAGGTTTCTCTCTGAGGAAACTGTATTTAAATTGACCTGAAGACTGAGTAGTAAAGAGCACAGGGGAGCAAGCAACCATTGAAATGAGGAAATGTCTTGACTTTTATTTATATTTTACTTTATCATCTGATTAGCGCATAACATTTTACTTCTGTTTCTGTTAAAGGAGACTTTATTTTACAGTATAGTTTGGATCTTTAATGTCCCCTAAAGGTCCGTGTGTGAAGGTGTGGTTCCCAGCCTGGCCCTGAGGGGACATGGTGGAATGTTTAGGAGGTGGGGTACAGTGGAGGGGGCTTTGGAGACATGCTGCAGAGGAGACCGTGGGTCCTGGTCCTCTACTATTTGTCTCTTCTTTGCTCCTGGCCATGAGATGGGTGGTTTTGCTTTCCCATATGTCCCCACTGTCTTGACAGCTTTGTGCCTCCATCTTCCCTTTTTCTATATCCTAGACATTGTTGAGTAGCACGGCCATTGTCTCCAGAGTATCTTTAAAATTCTGTTTATTGAAATGCTTGCTCCTGATTCAATTTAGGTTAAAAATATCACAAAAGGAACCTCTCTGGCTCATGATGTACATGGTATCTATTTGTCCTGTTTTTGTTGATTTAACATTGACTACTAATTTCCTTTTGCAATTGCAAGTGACAAAGTTACTTTTTGGGGGTAATTAACAAAAACCTTGTAGAGAGATAGTTTGAGACTTGGTAAATGTCCTTTTTCTCATCCCACTATCAAACACTACTGTTATTGTCCATTAATGTTGTCATGTGCTACGTTCTGTATTCCTTGTTCCCTGTACACTCTTATTAATGGGAATTATTCTCCAAAGAGTTTCACCCCACCCCATGGACTCATGGATTATTTTATTGTTTGGGTTAGAACCCATTGTTATCATCATTTTGATGCTCAAACTGTCTCAGAGGTGAGCAGTGGGATCTCCTTCAGGGTTCCTCCTGTTTCAAGTAATTCTAGGCTCATTGTGTACTTTTCTTGGCCTAGCCCTGTGGGACTATTTTTTCCTCCCATAGATCCTTTCTTTCTCTTTTGCAGTATCCTTGCTTTAGACTTGCTTGGCAGACAGAGCTGGGCATATAATCATATGTATACACACATACCTGTCTATGTATCTTTCTCTGTGTGTGCACAAGGGTGAGTTCTATATTGGTCCCTACAGTTCCTATCTAGCAATGCTGTGTTTTCTAAACTCCCCTGACTCACCTTTGTTCCCTTCTCCATGCATGATGAGCCTAGCTGCTATTATCATTATGATACTTCTTTCTTGAATCTGAAAATACACAATAAGTAATTTCAGAATTTCAAATATAAGCCTGTGAAAACAATGGACCTGTAAACTGAACTGCACCGTCTGTTGTAGGTCTTTGTTTAGATTTAGATAATACAGTTAAGATACTATTTTAGAATACTTAGGTTATTTTTTTCCTTTTCAGTATAATTGTATTACACATTTAAATAACACATAAGTTCTTTCTTCCCTTTTAGTATACGCGTGTTACATATTTAAATCATGATGGATCATTTGGGTTTCTGTTCATACTTAACTTGAGGATCTTCCCATTCGTTTTATTTGTAATTTCCCAAAATGTGAGGGTATGAAATTATACTTATTTCAACTGTAAGTTGGAGCTGCAAGAAAAAGGTGGGAGAAGGAAGGAATGGATAGCTACTTTGATAAATAGTGTTCGTGTGGTGTGACTGGTGAATTTTAGTTATGTTCAAGAGTCTGCTGTGTGTGAAATACAGGGCACACACTATACCCCACTACCTTTTTCACACTTAGATGTTTCATGACAGTGCACAGCAACCTGTCCCATTTTTTTTCTGAAAGCTGTATGGTGTGCCATGGTGGACATTTGGGTTGTTTACCATCTTCTGCTCTGACAACTAAGGGAGTGGTAATGATCCTAGTACATACAATGAGGTGCACCTGTGTCATTATGTGAGCTCCTGTGTAAGCTGAAAAAGAAAATAGTAAATTCTGTTTTGGAAGGTAGATGAACAGCGATGTTTCAAAACCTCTACATGAAGAAGGTGATTTTTCTTTTTTTTCTTCTTTCTTCTTTTTGTCTTTTATTACTCCTACTCTGCTGGGCTTACAGGTTTGTACCACGATGCCTGGCACTGAATAAGGTCATTTTTTTTTCTGGCAATTTTAACTTCCAGTTTCCAAACCATACTTTGAAATAAAGTTATGTTTTCCATGAACAATTTTTTTTTCATAAAACTACAATTCCCAGGAAAATTGCTTGTTAGCTGTTTGCTAACAAGTGGTACATATTAACATGGGCACAATGATTCCATTCTGCCTTTGGGCATAATGCTTTAGAACAAAGTCAACATTTTATTGTTTGCTGGCCAGATTAACCTAGCAGGATGTGTAAATGTTCATACACTTATGGGTGTGCTTTAGTAATACATCTTTGAGCGACTTATTCACATTAAGATCAGAGAAGATTCTACTATTCTATGGCATTATCTAGAATAGCTAATGTAGTTGTAAAACACCTAGGTTATAGATTTCTCCTATTCTTTACGTTTCATTACCTCTTCATTCTTATACTAAGATGGATTCAGGGTCTTAGGGAAGAAGTAAAAAATTCATGTGCCTCGTGTGATGGGTATTTTTCTCCTCAAATTGAAGCCATTATTATTTTTCATATCTAGCCTGTCGTCAGTCTTCCACAGTTTGTTTCTGTGCTGGTCCTGGGGTTCAAACTCAGGGCCTAGATGTTTTCCCTGAGTTTTATTTTTATTTTTTGACTGAAGGCTAGTATTTTGCCACTTCAGCTACAGCTCTACTTCTGGCTTTTAGGTAGTTAATTGGGGATAAGAGTATTGCAGACTTTCCTGCCTGGGCTTGCCTTGGACCACAATCCTCAGCCTCCTGAGTAGCTAGGATTACAGACGTCAAGTGACCTTTGCTCAGCACCCCTCAAAGTCTTAGGGGGAGGGCTGGGAATATGGCCTAGTGGCAAGAGTGCTTGCCTTGTATACATGAAGCTCCGGGTTCAATTCCACAGCACCACATATATACAAAAACAGCCAGAAGTGGCACTGTGGCTCAAGTGGCAGAGTGCTAGCCTTAAGCAAAGAGAAGCCAGGGACACTGCTCAGACCCCGAGTTCAGTTCCCAGGATTGGCCAAAATAAATAAATAAATAAAGTCTTAGGGGAGTTAATTATATAAAACTTTGCAGATAGTAAGAAATTTGTAAACACAATTTAAATTTAAGTTTGTGAGTAACTTCTGCCGTGTTTTTTGCACAGTGCTAAAGTAACTTGGCTAAAGTTTTATGCCTCTCAGTAATTCTTTTCAGAAAGAACTAGAAGAATGAGGCCTGTTTTTAGTTGATAAGAACTGGTTTCAGTCCATGGATAGGAAGTTTAGTGGTGGAAGTAGTAAAATCTCCTTGCAGTCGACATGAAACTTTAGGATTTCTGCAGGTGGCTAACAACTCTACACAGATTCTCTCCAAAGTTTAAGGAGAGTAGGTTAAGGAAGAGTAACCAGATGGGGTGAGGTTGATCTGGATATTTTGTGTGCGAGTACAAAAATGCCACAATGAACACCCTCCCCTCAGGAAACCAATGTATGCTATAAGACCGTAAAAAACAATCACATTCTTCAAATAGGAATTCTAATAGGAAGAAAATACTGTATCTAAAATAATTGAATGCAAGTTTTTTCTTCCTTTTTAAGTAGTGAGGATTGAACTCAGGGCCCTCTGCTTGCTGTGTAAGCACTCTCATTTGAGCCATGCTCCCAAATTTTTTGTTTCAGAGGTAGGGTTCTGCCCTATCTTTGCCTGGCCGGCCTCAAATCTTGTTCTTCCTATCTCTGTCTCCCAAGTAGCTGAGATTACAAGTGTTCACCACCATGACTGGTAAAGGATTAATACAGGCAATATTTACCAGCACTCTGTCTCCTCATATCTATATTACTCAAACTTCCTAGAGCTTGAATCAGTTAGTGTTAGCTCTATATGAATAAGGTGTTTTTTCTCTTTTTTTTTTTTGCTATATTTTCTAAATTGAAATATTAACTTTTTAGATGAGAATGCATCAACTAAAATTAGTTGGACATTAGTTTTAGAAGTATGCTAACTTACACCATGGGTGTAACAACATAACTATACTGTGTATGAAGGAGTCTCAATAAAAGAATGATCTATAAACCGGGTATGGTAGCACATGCCTATAATCTCAGCACCTGGGAGATAGAGAAAAGGGAAATCAGAAGTTTGGAGGCCAGCCTGGGCAAGCCTGTCTCCAAAAGCCAAGTAGCTCAGTGGTACTATATTTACCTAGTTATGCATAATGTCCTGGGTTCTACCCCTAGCATGGGAATAAAGAAAAAAAAAGCCAAGGACAGAAAGGAAAAAAAAAAATGCCTTATCACCCTTTCATGTCATTTTGTTCCCAAAGAGAAACTGGTAGTTTTGGTAGATTCAAGGCATCGTTAAGTGAAAATGTTCTGGGGAGCCCCAGGGAGCTGATGAAGTTGAGTGTGCCGTCTGTGGTGTATGCTGTACAGAACAACATGGCCTTCCTGGCTCTCAGCAATCTGGATGCAGCGGTGTACCAGGTGAGTGCAGCTAATGGATTTTAGACAATGTTTTTGTAGTAAACAGATTTTAATTGGCTCTATTGTATTATCCAATATTTTCCCTCAGTTTTATTAAAGCTATCTGAGATAATAATATAATATCAAGAGACTAATTGAGTGTACTGATTCAAGATCTGTTTCTAGGTGACATACCAATTGAAAATTCCCTGTACTGCTTTCTGTACTGTGTTGATGTTGAACCGGACACTCAGCAAATTACAGTGGATTTCAGTTTTTATGTTGTGTGGTGGAGTCACACTAGTTCAGTGGAAGCCAGCTCAAGCTACGAAAGTTGTGGTAAGAAAATGTATACAGTAAAATAGGAGACATCTCATCTACACTTTAGTCTTATACAATTCAGCCACACTACTGGATATGACACAATCACATTTAACTTAAAATGAATAAAGTGATGATTAGGGATAATGCTAATCGTTTTCTGTTTCTTGGAGATTACAGTATAATAGAGATGGAAGGTACTCTACTCATAATGAATTTCACCTTGTTTGGTGGATAACAAAAAGAATTCCAGCCAGTTGAAGTAACTTATCTAATGATAGTAAATAAGATGTGACTGAAACTGTGTATGATGCTTATGTTCAGGACTTTTAGATAGCTTCTCAGAAATGATGGGTAAGGAATATTTCATCTAATTTTCATTCTTCCTCAACTCACAGACATTGGCATCCATCCTTACTGTCAGGTGATAGGAGAGAAGTGTTCTGATCATTGTTAATAAAAGTAGGGACTAGTGGCTCATGCCTGTAATCCTGGGTACTCAGGAGGCTGAGAACATGAAGATTCAGGTTCAAAGAAGTCTAGGCAGAATAGTCCTTAAGACTCCATCTCCCAAATAACCTGCAAAAAGTTGGAGTCAGGTCTGGTTTAAGTAGTAGAGGGCCAGCTAGGTAAGCAAACTGAGCAAATGTGAGACTGAGTTCAAACTCCAGTACTGACAGAAACCTCTCTCCCCACAAACGCCTTACTTGAAGGTATCAAGAGTAAATATTAACATACATATTCTTTTTAATACAGTATGTTTCAGTTATTTCCTCTAGGAGAAGTAGGAAGTAGATCTTGAGTTAATGATTTTCTGAAGGTTGGGTTTCCCTCCATACTGAACACTGAACAAATTGGTCTTGAATTCTTGAATAGAAGGCAACTGGGAATATGCACAGAGAACTTGTAAAAGTAGAAAGTCTGTCTCCCCCCCCCCCACCCCGCCCTTCTGCCTTCTGCCTTTTTTTTTTTTTTTTTGGTCAGTAATGGGGCTTGAACTCAGGGCCTGAGCACTGTCCCTGGCCTCTTTTTGCTCAAGGCTAGCACTCTGCCACTTGAGCCACAGCGCCACCTCTGGCTTTTTCTATATATGTGGTACTGAGGAATGGAACCCAGGGCTTCATGTGTACGAGACAAGCACTTTTACCACTAGGCCATATTCCCAGCCCTTTTTTTTTTTATGTTTACAATCTCTTGTCTTTTTTTTTTTAAGTTTTTATTATAAAACTAATGTACAGAGAGGTTACAGTTTCATACATTAGGCATTGGATACATTTCTTGTACTGTGTGTTACCTTGTCCCTCTTTTTTTTTAAGTCTGGTCTTTCAAATGCTATTCTCTAGCTTGGCAGAGAAATGTTATCAGAAAATAAGTTTAGCTTGTTACTTTTAGGTATCAAGGCATCCATATATTATTGGGGACATTTAAAATATCAAATCGGCAGTGCATATGTAACTCAATCATAGAACTTTAGAGAAACAATTTGAGAAGGCAAATTTGTGTTAACCTTGAGCCTCACCATTAGAAAGGTCCAGGCAATGGTATGTGAAAAGCTGTTAGCTTAGGGCAGTGCACCCAATTGGGGTCATTATTTTAAGCAGAATGCAGCTTCCGATACTGCCTCTCATTACTTTGCTCTTGTCAGAATAGTGTAAATCCTCACTTAGTCCACATGAGACACTTGTGAATGTTTGAGGCTGTCACATCCCTCCTCCTCCAGCACCATTTTAAATACTATTGTTACTTCCTATGGTATTGTTTCTAGACAGAAACTTGCCAGATCCTGCCTCCTGCCCCAGTACTTTGCCCTGTACTTCTCTTGTAGATGCTTTGGTCTGTCATTACTCTTCAGTGTGTCCTAAAACTTCAGTCTTTCCAGATGTTCCCTAAGTTTACTAGTGTGGGCTGTACTTTCTCTGAATACTAGAGAACTATTAACTGACTGTGGTGCATAAGTACAGCTTGTCTGGAATGTTGTGTATAGTAGGCTTATTCTAAACAAACTTTAAGATGCATTTGTATTTATGAAGTTCACCTTATTAGTTTGAGGCCATTACTTAGCCTCTGGAGTTCTTATCAATCCTTAGCTTTGCTATAAATATGCTTTCTAGAGTAGACAAATGTCTTCTGAATTTTCAGGCCTGCAGTTACACCATTTAGATCTTTTCCCTCTTTATTGTTGTTTTGAACAGGTCTTGTTATATAGTCCAGTTTGTTTTCAAATGCACTATGATGTAACCCAACCTGGCCTCCCAGGTGCTGTGATTATAGGCATGTACCACTCTGCCTGACCGGATATTTTCTTCTTACCACAACATTCTCTCTCAATGGTTTTTATGGGCCAGGTATTTGATAGTACCTCAGCTAGATGTTTCTGACTTGAGCTGTTTTACAGTTGCAGTAAAGCCACTGGCTAAGGTTGTAGTCAGCTGAAGGCTTGACTGGGGCTAAGGTTCTGTTCTGTGTTAGCTCATTCATAATGCCTGCCTGGCAAGTGAATGCTGGTTTAGCTTCATTTTGTCCTATTTACAAGCATTTTTCTGTATGAGCATTCCTTTTTTTTTTTTTCACTACTACAGAGGGTGAATTTTTATTGAGATCAAAGTTCTCATGTATAAAGAACAACTTGCTGGGCACTTCTCACTTCCAGTTTGTCTCAATCCCATTGGATATGTCTGCTACTCCTCTTGATGTGGTTGGAGTAAACTCATGCTGAGATGTGATAACATCATTGGTGGTGCTGGGAAGAGGATGCTTTAAGAAGTAATGTGCTGAGAGGGAGTCAGTGCCTTTCCCACAGGAGTAGCTTTGTCCCTGGGGAGCAGGCAGTTAGGAAGCTGTGCCACCTCTGAGCCTGCCACTCCCATCTCCATGGAATGCTCCTTATCACTCAACTCTGGGAATCTCAGTAAGGAAATGTAGTGTGTTCCACTCTTAGGGAAAGCAACACTGTTTTCCACTGCTGACTGTTTTCTTCAGGTCATCAGTAAGATTGTACTGACAGTAAAAGGAACAATGACAGCTGCAGTCACTCAGTTCCGCTAACATATTCAAAGTGCTCCTTTACTGCTTTTTTTTTTTTTTTTAATGGAAACTTGATTTGGGCACTTCTATATTCTTGCTATCTATTTCAAGACTCTTTCCTTCATGAGTAAATACTTTAAAAAGCCTTCTTTAATGTTTTTGCAAGATTGTGTTTTGAGTTTTTAATTTATTAGTATTAAAAATGTTCCTAGTTACATTCATCTGGTGATCTGCAAGTTCTTTTGTTCTTATAATCAGAATTCAGAAAAGATGCCCTTATGAGTCACGTTTCCTTTTTGGGGGTGGTGGTGGTTGTGGGACTCAGGGCCTGGGCACTCTTATGCTCAAGGTTGGTGCTCTACCACTTTAAGCCACAGCGTCACTTCTGGTTTCTGAGTAAATTTGGAGATAAGAGTCTCACAGACTTTTCTGCCTGGGCTGGCTTCAAACCAGAGTCCTCAGATCTAAGCCTCCCAAGTAGCTAGGATTATGGGTGTGAGGCACTAGTGCCTGGCTCATGTTTATTTCTCTTTTAATGATTTATTTTCTTCTCTTTTCCTGTACTGGGTTTGACTTCAGTATCTCTCACTTGCTAGTCAACATTCTACCTTTTGAACCACAGTCCCAGCCCTTCCTCATGTTCATTTGTCTTCTTTTGAATTCACCAGAACCTTATTTTCAGAACTTCTTAATCCCTCTTAAATCATCTTCCCAACAGCCATGGAATTCTACCTTGAAGTTTGATCTACTTAAAAAAAAAAATTATTTTGCCAGTCCTGGGGCCTCAGGCCCTGAGCACTGTCCCTGGTGCTCAAGGCTAGCACTCTGCCACTTGAGCCACAGCGCCACTTCCAGCTTTTTCGGTTTATGTGGTGCTGAAGGCTTCATGCATGCTAGGCAAGGACTCTACCGCCAAGTCATATCCGCAGCCCCGATTTATTTTTCTTTGTAGTACTTGGGATTCAACTTAGGGCCTTTCACTTGCTAAGAAAATTTCTTATGATATGAGCATGATTCCAGTCCCATTTTACATTGATTATTTTTGAGGTAGGGTCTTGCTTTATGCCTGGGCCAGCCTGGGCTCTGATCTATTTGTCTGGAGATGGCACATAATGCCCAGCCATTGTGCTTCCCCAATAACTGGAATAACTGGTAGGCACCACTGTGTCCAGCTATTAACTTTTATGTCAGACTGGCCTCAAACCTTTATCCCCTCATCTCTGCCTCTTGAGTAGCTAAGATTATAGGGTTGAGCTTGTTTTACTCAGGATTGGAACTCATGTCCTTTAAGTGTGCTGTGTGACAATTACTCATGCAGACATGTCTGCTTTCTTCTTCCCAAGTTTCCATTATGTCCATGTCACTGTTCTAAACTGACAGGAATGCAAGTATGGATTAGACTCTATTTTTAGCAGATGTTAGGTGAAATTGTTTCAGAATTTGTGCCTGGAAAGCATCCATGTTAATTTAGTGTATGGTGTAGCAACAGCTCTTAAGTTTTAGTGTATATCAGGAACAACTGAAAAGTTACTTGAAACTGAGTGCTAGGCCCATCCCCATAGTTAATGATTCAGTAGATCTGGGGTAGGGCCTGACAATTTCCATTTCTAATAAATTCCCAGGTGATGCTGCTGCTGCTGGTCCAGGGACCATACTTTGAGAGCCACTGCCTACAATGACTTCTGTTTCTCCTTTTTCTCTTCACACAAACATTTTAGATCAAGCTCTGTCTCTCAGGTACTTACTCTCCTTACATTAGGCTTATTTATTTTGAACAAGATATATGTATCCTTATTACAGTCCCGAGGCTCACCCCTCCAATTTCACTGATGGTAAGAGTATCTGTCTTTATAGCTCTCAGGAAAGACACAGATCTAAAGTTCAGGAAGAACGGAAATAAAGTTGAAACAGTAGGTGGGGACTGAGAACATGCATCTGTTGGCACTGTCTCACAGTATTGTAATTATGAATGCTTACCAATATCCTATCTATGAAGCCATTCAAGAACTAGAACCATGTGTCATCACCTTCTTTACTATTACTACAATTACTACTAGCTCATTATATAGCAGTGATTCTGGTACACAGAAGGTATACTATTTAGTCAAAATTCAATAAGGTGGGGAGTCTCCAAAGCTGTCACTTATCCTATAGGTGATAGGGAATAAACAAGCTATATCATTACCATTTCCAAGACTGATGCTCTAGGACTTCAGTTCTAGCAGTGGCAGAAATGAAAATTAAGCAGCAGGCCAACTGTGCAAATGTGCTAGTTGTACTTATTGGTATTAGGATGTAGGAGGTTAATATGTTATATTACTCATATCTTATGTCTGTGATGGAAAGGACACATTTTTAAGTGCTCTGGTTAATTTCTAGATTGGTCTTTTTATTTGGTTTTGTCTGGTTATATTCTATAGAATAGTTGCATTTGACATGAAATACACTTTTATTAGAACTACAACATATTTTTTCATTTCCTTAGACTGTATAGTGTAAATTCTGTTACTAAAAATAACCTTAAATATTAATATTGCAGGTGGAACAGAATCCATTACTAGGATTTGGTGCTATAGCTATTGCTGTACTGTGCTCAGGATTTGCAGGTAAGTCAGAAAAGCATCATTTTATCCTGTTGCCACATTGGTTTTAGATTACTTTTCTAGTAAATTATGGCCCTATTTGACTCAGTTCAGACTTCAGTTCCTATAGTTACCACAGAATATACTTCTGTCTTTCTTGACCACTGCCAAGAACACAAAAGTAAATGGAAAAAAAGACATCTGAAAATGTAGCAAATTAGCCTTCACAAAGTTCAAGCACATCTTTGTTTTCCTGGAATTCACATTATCCTTAAGCGAGCCTCTGCTGCTATAGGTAGTTAGTAGTACCAGTTCCATATCTACTTTGTTCTATAGCCTCAGTAGACTGCAGACTATGGAATAGTAAAGAAGTGGGTTGAAGTTGTATCATCTTGAAGATGTAATACAGAAAAGTAGCAGCCAAAAGGGGAAATAGAGAACATAAAATCACTAACATCAGCAAAGTCTTTGATGTATATCATGTACATATCATATATATCACATATATCAACAACCAGTCCTCTGAACAATCAAAATATAAATATTACCAAGTGTGGTGGCCTAAGAATTTTTTTTTTTGTTAAGACAACAGGCAGGATTGGAAATACAATATTGCCTGTTTTGTTGGAAAGGGAAAACCTGAATTTGGGAATGTAATTAACCACAGTATTAAGTATTCCCATGGTATAACTCTTAAGGACTCCCAACTTTAGAAAAATGCACACACAAAATTATTACCTAGTTAGGAATTGGTGGGACCTTCTGAAAAGGAAAATGGCTTCATTTCGTAGATTTTATTTCAATTTCACATACTGAAAGGACTTTCAGACGTGATTTGTCAAAGTTAGGAGCATTCATTACCAGGCAAATTACAGGGATATTATTTGGAACTTTTAACAGTAGTTTTTCAAATGACCAAAGCATTTCCTAAAGGGATTAAACTCTCTTAACAATAATTTAACAACCCTTTGTCAGTGACGCTTATAATGTTCCCTCTTATGCATTAATTCTGTATGTGCTATAAAAAAGCAAATTGCAATGTTTACGATGGCACGTGTCATGACCTGAATAAAGTGTGTTAGATTTGCTCTCCAAATCATATACTTTATATACCTCTATTAAGCAGAAGACATTTAAAATGAATTCATAATATCATAATATATTTATGTGATACTCTTCTTCCAGGAGTGTATTTTGAAAAGGTTTTAAAGAGTTCAGATACATCCCTTTGGGTGAGAAACATTCAGATGTATCTATCTGGGATTGTTGTGACCTTAGCTGGTGTCTACTTGTCAGATGGAGCGGAAATTAAACAAAAAGGATTTTTCTATGGTTACACGTACTATGTCTGGTTTGTCATTTGTAAGTATCTCGGAATAAAAAGTTTCTGAGTAGTTCCCCCCCCCGCCTTTTTTAAAGTTGGATGTGTTTTAAACCTGTATTGCATTTTGAAATTACTCCTTTGATACTGTGAATAGGAGTTTGAAAATGTAATTTTGGTTTTATTGACTTTTGTGGGATAGCTATCCCAAAGCAATTTTGCCTTCCCAATCAAAAGAATGTAATGTGTTAGCAATAACATAGACCACAAAGCCCCTTGGGTGTCTGAGGAACTACAACTCAATTTTACCAGGCTTTCAGATGCCTGTTTTTAAGGAAAATAGTTTTCCTTTTCCTGGGCAAATTAGTGTGGCATCTTTGAGGATGAGAATTACCTGTTAAATAATAATTAATGTGAAAATAAACGAGACATTGCTTATTTCTCTACCCGAAGTTCTTGCAAGTGTTGGAGGCCTCTACACCTCTGTCGTGGTCAAGTACACAGACAACATCATGAAAGGCTTTTCTGCGGCTGCAGCTATTGTCATTTCTACCATTGCTTCAGTGGTACTGTTCGGACTACAGATAAGTATGTTGTTGTTTGTAATAATTCACTGTGAACATGGAGAACACTATCACTTCTGTGATTTAGTTCACCTCATAGTGGAATTGGCTAGTATTATAGGTGTGAGCAGCAGCACCTGCATCTGGCTAAACAGTCTTCTGAACTTCTACAGATTTTTGGTATCATGGCAAGGCCATACCTACTGCATTTTCTATTGTATTTATGCATTTCTATTCTATTCTATGTTGCATATATTTCTATATTATATATAGTATATATGGTACAAATTATATAGATTTACATCTATATAGTCTTTGTAAGTGTGGCCCAAGAACTGGGGGAAAGCAAAGGAAGGGGTGACATTGTAGAAATGTACTCATTACCTGGATTATGAGGTATACCACCTTAACAAAATTATTTTTTAAAAAGAATTCCCATACAGAACACAATCCCAAGAACAACCTCTTGAATAATAAACATTTACATCTGAAAACAAAGAGTGTCCCAAGATAGGGATAATTATCAACTTGAAAAGTTATGATCACTGAATCATAACCTCCTTGATTTTACCAGTTTTACTAAGATAACTTTTCTAAATGTTACCATCATAAAAGAATACTTGGGGATGGGAATATGGCCTGGGTTTGATTCCTCAGTACTACATATATAGAAAAAGCCAGAAGTGGTGCTGTGGCTCAAGTGGTAGAGCGGCTAGCCTTGAGCAAAAAGAAGCCAGGGACAGTGCTCAGGCTCTGAGTTCAAGCCCCAGGACTGGCAAAACAAAACACAAAAAGACACAAACAAAAAACAGAATACTTGTTTTATTTCTCCTAGGCCCTAATAGTATAATCCCACAATTAAAATTTAAAAAAATTTAAATTGATGGTTAATAGAGTCCCTAAAGGCAAAAAATATAGATTAAATCCTTTTTCTTTTCAGCAATCACCTTTGCTCTGGGAGCCCTTCTTGTATGTATTTCCATATATCTCTATGGATTACCCAGACAGGATACTACATCCATTCAACAAGGAGAAACAGCTTCAAAAGAGAGAATCATTGGCGTGTGATTTGAGCCTTACAAGATTCATCTTATGACTGAACTGTTTGCATTGAACTAGAGCCTTAAGCCAATCCCAGAAGGTAGGTTAAAGAGCAACAACAGTTAGTGAACTGTATGGCACAGAATTAAGAAGAAAACTATATACAGGAAATGCAACTACAGAGTTTTAATGTGAGCTGTTTGGACCAAGCTGTATTGTCTTACAATGAAGGAATTTAATCACTGTATATATACATATATAATGTACATACAAAATGTGGAGATATTTAAAATCATGTGAAGCTACAATATTCAAGTAACAAGGTTTGGGACAATGTTTAAGGCTTAAAGTGCCAAAGCCATTTCTGTCCCAACTGTTCTCTTGTTCAGATACTGGGGAGATGGACTGCCCCTCCTTGTTCTGATTCATGTACAGTATTTGACCTAACAGCAGTAAAGCTCTTTTCTTAGAAAAGAGAGGCCGAGACAAGACACGCTAGTTCAGACACATACTGAATGTTTAACTGCTGAAACGTAATCTCCTAACTCAGTGATTTCTGGGTGGTGACTGACAACTCCTTTAGTGCTGTATTTATTTGTGCCGTTCTCTCTCTCGTTCATATTCTTTTGCTGCAGATGATGTTCTTTTCACAAAATTTTCTAATGTCTCTTTTCTACTTTTTTTTTAAAGAAATATAAAGTATGGTAAATTGTTGGGCTCTCAATAACTTGTTAAATTTTAGTGATTTTTAAAAAACTTTATATAATATTAATTGGGAAATTCAGCAATAAACCTTATTTATGAGTTATGTTTAATCTTAAAAAATTATTTTGGTTCTGTGTGTATGAGTGCATTACATAAAATAAGGCTGTTTCAATAACTACAACCCAGTTTTGGTAAGCCTTACTTACGCTCATCCCTGCAATCCTGGCCACTCAGGAAGCTGAGATCTGAGGAATGCTGTTCAAAGCCAGCCTGGGCAGGAATAGTCTGAGACTTTTATCTCAAAAAGCCAGAAATGGATTTGTGGCTCTCGTGGTAGAGCACTAGACTTCATCAAAAGAACTCAGAGATAGCACCCAGGCCAAGTTCAAGTCCCAGTACAGCACCAGGAAAAAAAAAGGACCACAGTCAGGACTACAGTGCTCTCTGGGTTGTAGGAACTAAAAGGTAAGTCTTTATAAAAGCAGCTCCCTGAACAGACACTGTCAGCATCACTGTCAAGGAGAAAAGTGTTTTACAAAGATGTGGGAAGGTATATTGATATGTCAAAATATAACCTGACTCTGGGCTAATGGAATTTTAATGGTAAGTTAGAAAATTTGCAGTTGGAAGCCAATTTAATTATGAAATGCATGGATGACTTTTCTTTGGGATGAAGAAGGTAAACCATTCTTGCTAATAGAAAACAATTTTCATTCTCATTGGGGAAGTTATGGTTCATGTTAGTTTGCTTCTCTTTACATACAAATGGATGGCCATGCTGATCAAGGATTGAAACGGAGTTCATGCATGGAAACTTAAAAAACTTCCAGTGTCACTGATGGAGTATATTTTACAAAATGATGTAACACACTGTAATTCCTTGTTATTCAAATGTACCCAGTCCCTGAGTTCACATAGCAATAAGCAGGTACGCATCATATAAAAGACAAGCATGAATAGATTCTCTCTGGACAGTTGTCAGGTATTTTTTTCAATCTGCTTGTCCAGAACTGGCCCAGATTAAAAAAAAAAATCAACCCCCTACCACCAACATATGCTAAAAACACTGGATCTCAGTTACAAGAACAGTTCGTGAAAGAATGCTGTTGTAAGAGACCTTAAGCCAGAATTTATGTCCTAATTCTTTTTGTTTAAAGGATTCAACTTAGTTTTCTGGCACAAAATTGTAACTTAAATTCTATTCTGAAAAAGCCATCTAAAATAAATAGAGTTCTTTTTTAATACTTTAAAATTTAAGTCCATTTTAATTAGAAATTACATCCTACAAACAGGTGTTATTCCAAGAAGTTTCATTCCATTGACTAGGACAGAACGGACAGCTTTGAAGAGCTGAAGTCTGGCCTGCAAAATAAGGAATAATTAAGTATCAATAACATGCTAGCTAAATAAAAATGGTTAGGTTTTTGTTTTGTTTTTTTTCAGTCATGGGGCTTGAACTCAGGGCCTGGGCACTGTCCATTAGCTTTTTTGCCTAAGGCTAGCACTCTACCACTTTGAGCTATGGCTCCACTTCCAGTTTTTGAATGGTTAATTGGAGATGGAGATTCACAGGGACTTTTCTGCCCTGGCTGGCTTTGAACTGCAATTATCAGATCTCAGCCTCCTGCGTAGCTAGGATTACATGCGTGAGCCACAGGCACCCTGCTAATGGTTGGTTTATAAGTCTTTAAAATAGAAACACTTTAAAGTGTAGTAGATTGACAATAGGCAAGGAAAATAAATTCTAGCAGCTATAACAGTAAGACTGATATAAAAGGGTTTGTGGAGTAGGAGTTGGAATTAATCACTCTTAACACCTAATGCAGGGAAATGTGTTTCACAGTGTATTTTGAGAAGTATATGAGCATTGGTTGTCACAGCCCAATTAAAATCATTATCTGAGTCAGGAAGTACAGAGCTGTGTCTAAATGATATTTTAGCAAAGTTTAAAAAACTGTTACTAAGAACACTTTACCAGTCTGAGGCTGCTAAGGATAATGAAGAAGATATGTAACATACCCCAGCCACTTCAGGTGGACTGTCTTTTATTTGGAGTGTTTTGTGAGCCACAGATGCAAGATGACTGAAATAAAAGTAGGGGGGAAATCGTAATGAGAATCAGCAGTAATTGCCTACTGTAGATATAAGCCTAATATCTAGCCCTACTCCCTCAACTAAAGTTGAAGCCTGCAGTCACTAAAGAAAGTAACCAAAGTGAATACTGGAATTCACTGCTTTTCTATTACTGAACCTATGCTTTTAGTCTTGGTTCTACTTTCAAGAGGCAGGTTCTTCAGATTTTAATTTTGTTAGTTTTACAAATACAGGCTATTCCTTTCTAACAGTTTCCCTTATTTAGATTTCCTTTAAAATGAAAGGGGAGAGTCTTTTCCTCTCGGTAGAGTGGAAAGGTTGGAGAACAGTTTTTAACCTGCTCTGCATATACACTGATGCTCTTCCTTATAGGACTTTTGCTGTTGAGATATGGCAGCAAAGTATAACAATGTGTCACAGAAAAGATGCAAGGACATTCCCATAGTGATTCAAAAGGCTTTCTGGCTTCTTCAGCTGTACAGAAGTATAATTTAAAGGAAAAAAAGCTTATTTAAATCTGAGACAGGATAAGAAAAATATGTATAACTGAGAAAACAGCCCTAGAAAGTCTCTGACTTGGAGCTGGGAATATGGCCTAGTGGTAGAGTGCTTGCCTCGTATACATAAACAGCCTTAGGTTTGACTCCTCAGTACCACATATATATAGAAAAAGCCAGAAGGGGTGCTGTGGCTCAAGTGGTAGAGTGCTCGCCTTGAGTAAAACCAAGCCAGGACAGTGCTCAGGCCGAGTTCAAGTGCCAGGACTGGCAAAAAAAAAAAAGGGGGGGGGGCGCTGGGAATGGGCTTAGTGGTAGAGTACTTGCCTTGCATGCATGAAGCCTTGGGTTTGATTCCTCAGCACCACATAAACAGAAAAAAGCCAAAAGTGGCACTGGGGCTCAAGTGGTAGAGTGCTAGCCTTGAGCAAAAAGAAGCCAGGACAGTGCTCATGGCCGGAGTCCATGCCCCAGGGACTAGCAAAAAAAAAAAAGTCTCTGACTTCTCTAATTTCTCTAAATTTTAAGCAAAATCACAATTTCCATTCTTAGGTTTATGGGGAGACACAGGTGTTGTTCCATTAAGAGAAGACTCAACTTTTATTCAAAGCTTCACAAAAATAACCATGGAATTTTTATCAAGTTGTCACTGATAACTTGTATCCCACTCCTTTCTCTACCTGCTAGCTGAATTGATTTTTCTGGGCCATAGCTTAAAAACTCTTATGGGCCCAACTGTCCTACACGCATTTCTCATTCCTCCAAATGACTATTCTTGTACTTCTTAATCTACCTGGGCCTTTTCTTCTTCCTAACTTCTTGCTTCTCCTAATTATTATCTCCCTCTTTTCTCTGAGAGCCCTCTGATCTCTTCAGGCTGGTTGGGTGAACATCATTGCCTATATCACAACACATATTGCACTTGGCTGTAACTCCTCCATCATTGTTGGTTCCTATTCATCAGATTCTCTATATATCATGGAACGAGTCTATGACTTACTAGTTGGCAAAGATGAAAAAGGCATTCTTGTGAGTTAAAACAAGAGCATAACAATTTTTAGGGGAAAGGATTTACTTATAGGTAATGTTTAGATGAAAGAAATGCCTTGAAAATGGGAAGATTATACTTACCTTAGAGTTAGAAGGTAACTAACAATGTGCCTGGGTTGAAGGTCCTGATATGTTCTATAAATCACCTCATCGAACCTAAAAGATGACAGGAACAGCAAGCAGGGATAAACTATGTACATTATACTAAGTTAGATGTTAAGATGCTAAATGGGAGCTGGGAATATGGCTTAGCCGTAGAGTGCTTGCCTAGCACGCATGAAGCCCTGGGTTCGATTCCTCAGCACCACAGAAACAGGAAAAGCTGGAAGTGGCACTGTGGCTCAAGTGGTAGTGTTAGCCTTGAGCAAAAACAAGCCAGTGGCAGTGCTCAGGCCCTGAGTCTAAGCTCCAGGACCAAAAAAAAAGATGCTAAAGGATGGTGGATAACACTGACTTGACATCATTAGGAAAAAGTATGCCAAACCCCCCACAACTATGTAAAAAGGCAAATATATAAAAATCTTTGAAAGCCAATCTTGCTATCAACAAGACCTAGGTCAGAGTAAAGACTTGAATTATGGAAGTTAGAACGAATATACAAAGCCTGTAGCCATGCTGAAAAGCAAATCTGTAAGCTAGCAAAGTTTACCCTCAAGGCTAATAAGTAAAGTTGGCTTGTTTTTTCTCTTCCAAATTAAATAGATGTAGCTGGGTGCTGGTGGCTCATGCCTGTAATCCTACTCAGGAGGCTGAGATCTGAGGATCATAGTTCAAAGCTGGCCCGGGCAGGAAAGTCTGTGACACTCTTACCTCCAATTAACCACTAGAAAATTGGAAGTGGCACTGAGGCTCAAAGTGGTAGAGCACTAGCCTTGAGGAAGAAGAGCTCAGGGACAGCATCCAGGCCCTGAATTCAAGCCCCATGACCAACAACAACAACAAAACCCTTCCAAATTAGATGGATGTGAGCAATTTCTTCTGTTCCCAGAAAAAGAACCATTGGACCACTGCGTGGCAATCAAAGAAAACTGCCTGTTCATAACCAATCACACCTTTCTGAAAACTAATCTCTACAGACACATCTACAGGGTGTGGTTTCCTACAGTGTAGGTAGGGGATATAAGACAAATAAGATTTGAGACTGAGCTGAAACCAGGAGGTAAGACAAAGACTTAAGGTCTCTGGAAAGCTACACAAAGGCAGGAATTTCCCTGACTGATCACAGAGGTCAAAAAGATGCTCTTTTCTAAAACTCAAAGCTTATCTGTTTATCAAGCTTTACTTTCCAGACAATGGACTAGAGGGTGCTAGGCATCTTTGCTAATTCAGTGATGATAATATTTTTGAGACTGACTTTAAGCAATGGTTTAATCTGTGCCCTCTAGCTGCCCTCAAAGGTAACAATCACTTCTGGGACATATCTTTAGGAAAAGTCTGAAGGTAGGAGGCAACCAATGCCTGAAACCCTAATAGTCAGCAAAACCAACAACCAACAGGCAATTCAACAAATAGCAAAACTGACAGAAAACCCTCATACCTGAGAAGATGCTGAAGAATTGAAACCGACTGTGGCTCTTGTAAACATGCAGTGTTGTATTCATTCAAATAACCACATCCAAAAGTCTCTTCCAAACTGTTACCAAAGGATTACAGTTAAAAACATTCAAGGGACACACAAATCATCTAAGGTCGTATAGCTGTGTGATGAACACTACCTCACAGTATACTATAGTAAGAATGCTATTTCCTTACTACAGACCTAAACGTGTATGTCAACATTGTGTGACTCAAATCCTTAATTCTCCCTACATACTTTTTTCTTTATAAAACGTAGGTAACCCTTTTCTTGCACTGTTATTCTGAGGGTGAGATAAAGTAATATACATAAAAGCACCTGTTACATAGGGCTTAATAGTTAATAGAAGATTTGCTGTGTTTGAGTTTTAAAAAATGTTGGAAAAGGTGAAAAACGAAGACTTGAAAAACCGCACTCCTCATTTCTCAGCCTTGGGAAGAATGGGGGCCTCTTTTTACCTGTGGAGGCGAGCATGTGTGTACTGGAGGAAGACTCCTGTGTCCCCTCGACTCTGGAAAACACGATCCCAGCTGAACTGATAGTCAGATAAGAGTAAACCTCTGAAGTCCTAAAATGAAAGGAAGTTTTCAGCCTTAGGATCTGTTCAAGTACCAAACCTAAAAGACTTATAGGTGAAAGAGTCATAGCAGACCTGAATGATGAGTGCTGCAAGTCCTATCCTCTCTGCAGTCTGCTGTGGATCCTCAAGTTTTTTACTGGCTGAAACAGACAAAGGCACATCTTTAACCTGAAGGGCACTTTGAATTAAGATTAAAGCAGAGGAAAAAAAAAAAACCTGCCCAAACTATGCTGACAATCAAGAATAAGCAAGCAGGCATTTTACCTTCCAAATTTAGCTGACATAAGATAAACATATTTTTCCTGCTTGTATTACAGGGAATAAATGTGATTTTTTTTAAAAAAAATTTTTGGCCAGTCCTGGGGCTTGGACTCAGGGCCTGAGCACTGTCCCTGGCTTCTTCCCGCTCAAGGCTAGCACTCTGCCACCTGAGCCACAGCGCCACTTCTGGCCATTTTCTTTATATGTGGTGCTGGGGAATTGAACCCAGGGCCTCATGTATACGAGACAAGCACTCTTGCCACTAGGCCATATCCCCAGCCCCTAAATGTGAATTTAAAAAATATATATATTTTAAGATATAATAGATACCAGATGCTTAGGATGAGAAAGTTAAAGTCATATGAACTTATGACTTGAAGCCAAACTGTTAGTTATAACATAGGAACTTCACAGAATAATTCAGATAATTGGATTATGATATTGCAGCTGTCCATGAAAAGAGGACCAAGGTTATATCAATTCAGATGATAAAAATAACTCCTGAGCAGCCAGCCTAAAATCCCCTTGGCATTTGAAATTCATGCAAGCAAGCTACTTTTGGCACAGTTAGTGAAAGCTCAGTGACAGGACAGTTAAATAAATCACATTGTCCAAAGTCCAGCAAAACACAGAAAAAGTGAACTCACTCTTAATGGAGGCCATGTTCTGTAGCATTCTTAATTGAATCTCATTTAAGACATCTTCCAGAAAAGTGACCTCTCCTCTTCGAGTCTTCATTCCCTGCACTACTCCAAAGGGCACATGCTGGCATCTGAAATAAAGGGGCGTTTGTCAATCAAAAGCTGCCACTGTGTTCTAATACCAGTTCATAGAGTAGCCTGACCTTTATTCTTGTATTGGAGGTCTTAAGAATAAAGAAAACGAAACAACGGGGCTGGAGATATAGCCTAGTGGCAAGAGTGCCTGCCTCGGATACAGGAGGCCCTAGGTTCGATTCCCCAGCACCACATATACAGAAAACGGCCAGAAGCGGCGCTGTGGCTCAAGTGGCAGAGTGCTAGCCTTGAGCAAAAAGAAGCCAGGGACAGTGCTCAGGCCCTGAGTCCAAGGCCCAGGACTGGCCAAAAAAAAAAAAAAAAGAAAACGAAACAAGATGTGAGTTGCTGTATGCCACAAAGCATATTGGGCATAGAGCTTCACCTCACTGACATCATTACTAATGTGATTAAATCATTGGTTGGCTTTATTAGGAACAATAGGGGGTTAATATTGTTAGAAATCAAAACACTAAGACTAGATACCTGTAAACATTTATCAGGACAAAATTACTATGAAACCTAAATCTGTTTAAACTGAAGTCTGAATGGAAATCAAGGTAGGTACACTTTCAGATTTGGAATACCTAAAAAACCATTAGTAGCCCTAAGGAGGTAAT
The DNA here is from genome assembly GCF_023159225.1 of Perognathus longimembris pacificus. NCBI lineage: Eukaryota > Metazoa > Chordata > Mammalia > Rodentia > Heteromyidae > Perognathus > Perognathus longimembris. The sequence goes on along the minus strand of NC_063169.1, from coordinate 28,049,534 downwards.
TGTGAACCATGTAGACATTACCTTTCTACCCAGTCATATCCCATCATCTTCAGCATTTGAAACACTTGCTGAAAATGCTTCCTTTGCCCTTTATCTGTCTTGGAAGAAAATGTATTTAAAAATTAAAAGAAAAAGTGATAAACCAATATATAAAAATAAGGCCAAACCTGAATCAAATGAACATTATAGTTTTGACAGACTAAAGTCATTGTCTAACAACATGTTATAAACACAAAAAGGCAATGCTTTTTTGCATGTGTGCTGGTGCTAGGGCTTAAATTCAGGTCCCCAAGTTCTCACTTGGATTCCCTGCTTATGGCTAGTGGCTGTAACACTTGAGCTAGGCCTCCAGTCCTAGCATTTGCTGGGTATTTTGGAAACAGAATCTTACAGATTTTTCTGCCTGGGCTGTCTTTGAACCTTAATCTGTTAATCTCAGCTTCCTGAGAACCTAGGATTATAGGCAAACGCTACCAGTACCTGAACCTGGCAAGACATTTCTTTTTTGGGTGGGAAGGAAAGACAGAACTGGAAAGAGGAAGGGCGAGCCAATGCAGTCATTATATTCAGTGTACGTAAAGTAAAAAATGAACTATGTAATTTATGAGTAGGAACTGCAGAGGGAAATTGGGAGAGAAGGAAGAGGTGACACTCAAAAAAGCATTGTACTTACAACCTGATTTATGGAACTGTAACCCCTTTGTACAAATAATAACAAAAGGGGTGGGAATATAGCCTAGTGGTAAAGTGCTCGCCTCATATACATGAAGCCCTGGGTTCGATTGCTCAGCACCACATATATGAAAAAGTCAGAAGGGTGCTGTGGTAGAGTGCTAGCCTTGAGCAAAAAGAAGCCAGGGGCAGTGTTCAGGCCCCAAGTTCAAGCCCTAGGACTGGCAAAAAACAAAACAAAAACAAAAATTGTTTTAAAATTTCCAAGCTGAGTGCTTTACAGGAGAGGGAAATAAGAGCTGCAGCATTTTCAGTCAAAAGGAATTATTCAATATTCTATTTAAATTCTTCCTTTCTCAGCTGTTCTGATCTCTTTCCCCCCCCTCCTCCTTCCTTTCTCTCCTCTCCTCCCCCTTCCTCTCCCTCCAGTCCTGGGGCCTGAACTCAGGGCTTGAGCACTGTCCCTGGCTTCATTTTTTTTTTTTTTTGGCCAGTCCTGCGGCTTGGACTCAGGGCCTAAGCACTGTCCCTGGCTTATTTTTACTCAAGGCTAGCACTCTGCCACTTGAACCACAGCACCACTTCTGGCCATTTTCTGTATATGTGGTGTTGGGGAATTGAACCCAGGGCTTCATGCATGCTAGGCAAGCACTCTACCGCTAAGCCACATTCCCAATGCACTGTTCTGACCTTTACCTTTAAGAAAACCAAAGTAAGCCTTTACAAAGATGGTTGCTGATAACTTTCTTAGTAGAAAAGGAGGTATTTTTTTTAAGTCCTTTTTCAAAAAATGACTGAAATAGAATTCCCTTCAGCAATATAGGGAACCAAGGACTGAAACAATAAGCTTGGATGGGTCTCAAAGGCATTCACTATTCTAGGTGCAAAGTCTATCTCAGAATGGTCGAACAGCCCATCCAGTATGGTTTTCCACTTTTATAAGCTTATCCACAAAATTTACGATAGAGGACAAAGTTGAGGTTGGAAGGTGTGGTTATTAAGTGGTTAAGAAGGGTTAACTAATATACAAATAGTTCTGTATTTTGGGTGTGATAATTACAAAAATCTATACATGTAATCAAATCAAATCACATAAAAGTACACAGAGAAACTGGTAAAATTTGAATGCAGCCTCTACAAATGTTAATTTCCTGATACTGACAAAGTTCTATGATCATGTAAGGTATTATCTTTGCCAGGAGCCGAGGGACCATGGAAATATTGTAATATTCTTGTGAGTTTTAAGCTATTTTAGAATAAAAGTTCTTTCAAACAATTGGGTTACTCTACACTGACATGTACATACTAATTTTATAAAATGATTTTCCTGACATGGATAATTTTTTATAACTATGAAGCAATATGAACTTTTGATACTTAAACTTCAGAGTCTCCAGCTCTCCCTTGGCTTTTTTGCTTTTGCTGGTTAAGTGAAGATAGGAGTTTCTAGAATTTGTGTGCCTGGGATGGCTTCAAACTGCAACCCCCAGATCTCAGCCTCCTGAGCTCCTAAGTTTATAGGCTTGAGCCACCAGTGCCCACAGATACTTTACCAGTGCCAAGAAGATACTTAAGTCTTGTAAAACAATTTTTAAACAGAAATTGCCACTCTATACTAAATAATGAATTATTTCTGAAGCTTGACCAAATTGTTTTCCCTCAGTTTTGCAACACAGTCTCTTTTTATAAGGTAGGTGTCACAACCTTTTTGTTTTTTTGACAGTCCTAGGGCTTGAACTCCGGGTCTGTGTGCTGTCCCTGAGCTTTTTTTTGCTCAAGACTAGTGCTCTACCAATTCAGCCACAGCTCTACTGCATATTTTTGGCAATTAATTGGAGATAAGAGTCTCCCAGACCTTTCTGCCCAGGCAGGCTTCAAACCGTGATTCAATCCGTAATCCTGAGATCTCAGCCTCCTGAGTAGCTAGGACTACCTTTCATTCTTTATACTGATTACTTACCACATAAATCATTGTATCAAAATTGTATTTCTCCATTCGATCTATTGCAGCTGCAAGATCTCTGAAAAATATGGGTAAAGTTATACAGATCTGAGTAATAATTACTTTAACCTGTTTAATAAAAATGAGCCTTTTCTATTTATAAACTCTTACCCTACAACCTAAGTGAGTGCTTATATAGTCACAATATATCATGACAAAATATTCACAAAATTATACTTTGGAAAAGAAATTATAAATGTTCTTGGAAAAGTGCTTTTGAAAAATCCATTAAACATAAAGTTCTAGAACAAGTAGCAATAAAAAAAAAAAAAAAAACAGCTTTGGGCGAAGTACCAGGCAAATGTTTTATGGTTAAGTCTCTATTAAAAAGAACCCTCTAAAATGTCACTATTTTCAAATACATTTTATTAAAGAAATTTAGAATTAAAATAATAAAAATATTAGTACTATTAAGAACTTTCAAAATCTTAGGTCACTTAAAAGCTATTTTCTAGTACATTTTCTCTTGTTCTCTCCTCCCCCTTCCAACAATTATTTTTCTGGCAGTACTGGGCTTCATGCTGAACAAGTGCTTTAGTATTTGAGCCCTTCTCCTGTATTTTTTTTAAACCAATTTATTTGGTTTATTGCATTTCTCCTTTTTTTTTTTTTTTTTTTGCCAGTCCTGGGCCTTGGACTCAGGGCCTGAGCACTGTCCCTGGCTTCTTTTTGCTAGCGCTCTGCCGCTTGAGTCACAGCGCCACTTCTGGCCATTTTCTGTATATGTGATGCTGGGGAATCGAACCCAGGGCCTCATGTATACGAGGCAAGCTCTCTTGCCACTAGGCCATATTCCCAGCCCCTGCATTTCTACTTTTTTTTTTTTTTTTTTTGGCCAGTCCTGGGCCTTGGACTCAGGGCCTGAGCACTGTCCCTGGCTTCTTCCCGCTCAAGGCTAGCACTCTGCCACTTGAGCCACAGCGCCGCTTCTGGCCGTTTTCTGTATATGTGGTGCTGGGGAATCGAACCCAGGGCCTCATGTATACGAGGCAAGCACTCTTGCCACTAGGCCATATCCCCAGCCCTTAAGATGTATTTTGGACATGATTTGTGCCATAAAGTTTCTCCTATATTTTAAAGTCCATAAAACTGTAGATATAAAATAACATGTTTTGTGACCTAATATAAAACCTAGATGGAAATACTTCTTGAGCTATATTCAGAGCAGCATGCCTGAGCCCAAATTTGAGGAGGTCCCAGAGTACTAGAGGGCCTTCTCTTACAGTCCAGGCTGAAAGGTAAAGGAACTGGTCAGTTCAGGTTTATTACGTTCTTTATGTTAGAAGTATCCAAGACAGAAAAAGGCATTTATGAACTTTTTGAAAAACAGGTCCTGGTCATTTGCAGGGCCCTAGTACAAGGGAGGAGGATGCCTGTCCTAAGGACTTAAAGTAATGATACAGCTGAAGAGTTAAAAACGTCTTGACATATCGGCAGTCTTGAGTTAAAGATATCTGACAAATAGCAGATACCAGATCACCCTGGCCTTTATGGTGTTTCTTAAAAGCAGGAGATAAAATTTCTACATGAAAGATGCCTTCCTTGTACCAGTAACAGTCTTATCACCAAAAACTGGGAGTTCAAGCCAAGAGAAATCTATACAGACTGTTAATTGAAATAATCTTGGATCTTTTAGTTTCTACACAGGAAGTAACTTTTTTTCATAAAGTACTATACTCCTCAGTATGTAAATGTTCAACTCTAAGAGCATCTTAGTTTTTCATTTCCTTATGAAGGCTTCCTGGTCACATAAACTTACATTCTTATCTTCTGTCTAAAAATAATTAAGCTTAGACTTGGGACCCACTAGAGCCTTTGAACAACAGTTCTTGGGTTTGGCCATGTTGCTTGACTGTTTTATTGTCCTTCCTTCTTCTTCATATTGGCTTAATCCCAGAAATCATATGTGCTTAATAAACCTGGTTCTTATAAATAGTGGCCACTCCCTCCCCTAGAGTGAGTCATGGAGAAGGTCGAAACAATACAAGCAGTATGCATAAGATGTCATGTTCTTTATCCTAAGATTAATGAATGACAATCATTGTGACTATGGTATTATTCTTCAGCAGGTCTGATACTGGTGTGAATGAAAGATGGCCTTTAATTCATTTAGACACCACTAAGTCACTAGTACAGCCACATTTTTTGGTATATATTTCCTGCCAATGTACAAGTATAAAAGTACTAAATAAGTGATTATTTTTTAAATGCCCTCATTTTAATAGTTTCTAGTACAATGTATTCTGTTGTGGATATTCAATGGTTCAACAATTTTTGGCAGTTTTGGGGGTCACTTTTTTTTTTTTGCCAGTCCTGAGACTTCAACTCAGGGCCTGGGCACTGTCTCTGAGCTTTTTTTTTTGCTCAAGGCTAGCACTCAACCACTTGAGTGTACTACTTCCAGCTTTTTCTGTTTATGTGGTACTGAGGAATTGAATCCAAGGCTTCATATATGCTAGGCAAGCACTCTACCACTAGACCACATTCCTAGCCTTCTGAGTCACTTTTCTGACAATAAATAGAAACCCAATCATATTTTAAAATATTGAAAGCAAAAGACCTATAATCGGTAACTAGGATCGTTTAACAATTTTGAGGGTGAAGTGATTATCTTGCATTAATCATCGGATAAAGATCATGATGTTTTACACATTCCAATATCAGAGGCGGCAAACCTGGTTGCATAGAGAGAAGTCCCATCACTTCGCATTACAGTGCAGAGGGAAGAGGGGTCACCCTTCCCGGAGAGGTCCACTACAGCAGTTCCTTTTCTAGAAAGGAAAAAGATAACTGTGAAGCAACATAATCAATTTAGATCTCAAAGTAGATTATCTACTCTGGCAAACCAGAAGCCAAAGTAGCAACTGTCACCCAAGTAGCAATAAGCAAGTCATTCAAGCTGTAACTAACAAACAATAACTATGAGTAAGAATCTACTAAAAATGACTTGGATGTGCTACAATGTGTGTAGACATAAACACAAAAACATCAAAATACACGACATATAAATTTTGTCAAAACTTGTAAGGAAAGAACTTTATTATGCATATGCAAGGAAGCAGAATCCCATGGAAATTCACTAACATCTCTGCTTCAACTATTTCCTGCTACTTCCTAATTTCTGAACTTTATTCTTTCAAAGGCCAATTATATCCATTTATATCCATAAGCTGCCTTTTATCCATCAGCTGTCTTTAATCTTTTTTTAAAACATTTGGCAAAGAAGTAAATTCTACTTTCTTTTTCAAATTCTATCTACTCTGTCAGTTTGTGAGACCTCAGGCAGACCTCACATTTCCTGTAATTCACACCTCTCCTTTAACAATAGTCATTTGCTATGGCAGAAAAAGTACTTTGAGCAGCAGAAAGTGCTATAAACAATGATTAAAATGTTGCATGCAACATTGTTGTTCTTCACTGAAACAAAATAGCAATACCAACTTCAAAGAACACCCATAACTTTACTAAATAATAGTGACCCAATCATACGTTGTTTTCTGTAGGAGTCCTTTACTGTCCAGCAACTTTAAGACTTCTTGAGATTTTTCTCGATAAAAAGATTCTCCAGAATATTCATCAAAGTATATTCCTAGGCGCTAAAAGAATTCATAAATGAAAAAAAAATGTTGGTTAAATCTCCAATTATCTTAACACTACGACAAAATCAAGCATGCTTTAACATTTGGCATACAGATGAGGAAAATAAAGCTTAGATCAAGTTGCTCCTTTGCTGAAACTCCCCAATGCCTCCAAGCACACCAGTGGAACTTGTTCAAATCCAAGGTCACAAGGTCCATGTGGCCACTTAATTTAGGATCAAATCAAACTGAGAAGTTTTTTCTTTATTGCACGTACTTCTTTGCATCTGTACTAAACTACAAGCTCTACAACACTGTGGTACCTAAGGAGCACAGTGACTGAGTGAAGAACTGAAGGAAAAAGGTTCCTGCATATCCACATTTTCTTTGATGAGATAAAGCCCCGAGCACAAACTGGATTGGATGACAGACATGGCTGAGAGCATAGCTTCTTATGGATAAGGAAATTCTTTAGACTTAATGAAGCGTGCCACTCTCTGACTCCTCTAGTCATTGCTACACTCTTCCCATGAGCCTGGTAGGTTAATATTACTTTGATCAATAAAAGGAATGAGTATATCCCTCACTCCTTTGAAGTTTGTATCTATTAGACTACTGGGGGAAAAAAGCCCTTATCCTACTTTCTTACTTAACCATCAACAGCTAGGTGCTAGTGGCACAGGCCTATAATCCTGGCTGAAAGCAGAAGACCAATCTAGGAAGTTATGTTTATGAGATCCTCTCCCAAATATAGCTAGCACAAACAGAGCTGGAGGTGTGGATCAAGTGATAGATCTCTAGCTAGCTCAAACAAGGGTACTAGTAATAGCTCAAACTAGTTCAAACTACAGTCCCTCCCACCCCACCCCCAAATAAAAGCCTAACAGTCCTACAGGTTGAAATGAAAAGCTAACTGATTGCTAGAAATGCTGCTTTCATGCCTTCAAAGATACTAAGAAATAAACAATAAAAGGAGGGGTGAATACTTTCATATAGAAATTATACTAAAGTAACTAAACTGTACTTATAGACAAGTGAATGAGAAGTGTATGAATACACAGGTTTCATAATACAACTAAATCCAGTCTATAAACCCACTTTTCTCCAGTGTTACCTTTTTCTCCCCCAGTAATTATCTGTTCTTGATAGGTCAAGCAAATGATATATGCAAGCCCAAACTGGTGGTAGTACAAAGCAGCACAAAGAAGTCTGCACAAAGAAGTCTGAAGACAATGGAGAAAATGTAGTATAGCACGGGGCAGCAATTCAGATCTCCTAATGCCGAAAACTGAGAAATTTTATATGAATGTATCTCTGCGAAACTCTCACACCATACAGTTAACACGAATAACGTTAACAAATAACACATTATCAATGATAATGTAGCCATTATCAAGGTCACTGACCATGCATGAATCATGATTGTGATAATAATTTTACAATATTACATGATTATAATATTTAATTACAATAAAAATGCAGGACAATGTTAAAAATGAATAAAATGGAGGACTTAGCTTCCAGTCATACTACTCATACTTTTGAGTGTTTTAGCCACCTTGTGGCCAGTGGTTGCCATTGTGGTTAGCAAAGATCCAGAATATTCCTACCTTAGCAGAAAGATACAAAACACAGCCCTAGAGAATGGTGTACTTATGCTCCACCTAAAGCCTCTTCAACTATGTCCTAGTGGTTTCCAGATTGTTTACTTACTCCAGCTGCATGGGCTTTTTACCAAAATTCTGCTCATTCACACACAGAACACAACTGTTGATCACATCATGCACGCTATCAGACTATATCTCTTGGTTACATTTTTGGCCTTATCTCTCCATGCATGTAAGTTCCACAATAGCAAAGGCTTTTGTCTCTTTTATTATTGCATACTTCCCATTTCAAATATTCATTAAAAATGAATGTATACCTACCGTATACAGACCAAAGGAAGTGAAAGATGAATAAGAAAAAGTGAAGCAATGATAGAAGGAAAGAAAAACTGTCATCTGACACTGCTTCAAGGTTATTTGTAGGTTAACTCATCAAAACAATCTTTGAATTCTAATTTTCCATTCAACTGCAAGTCTTTTAAATTTTATTTTCATCTTTAAGTACTTGTATAAAGGAGTCACCATTCAAGAAAGCAAAATACAACGAAACTTGATCTATGTCACTCCTTGCATCATTCTCCCCTCATCCTTCTCAATCCCAACCCTTCCCAAAGTCTATGCTAAAACATGAGCTTAAGGAGCAGCTTTAGGAAGCAGTAGTGCAGTGGAGAGCTGCATACACCCCTTGATGGTAGAACACAGGAGAATTTACAGTACCTTGTAAATCCGAATGTACTCTACAACACTCAAATCTCGAAATCTTTGCCACAGTGAAAGGGCTTGTGTGTCACCCAGTTCCAAACGCTGGAAGAACTCATGTGCCAATTTTGCTATATTTTTATCATCTGCCGCTTCTTTATTAACTTGCACATAAACCTGAAAGTATAATAGTATATTAAGTGGTGGACATTACCAGACACTGTTATCTCTAGTGCAGAGAGGAAAATAACTGGGCGCAGTGGCCCCCATCCGCATCATAGATACTCAGGGAGCTGGGATCTAGAGGATCAAATTTCTGAAGTCATGCTGGGCAGAAAAGTCTGCCAGATAAATATTTTCAAAACAGCCAGCCAAAAGCCTGCTGGAGCCATCATATGAGTGGTAGAATGCCAGCTGGGTAAACATGAGGACCAAGTTGAAGTCCCAGTATTGACAAGAAAATAAAAATAAAACAAATGCAGTAGTGGTATTCACTGATAAGAGTCCGTGATCAAAGGAACGAGACTGGCACAATGCAAAAGTATAATAAGGTTTATTTCACGCCAAGCATCGGGGAGCAAGCTGACCAGTCAGGGCTGCAGCACAGACTTGGGAGCTGTAACTGCCACCCCCCCATAGATGTATTGGGGGAAGGGTAAACTGACCAGCCAGGGTCACAGCACAGACTCGGGAGCTATAATTATGACCCCCCCCAATCACTTTTTAGGCTGGGCTTATAAAGGAAAAAAACAACAACTCAGGTGGGCAAGCAGGCTACACAATCTTAACACAGTAAGCAGTGACTTATCCAAACAGTTTGGGGTAGTTTTGACTTTTCTTGGAATCCGAAGTGCTTACAAAGACTGGCTGTTTTCCAATAGTGATGCGGTCACTGGAGATAACATTTAAGTAACAAGCTAGTGAGTTGTTTTCAATTCTCAAGGGCGGGTAAGTTCTCAGTGAATTTAAGATGGAGTCAATCTTATTCTCCTCTACAATAACCCTTTACACTCACTAGACACTATTTTGAAAGTGAATTATACAACTTCTAGATGGGGATAGGAGGGAAAAACGGAGAGAGCAAGAGAAGGGGTGACATTATCCAAAAAGGAACGTACTTATTACCTGACTTTTAACCTTACCTAACTGATCACCTTTATAATAACAATTAGAAAACAAAAAAATAAATAAATAAAGCATAATCATGAGAATTTACTATTCTCATGACAGAGGTAACCATTTTTCACCATGAGCTTTTGGTGAAACCTATAGACTCCCATCTCAAATGTTTATAAATGTATAAAACACAAAGGATTACAAAGGTTACTGCAGTCACATGCACATAACCATGTATGAAAAAATGAATTTGTGATATAATACTGGGAGAAAATGCTCTTTTCTGATAAAGGTTAATGAAAATAAAGAGCAACTTTTTCTTCCCAGCCAAGTTCATAGTCCCTTAGGTTAAGAATGCCTGGTTTAGACAAAGCTGGCATTTCTGGTTTCTCATACTGCCAAATTATTCCTGCAACTTCTGAGAAAGACGGAAGAGAACAGGGTAGCTCCACCTGGGGAAGAAAGGCCAACAGAAGATTCAATAGCTGCTTTATGACAGATTTTGAAATTGTTCTCCAAATTCTGTGAGACAGTAAAAAGACTGAGAATGGCATAGGGTATGAAAGGACTTCTGGTTAGGATTGCTAAGAACACGTGGATCATCCACTCCAGTGACATGGGTAAGGGAAATGGTTTCGGAAGGACTTCTAATCATCTTCTAGTTTCCAAAATATACTAATCATAAGTGACACTAAGACATAAATATTATAGGTTCAATTGTCACTGAAGTTATAGACTAGAAAGATTTTCTTTACATGTTACAACTCACTTTCAGGTAGAAACATCAGTGACAGTTTTACTACCCTATTACTTCCTGAAAACTATCAAAGTAATATGAAAGCAACAAAAATTAGTAAATAAGCTATGAAAGGGGCTTCTAGGGCTGGGAATATGGCCTAGGGGTAGAGTGCTTGCCTTGTATACAGGAAGCCCCGGGTTTGATTCCTCAGCACCACATATATAGAAAAAGCCAGAAGTGGCACTGTGACTCAAGTAGAAGAACACCTGTCTAGGAAGCTAGAAGGCCTGAGTTAAAAATCTCAATACTGCTCCTCTCCCCAAAAAGCATTATTAAAAGGTATTAAAAATGCATGGACCTAGAACAAATTAGATTAAGTGAGGTAAGCTAAGCTCAGAAAGACAGACAGCACATTTTCTCTCATATGTGGAAGGTAGACCTAAAGTACAATATACACACAGTGAGACCAAAGGAGGATACTCTTAGGAGAGGAACACAAAGGTGCCATGGCCTATGAGCATCTGATCATGTAAGATATTTATCAAAATGAACTCCAGTAAAAGAAAAAAAGATACTTGACATCTATTGTCCAGACTGAACTACTTTCTGAACTACTACTGTACTGAGAAAATTCTATGTTCAAAATGACAACAGGAATAAGAGGCTAGAAAAGCATCGGTAATGCCAGTGGGGGTCAGTGCCTCACAACCCATATCAGAATCCTGTCCCTTTTCCTTTGGTTCATTAGTAAATTGGAAAAAATAAAGTATAATAATTCTAACAAATAATAATTAGTATATCTTACAATATTTAGTCATACTCTGAATGAAAAGTATATTTATTATACAACTTAAAGCTAAGTGTGCTCTACTTTTGGCCTGTAATTCTAACACCTGGGAGGCTGAAGCAGGAGCATTGAGCATCTGTGGCCAGCTGGGGGTACAAAGCAAGATCCTGTCTAAACACAGACACATACTTAAAAAAATAATAGCAGGAGAAGAGAGCAAAGTATGAAATCAAATTCATTCAAACCCTTACTATATAGTATGGTGTACAGAGCTAAGGAAGAATAAGGAAGATATGTCTTTACTCTCTAAGTGCTCATAGTTAACTAATTCAGTAAGGAAGAAACACAAGTTCCAGCAAAGCTTTCTGAAGCAGGATTTCGGTGCCATTGGCTCACATCTGTAATCCTAGTTACTCAGGAAGCTGAGATCTGAGGATCTTGGTTCAAAGCCAGCCTGGTAGTAAAATCTGTGAGATTCTTATCCCCAGTTAAGGACTAGAAAACCGGAAGTGGCACTGTGGCTCAAAGTAGTAGAGTACTAGCTTTGAGCTGAAGAGTTCAAGGATAGTGCCCAAATCCAGAGTTCAAGCCCCACGACCAACCTAAATAAATAGAAAGCAGAATGTTCTAAAAGTTTTACTGTCCATCAGCACAGGCCAACATTATTGACCATCCACTAAATACCAAACTTAGAATTGCTATCACCAACTCTTTGGTGGTCACCTTGTCCAGTTACCTGAAATGAGGATATACTGCCACATGTGCCATGTCTGTCACTGAGGGCATGAAAGGACACTTGACAGCTAATAAATAAACTCAGTTATTCACATGACTTTCAACTCCTTTAGAAACACAAGCATATTAATATTTGCTGAAAGCAAAGAAGTTGAGGATTATAATAATTGACGGTGGATTTCATTTCAAAATGTACTTTCAAAAACCTGAAGGTTTTTTTTGTATATACTTACTACAGAAAGGAAAGGAGCATGTTGATAGCTCTAATGGTTTCTGCCACTACCATCAGCATGGTGGGTGGGTCCCACTTGCTTCCTTCTGTCTGTAAATGTGGCTAAATGTGGTGGCTCACCATGGCTCATTCAGGCTCAAGAACATTGGCTTCAGTTATTCAGAGAAGTATCCCTGTCCTTGTTGCTTCCTTAGTGTTTCCACCAACCTCTAACAGAGATGTCTATCTCCCACTATTTTCATGAATCTCAGGAAGGGGAAATGTATAGAAGTGCATAGAAAGTAACATATGCTAGTTTTCTGTGTAGCTGAGAATAGGTTTCAGTAGAATGTTACAGAAACAAAGCTTTACTGTTTGTCAGATAAAAAAGTTTACTATTTGAGTCAGAGTAGGAGAAAGAATAACAGGAATAATTTTCCAGGCAAACTGTACTCTACATCAATGGTACTAGGTCTGTAAGCAGGTATTTCTTATCTTCTGGGATATGTCATATTCTTTATTCAGAGTATAAAAACCTAATACATGGGTGGTAATGTAGCTTAGTGGTAGAGTGCTTGCCTAGCACACATGAAGCTCTGGGGTTCCATTCCTCAGTACCTCATAAACAGAAAAGCTGAAGTGGCACTGTGGCTCAAGTGGCTGAGTGCTAGCTTGGAGCAAAAGAAGCTCAGGGACAGTGCCTAGGACCTGAGTTCAAGCCTCAGGACTGGCAAAACCAAACCAAACCAAATAAAAAGTAATACAGAAAAATTTCCAGGCACTAAGGGCATGTTTTTAGATAACCATGAAGTTATTATTTTTTAATAATTTCTTGTCCATCAATAAAACTCTTAATCAAAAAGAAAACTTTCAGTTCACATGCATAAAATATATGCATTAAAGTGCAGTGCAGGGATAAACAGGAAGAAATGATAAACCTCTAAAGGCCTTTAAAAGTTTAAATTTTTTTTAAATTTAACTGCAAAGTTAGAGGTAAGAAAAAAATCAAGTTAAAAAGGAAATGATAAAATGTTCTTTGTGGCTTTGGTAGAAGTAGTAAGGGATTATTTTGGCAAAGCTCTTTCTCATACACAAGAAGGACATTCGAGTGACTGTCTTCTTTGTGAGGCCCATGTATAGCTGAGATACTGACTACAGAGTACTTGGATAAGAAGTGCTTTATTACTGAACTCCAGGTACAGCTGAAGATAGGAAAATAAACTATACAGAGAACTCAATGAAGAAGAATAGAAAGGAGTTCACACTAGGCAAAAGCTGGAAAATAAGTTAAATGACATAATGAAAAAAAAAACACATACAAATTGAGACAAAAGCACCTGTTGTTTTCCCTCATACAAGAAAAAGAAAAAAGAGCAAGAAAGTATATAATTGTGTTTTGTAACTCTAAATCAGTCTTACCATGAAGAAAGCTGTGACAGACAGAAAACAGAGAAATTTCTCAGGTGTCCAGTTTACTCTATACTTGAGAAAATAACTGCCTCTAGTCAACCAAAATTGCAATTGTATAAACACTGGAAATGAATTTTGTAGTAATATAAAAACATTTTCAATTATGTTTTGGAAAAAAATCAATTAAATTTTGGTTCTATGTTTTAAGGAACACTTTTTTTTAAGCTAGGTTTAAAAATGGTTATCAAGTTACAGTACTCTCAATAAAATGTTGAGCACCTATCTAATATCATTTCTTGCCAACTCACCTCAAAGAGATGCTGTAAAGGATTGGACTGGAGTTTTTCTTCATAGCCAAACAGTTGGAAGCCAGTTCCCAGAAGACCTATCATGACAGTTCATACATAAAAAAAATTATATAGTGGAATAGGTTGACACTTATAAAGATCAATCTCTATTAATTATGTTATCTAGAATAATGCTAACTTAAAATTTTCACCTTCGGTAAAGGTGTAAACTTTAAAAGTATATTCTGTATCAAATACAAGAATATACTAAATTATGTATTTCATACTGAAAATTTAATAGACTACTGAAATTACAACCAAATTCAGTTTGATGAGACTGAATCCATCAAAGGCAGGGGCCAGGACTGTTTTCTGTCTGACTAACAGTGCCCAACATCATCCAAGTAGACAGTAAGAAAACAAACATTAAAAGCTGTTCTGTGAGGCAACAGGAACTAGTAAAAACAAATTAATGCGAGATTATTTCACACTTTCTTTTTAAAATTGTGGGTGTTAAAACATTAAGGTATATTTATTGTTAGAATACTAGATCCTTTTTTTTTTTCCTGGTCCTGGGCTTGAACTTAGGGCTTGGGTGCTATCCCTGTGTTGGGGTTCAGCTTTGGCCTTGAGGGGGAAGGGCAATGGAGAGCGCTCCCGAGACACTGCCCTTCCCCCAGCCCTGGGGGAATGCGGAAGCAGGCCACAATTCTCTGGGTCCAGAACCAGAAGAACTGGCTTTGCAGCCAGCCCCCCAACTTTCTCGCCAGCCCATGTGCCCCCCATTCTTGCGGGCTTTCCCCCTGGGGTGGTGCTAAGCAAGTGACGTTAGCTCATGAGGGGGTCCTATGACAAGCTCGTCAGCCTATTGCCAGCTCTCTGATCGATCACCCCTTTTCTCATCACCCCTACTATATCAACTGCTAGCCACTCCCTTATTAAATCAGATTTGCTCTTGAAGCGTCTCCGAGATCCGCATACGCCTGGCTTTCTTCACAGGTAAGGAGGGAGGTAAAGCGATCTCGTACAGCCACGTGCACCTGAGGGCTTTCCTGAGCCCCCCCACTCCACTCTGGCCTTACCTGTGGGTCGGGTGACCAGGGGAGAGGGTGAGAAAGGGAGCGATTAGAGTAGAGCCTGACCCCCCCGCGCCAGGGGAGGCGACCCGAGCCCGGCATTTTTGGCGCCCAACGTGGGGCACAGAACCCACTCGAGGAAGTCCGAGGCTCCCGTTAGACCCTCAGGGAAATTGGGGTGAAAACCCCGGGACGCGCGGTCCTCCCATCCAGGTCAGCAAAGAGGATGGGACAAGTTCAAAGTAGGCGAAGTAATTTGCCCCTTAAAATCCTGAAGTTCGCCCTCCAAAATGCAGGGATGAGTATTTCGGAACCCTGTGCTATACGAATTTGGGAGGAGTTGACCCATAGGGTCCCATGGTTCGCTGAAGCCAACCCACTCTGTGGGAAACTTGGGACCGGCTAGAGCGGGAGTTAGAGGAGACAAAAGGGGGGGGGGGGGAAACCCACCTGTGGCCCTGCAAGCTATTAAGACCCTCAAGGCTTGCTTCTCCTCGGACGCAGGGGAGAGTCCCTGGACTCAGGAGAGTACAGCTGGAGGGAATTTTGGTCCGGAGGGGGCCCCGACGCCCCGCTCCGAGAGGCCCAGGGATGAGCGCGAGCTTGACCCCCGGGACCCCAATCCAGATGCCGCTCCCGCGGCGGATGAGAGGTGCGCACCGCTGCCGGCCTGCTACCCCTCCCCCACCGGAGGCCCGGCTCAGCTCCATACATATGCAGATTCAAGGAGCCCGGCTGAGGGGCAGCAGCAGCCCAGTGGCTGCACGCATTCACCGAAATCAGACGACTCAGCAAATCTCAACCTGGTAGCCATCTCAGCCTCGTGGCGGCCCCAGGAGATACAAGATTTCAGAGAATTCAGGAGAATAGTTCTCGAGGGAGGGGGACCAAACACCCGCTGGGGGGAGAGCCTACTCGAGGGCGTGGCCCACTGGTTTTCTACCGGTCAGGAGTGGAGAAGCCTGGCCCGGTCACTGCTTGATAGAACAATGTATGAGGAGTGGTGTTCCCTTTGCAGATATGAGTGCTATGCTCAGGCAGAGAGAAATCAGGCCACCAATCTGCCAATCCCCATAACCTTTGGCATGCTGTTTGGATCCACCCGCCCCCAACAGGCTGCCTTCCCTGCCCCCTACCGGGAGCAGGTACAGGCTGTGTGACTGGCCGCATGGTGCGGCTTGGGAGAGGGGTCCCTAGAGTCCCCGGCAATAAAAGCTACCCAAGAAACCAATGAGAGTCTTGCTGCCTTCGTTGGCCGAGTGAGGGACAATCTCCACCGACAGTTTCATGGGTCCCAGGTAAATCAATTTCTAAGGACCCTGGTGTGGGAAGGGATGACATCAGAATGCAGATTGGCTTGTACAGGAGTAAAGGAGAGATCTGTGGACAGCTGGATTTACACTTCTGGGGCATCAGCATGCGAGCCTGCCAGGCACAGCCGCTGACCACTCTGCTTACTGAGAAGCCTGCCCCTGCCCCCACCAGTGAGGCAGGCAGGGAGCACTGTTACATATGCAGCGGCTGGGGTCACACTAAGAGGGTCTGTCCCTCTAACCCTGTAAGATCTAGCCCTGTAAGATCTGGCGCCATGAGGGGACAGTCTCCAAGCTGGAGGTCTAAGGAGGTACCCAAAAAACTTTGCCCCCGCTGCCAAAAGGGATTTCATTGGCGAAGAGAGTGTAGGTCCAGATTTGATGCTAACGGAAGGCCTTTAAACGATTAATGGGGCGCCCGCCAGCCCCGTCACCCGAAGGAGGTGATCAATCTCGGGACAGGCCCAGTAAACAGCCTGAGGCCAAGGCCCTCTGGGCAGTCCCCATTGTCCCGGAGATGAGGCCAAAGACAGAAATTATCATAGCTGGAAAGAAGTTCCGAGTCTTAATTGATACCGGAGCAGACCAGACTATATTAAAGAAGGAACTAGTGCCTCCATGGTGGGACCTAATCCCCGGCCCCCAGACTTCGGGGGTGGGAGGCACAGCTGAGAGTGAAACAACCAGGGACTGGCTTCCCTGGGATGACATGAACGGTGGCAAGGGGGTAGGTAGTGTATCCCTTAATAATGACAAACTCACCAGATAACCTGTTGGGAAAGGATATTTTGGGAAAGATTAAGGCCACGGTCATCACAGGCCAGGACCTGTCAGGTGGCCCTAGTGGCTGCCAAAAAGCGCTTCCCTCTGAGGCCTCTGGGCAGGAGGCTCCTAATTCTTCTACAGGGCCTCACCCCCAATCCTAAGGGCCACTGTTCCTACTGTCCCTGCCATTCGATGGCACCCGGGCGCCCCAATTTGGGTGGAACAGTGGCCTATTCCCTCAAACAAATTAGAAAAGTTAAAGGAAATAGTATCAGAACAACTGTCCCTAGGGCATATTAGACCCTCGCTGAGCCCTTCCAAGAGCCCTGTATTTGTTGTACAAAAGGCATCAGGTAAATGGAGGATGGTACAGGACCTAAGAAAGATTAATGAGCGGATAATCCCCGCTGGCACTCCTTTACAGGGGCTGCCAAGGATCCCTTTATTCCTCGGGATCTTAATTTCATTATAATTGACATCAAGGACCGTTTCTTTTCCATTCCCCTTGACCCCCAGGATTGTGAGAAGTTTGCTTTCCCTGTGCCCTTGGTTAACTATCAGAGGTATGAGTGGGTAGTATTACCTCAGGGCATGGTTAATAGTCCTGCCTTCTGCCAACATTATGTGTCACAAGTTCTTCAACTCTTCAGAACCAGTCAGATATTATTTTATATGTTTATGTGGATGACATCATTATTGAATCAGCAGATGTTCAAGTGCTAGACTTTGCCTATAGCAAGCTACAAACACTCCTACAAAGAGGAGGACTGCATATAGCCAGTGACAAGGTTCAGAAAATATACCCCTTTAAGATCGTGGGGGGCAGAGCTTAAACTAGACTCTGTGTGCCCCCTTAAGCCCCAGTTATCCTTCCAGTCATCTTATACTCTGGTGGAGATGCAAAGACTGTTGGGGGAGATTAACTGGCTAAGACCCTGGCTTCACCTGCCTACAGAGGAGCTGCTTCTGCTCCATGACTCTTT
This sequence comes from Perognathus longimembris pacificus, assembly GCF_023159225.1. NCBI lineage: Eukaryota > Metazoa > Chordata > Mammalia > Rodentia > Heteromyidae > Perognathus > Perognathus longimembris. Next base: position 28,031,554 of record NC_063169.1, on the reverse strand, counting down.
AAAGGGCAAAGCGCCCACTGATGTTATTACAATAACTCCATCACTTCAGACAGCCTTCCAGAAAATCCAAATGGCCCTAAATATGGCACAGCTGGCACACTACAAGCCTGAGTGCCCACTTTGCCTTTGGATCCTCCCTGGGTCTGAACTTTCCTCAGCCGCTATTACCCAGTCAGGCGAGCCCCTTCAGTGGGTGCATGCCTCAGTGGGGGGAGCTCCCAGAGTTTATTCCCAGCTAGACCAGCAAGCTGACTTGATAATTAAGGGCAGGGATACTTCCCTGAGACATTATGGGAGAGATCCCGATGTGCTAACCATTCCCTACCGGTTGTCAGATTTTGAATGGGTCAGAAGGAATAATGCAAGTGTGTCCAGTGCCCTGGAGGGCTTTATGAGAAAGGGAGTGATTAGAATAGAGTAGAGCCTGACCCCCCACGCCAGGGGAGGCGACCCGAGCCCGGCATCCCTGAGCCTCTTTTTGCTCAAAGCTGGTGCTCTACCATTTGAGCCACAATGCCACTTCAGGCTTTTTGAGTAGTTTATTAGGTAAGAGTCTCATGGGGACATTTCTGCCTGGGCTGGCTTTGAACCTCAATCCTCAGATCTCAGCCTCCTGAGTAGCTAGGATTACAGGCATGAGTCAACAGCACTGGCTGACAAAATGCTTTTAATTAGACTTATATAGTTTCTCAGTCTTTGAATAAGTTCAGATATAATATTAATTTGTGCCTTTAAAAGGTACTAAGTGAGGTTTGTAAACTAGGACTGGAAATTCCTAAAACTGTGAATATTTATATTAGTGGTAGAGTGCTTGCCTAGCATGCATGAAGCACCACATAAACAGAAAAAGCCGGAAGTGGCGCTGTGGCTCAATAGGTAGAGTGCTAGCCTTGAGCAAAAGAAGCCAGGGACAGTGCTCAGGCCCTGTATCAAGCCCCAGGCTTGGCCAAAAAATAAAGAAATTAAAAAGCAAAAAAAAAAAAAAAAAAAAATCCCATCAAAAATGAACAAGCAAATGGGACACAATTTTTGAAAAAAAAAAAAAAGAATTACAAATGGCAAAGATTAATGAAAAAGTGTTCAACATCCTTAGTCATAAAGGAAATGCAAATCAAAATCACACTGACTGGGGCTGGGAATATAGCCTAGTGGCAAGAGTGCTTGCCTCGTATACATGAGGCCCTGGGTTCGATTCCTCAGCACCACATATACAGAAAATGGCCAGAACTGGCGCTGTGGCTCAAGTGGCAGAGTGCTAGCCTTGAGCAAAAAAGAAGCCAGGGACAGTGCTCAGGCCCTGAGTTCATGGCCTAGGACTGGCAAAAAAAAAAAAAAAAAATCACACTGAGGTTCTATCATTCTAGTTAGATTTGTAGCCATCAAAGAAAACAAAATGCAACAAATGTTGGTAAGATGAGGCAGGAGGATCCCTAATTCATTGTTAGGAGGAATGTAAAGTAGTGTAGCTTCTTTGGAGAACAACATGGAGATTCCTCAAAAGTCTTAAATAGATCTTCCTTATGACCCTATCATACCGCTATTGAACATATATCCCAAAGAGAGTAAATACAGCAGAAAGAACTGCATATTCAAGTTTATTGCAACTCTGTTCACAATAACCAAGCAATTAGATCAACTGAGGTGTCCAAGAACAGATGGGTAAAGAAAATGTAGTGTGCATAGTATATATATACATACACGCACGCACACACAATGATATATAGTCATAAAAAATGAAATCATGTCATATGCAAGAACATGGATACAACAGAGGACATTCTGACTGAGCAAGTCGAACTTAAAAAGGGAAAATAAAGAGGATGAATAACTATGTAACACATCATAGGTATATATAAGAGCAGAACAGAAAAACTCAACGAAAGTTGACAATCGATGGGGGATGAGAGGGAAGAGAAATAGACTGGGCAGGTGTGACTAGCAGAAGGGGGGATGCCTGAGGAGGGAGGATAAAGAAGACTGAATACTTCTGAAATACACTTTTCACAACTATGAAAATGAAACAAGGATACCTGCTGGAAATACTATGTCCTAGAGAGAAGGGTGCAGTGAGTCTGATAAGGGGGTGGAATTGATTAGAAAATAGCATTATCACATAAGAAGATGTAAACATGAAATCCCCACCCTGTATAATTGATAAGTCAATAAAAATTATAAATATACTAAGTGAAGTTTGTAAACTAGGAATGGAAATTCCTAATATAGACTATACTATTATATATTCAGATTCTGCTAAAAGATGATCATAATTTCAGTTTAAAAGGATAAGTATGTCCTGGATCAAGAGCTGTAACTAAGCAGCTTTATTATTCTGAAAAACTAATGTTTGTGTGAGTATGTCAATTACCAAGCTTCAGATCTAAAGACCTTCAGGATACTCAAAGTGGAACATGGGTACACACAACACTTGGGAGCTTAGATAGCAATAGAGGGACAACTAAAGCTCTGTTTGCTTTAAAGCAAAACCAAATGTGATTTTGATTAAGGGTCTTGGGAGCAGGATATGGAAAGATGCCCAGTGTGTTCTAAAAAAACAGAAATGGGAAAAGGAAATGCTATTCCATTCAATCTGATATACGTTCAAAAACTAGTTTTGTGCTTAGGGCCCATCTGCCAACTTCTACATGAGGAAGACCGGCAAAATTACAATTCTTCAACAATGATGATTATAATGGAAATGTTAACAGATCATTAACCAAAATAGCTCTTTAGACAAAAAACCACTATCATAAACCCTGAGGTTAAAATTGAGTGAATAGCAGCATTGCATATTTGCTAATGCCTGTAAAATGTCTAAATTAGTCAGACTAACACCAAGTGGATACCATCTATTAAGTCTGACTGTTGTGCCCCGAGCTTTGACTATCAGCTGCTGAGAACTGCCACTGGATTTTCAACATGCAGGGCATGTTTTCTCACTTTTCTTTGTGAACAGTAATGGTACTAGTAACATGTTCAAGTTCTTTCTGTTTGGGGTCTTAAAAAAGATTTTTATTAGCTAAAAGGGTAATATTCATGAGAGAAATGCTAAATCTCTTCTCCAAATGAACTGACCTTTCCTTTGGGACCTCATTTCACCACACTTGCTGAAGAACATCAAAGATCAGAGAACTTCAGAGCTGGCAATGTGTATTACAAACTTTTGTGCACACTAAAGTATTATCTAGATCCCTTTAGGATAAGAAAATCCTAATCCCTAGGCCAGAATCTCTCACTCTTATATGCAAGGCATTGTGAAGACAAAAAGT